>NC_137790.1:105336964-105751964 GCF_963383645.1 Muscardinus avellanarius | reverse complement strand
CTTTCTTTCTTTCTTTCTTTCTTTCTTTCTTTCTTTCTTTCTTTCTTTCTTTTTTCTTTCTCTCTTTTTTCTTTCTTTGCGGGTCTTGGGATGAAATCCAGAGGCATTTGACCTCCAAGCTACACCCCCTGCCCTTTTTTAATTCTTTATTTTGAAACAGGGTCTCACTAAGTTGCAGAGGGCCTAAGTAGCTGAGGCTGTCCATGAACCACGATCCTCTGGTCTTAGCCTCCCGAATGCTGGTGAGGAGGTAGAAGGAAATAGGCAGATAGGGAAGAGGTCTCAGTAGAAAAAACTTAATTTCCTGAGGGGCGACGAATATCAGCTCTTCCAAGGTTCAGAGATAAGAACGACCAAAACTTCACAAAACCATCTGTCAAGACTCCTACTGAAAGGAGACCCTTCAAAGGACATGCAAATGACACTCCTACTGAAAGGAGACCCCTCAAAGGACATGCAAATACCCTATGCAAATTTTGAGAGCTTTCCCAGAATCCCAAACTCCAAGCAATAAAGGACATACAGACATATATAAACCCCTAGCACAGTCACCAGGACAGTTACCCACTCTGGGAACCCCTCCCCGTTGGGGAGCTTCTTTCTCTCTCTCCTGCAGGTCGCATTAGCTTTGAGAGAAGGTAGAGTGCAACTGAAGGCATGTGGCCTGGGCTACACTCGGGTAGTGACCTGAAGGCCTCTGCTGGACATCAAGGCTGACCAGGGCCCCTAGGGGAGACCTGCACTTTTTTTCTGGCAGATCGCATGGACTCTGGGAGAAAGCAGTTTGCAACTGACATTTGGCCCAGGCTACACTCGGGTAGTCACCTGAAGGCAGCTGCTGGACACCAGAGTCCCGACAGCCCGTAGAGGTGTTCTGCCACTTTCCTATTCCTTTCTGGTAGATCACGTGGACTTTGGGAGAAAGCAGCTTGCAACTGAAGGTATTCGGCTTGGGCTACCCTCAAGTATTGTCCTGAAGGCAGCTGCTGGACTTCAGAGTTCCGATAGCCCTTCGGGGTGTTCGGCCACCCTCCCCCCATTCCCTGCTGCTTCCAATAAACCTTTTACTCCCCTTCCTGCGGTCTGCGGGTTTCACTCTTCGCTCACCATGGACAAGAACCCAGACAAGAACCCGGTAAGGAAACGCCGAGTTTCTTCTCAAGAAGCTCTGTTTTATCTTAATGAAACACTGGGTTTCTTCTCAAGAATCCCCCCCATTTCCCTGGGATTACAAGGGCGTGCCACCATGCCCGGCTATTTTTTAAATTTTCAAACAAGGTTTTGGTAAATTGCTGAGGTTGGCCTTGAACCCGTGATCTTCCTGTCTCAGCCTCACAAGTACTGGGATTACCATGGCCAGCCTAGATTATAAAAATAAATGCGCGCAGATATATGAATATTGATAAAACAGTCATTTTCTATGGCCACTCAAATCACAGAAAAGAAGAGAGAGGGCTAGATCTCTTATCTATTGGTTGCCTTAAAATAATAGTGGCCCGTTCCGTTTAAGACTCTGGAACATCAGTCTATAACTGGATAAGGGCTAAAGATATCATCTGAAGAAAGACAGTTTAACTCGATTAAGAGGTGCTTGTGGTTCTCTATGACGAGGTGACGAACTGGCTGGATTTGTCTAAGAACTTTTTATATTAATTTCCAGGCAGCATATTGGCATTGGCATAGGATCATGAAACTGTGGTTTTCGGTCCTCAGTACAAACCTGAGACAACAGCTGTGAAATGGATAGAATTTTTCTCAAAGCTTTTTGATCTGCCCTTTCAGTGCTCCTTGGAGTCAGGATTATACAGTAGGAAGACAATGAGCATCAGAGCCAAAAGTTGACTTGACTTTCCGCTCTGACTATGGGCAATTTTATAACTTCTTCACATCTTAGCTTTCACATCTATAAAATATAAAGTAATGTCTACTTTGCAGAGATATGGTGAGGGTTACGGATAAGGTATTTAAAATGACTGTCCCATCACTCAGTGAGATCTTTTTTTTTAATTTATTTATATATTTTATTGGTGCACTGTATTCATACATCATAGTGGGATACAAACTTTTGTAGACATACATGCACACATTGCCCAGTCAGCCCCCACCCGATCCCCACCCCATTCTCTCCCCATCCCTCCCTCCCATGCTTGGCTTAGTGGTTGACATCTAGTACTATAGCAATTTATCCAAAATTAAAAATAATAATCTCACATAACAGTTTCATTTGTCTGATACCAAGCTTTTGATGACTTAAAGATAACATTTCAATAATTCTTTTTGCTTTCTTTTTTACCAGAGAATATTTTTTTCTATTTTTTTAGGTGAAACTATCATATATTTATATATTTATTTTTCAGAAAAAATCTATCCTAATATGGAATATGGATTCTAGATACCCAAAACGATCTTGAAAAAGAACAAAGCTAGAAGATATATATTTTCTGATTTCAAACTATATAAAGCTACAATAATTGAAACAGTATAGTACTGTTCAAATAGGCAGATATATAAACCATTGGAGTTAAATACAAGCCTAGAGCTAAATTCTTCCCTATATTATCAAGTTATTTTTGACAAGGTTTCCACGAACATTTGGTGGTGGAAATAATAATCTTTTAACTAAATATTGTTGAAACATAATAATTACATGGAAAAGAATAAAGTTGGACCCTTACCTAATCCCATATACAAATATTAACTCAAAATAGATAAAAATAAACCTAAATATAAATCTTAAGACTATAAACTTTTAGGAGAAAATCTGGGTCATAAAACCTCACAACATTGAAATTGGCAGTGATTTCTTGGATATGATTTCAATGGCACAGGCAACAGAAGAGTATACAAACTCCCTAAAAAATAAAAAAATATTGTATATCCAAAGACAATGTAAACAGAGTTAACAGTTACTAATAGAATGGGATAAAATATTTCCAAATGCTATATCTGAAGGTATATTAATATTCCAACTAGAAATCCTAAAAATTAACAACAATAAAGGCAAACAATACCATTTAGAGATAGGTAAAAGACTAACATAAATAATGAATCTCCACAGATAACCAATCTTAGTTGTCTGTTGGATGGAAAATCTTGTTTCTCTGGTTCTGGTGTGTGTTACCTATTTCTTCTTTGTAGTTAATCTCTTTGAGTATTTTCTCTAGCGCTGGTTTTGAAGACATAAATTCCTTCAGTTTCTGTTTGTCATGGAAGCTTCTTATTTCTCCATCTAATTTGATAGAAAGTTTTGCTGGGTAGGAAATTTTTGGCTGGAAGTTGTTTTCTTTCAGAGTTTGGAATATGTTACTCCAAGCCCTTCTGGCTCTCATGACTTGGTTTGGGAAGTCTGGAGTGATTCTAATTGGTTTGCCTCTGAATGTCACTTGGCCCTTTGTTTTTGTTGCCTTTAAGATTCTCTGCTTGGCTTCCACATTGGTCATTTTGACAATTATGTGGCGTGGGGATCCTCTTCTCTGATCCTGTCTAAAGGGAGTTCTATAAGTTTCCTGGACCTTTGTATCAACCTCTTGCTCTATGTTTGGAAAATTTTCTGCTATTACTTCCTTGAAGAGATTGTTGATCCCTTTGGTATCACTTTCTTTTCCCTCCTCTATTCCAATTATTCTTAGGTTAGCTCTCTTAAAATGGGCCCATATTTCTTCAATGTCAGATTCCTGCTGTTGCATATTTTTTTCTAGCTTAGAAACTATGCGTTCATTTTTGGAATGATCATCTTCAAAGAGCAAGATTTTGTTCTCCATGTGGTCTAATCGGTTGTTTGTGCTTTGAATTGAGGCCTTTACTTCATTAATTGCATCCTTTATCTCTTTTTGGCTCTCTCTGAGTTCTTTTCGAAGCACCTCTATTATTTCTACAGTTATTTTCCTGATTTGATCTTCTAGAAATCTCTGATTTTCTGTTTTATCGGGTTCTGATGTGGGGTTGTGGGCATTCATTGCTCCATTGTTATTCCTCTTTCCCATGATTTCGGAAGTTTGTGCCTTCTCTGGGTTCTTCCCTTGGGTCACTATGACTTCACTTAAGGTGCTCTGGATTTCGAGTCTGTGGTATCTCAGACCCACTACTCCTTTACTGGGTTGAATCACAGAGTCTCCAACCCAGGGAGTCGATAGAGGCTGCTTTAAACTATGGGGGGTGCCAGGTTGCACGTTCTCCTATGGTGTGATATCTCTGCTACCGCCACTCCCCCACTGGGTCAAGTCCCAGGAAGTACAGTACTGGGATTTCTCCTCTGTGGCCCGCAATTTGACTCACTGTTCTTGAGTACGCAGATGTAGCTGTACTGGACTCGGTGAATTCTCTGCTGCTGCCGCCGGTGGCAATATGGCACCGCTGTTACGCCCTCGGCCGTGAGGCTGGCGTATTTCTTCTTGGTTTTGATTTCCACTCTGAATCCCTGCAGTGTGTGCTGAGCTCAGCCACTGGGAGCTTTAGATTTTACCTGCAGCGAGAAATCCCGCCTGGCTGTTCTGCAGCGGCTCACCTTGGCTTGCTGTAGCCGTCGTTGCCGCCGGCAGTATGGCGCTGCTGCCGTGTCCTCGGGCGTGAGGCCGGTTATCTCCTCTGTGGCTCAGAGCCACAGTCCGCTTTCTCTCTGGAGCCTGGTGATTTTTTTGTTTCTCTGGTGATGGTGTTTTCTGGCTATGAAAGGCGCTGATTTTGTGGTAATGGAGATTGGTTGTTAGCGGGGCTCTTAAGCCCCGCTTTTCTCAGTCGCCATCTTCCCGGAAGTGACTCAGTGAGATCTTAATGTATTTTTATAAGTGTGTGTTCCTCTTCAACCCATCTCAAATCTCCCATACAAAGATTAGTACCTAGTAAGAATGCAACAAATGGTCAGGTGTGGTGGTGCACTCTGGGAGGCTGAGACAGGAGGATTGAAGGTTCAAGGCCAGCCTCAGAAACTTAGCAAGGCCCTCTTTCAAAAATAAAAAAGGGCTGGGGTGTGGCTTGAAGGTAGAATGCCTCTGGGCTCAAACCCCAGTACAATCATACAATAATGCTGCAACAAATGTTTGAAATGTTTGTTGAATTTAATTAAATCTCAGATGGTAGATAGAGTTAGTGAAAGAAAGTTGTTTTTTGTTTGTTTGTTTGTTGTTGTGTTTGCGGGTCTGGGTATAGAACCCAGGGGCATCTGACCTCCAAGCTACACCCCCTGCCCTATTTTTTTATTCTTGATTTTGAAACCGGGTCTCACTGAGTTGCAGAGGGCCTCACTAAGTACTAGCTGAGGCTGTGTGAACCACTATCCTCCAGTCTCAGCCTCCTGAAAGCTGAAAGTATTAATTAAGACTATTCCAGAGCCGGGCGTGGTGGCACATGCTTGTAATCCCAGCATTTGGGAGGCTGAGACTAGAGGATCGTGGTTCGTGGACAGCCTCAGCTACTTAGTGTGGTCCTCCGCAACTTAGTGAAACCCTGTTTCAAAATAAAGAATAAAAAATAGGGCAGGAGGTGTGCCTCGGAGGTCAAATGCCCCTGGGTTCCATCCCCAGACCTGCAAAGAAAAAAAAGACTATTCCAGAATCTTCTCTTGGCAGGTCACTTGGAAACCAGTCATGACATCTCCTTCTTCTTCGTCCTCACCTCTAACCAATGACCAAGCTCGATCCCTTCAAGTTCCCAGCATCAGTAGAATCTGCCCACTTCCCTTAAATTCTGCCGCTACCCCTTCACTTCAAGACTTTACCTTCTCCTCCTGGTCTGCAGCAAAGGCTGGCTCCTATTCCTTTACAGTCCATTCTCTTCACTGTCGGTAGAGGAATTTTTAACATATTCACAAAACAGACAGCATAATGAACTCCCCTGTACAAATCATCTGGCTTTGACAACTGTCAATGAACAACCAATTTTCTTATAACCAACATACTTTCCCCAATGTTCTTGAATCTTTTCTTTTTTTTTCTTTTCTTTTCTTTATCCTTTCTTTTTTGTGTGTGTGGTGCTGGGGATGGAACACAGGTGCATTCTACCTCCAAGCTATACATGCAGCCCAATTTTTTATTCTTTATTTTGAAACAGAGTCTCACTAAGTTGAGGAAGGCCTTACTAAGTAGCTGATGCTGGCTGCAAACCTGCGATCCTCCTGTCTCAGCCTCACAAGTACCGGGATTACAAGTGTGCGCCACAACACCCAGCTTTCTTGAGTTATTTGAAGCAAATCCTAGAAGTCCTAGCATGTTGGTGGGCATCTTTTCGTGCAGTGAGGACATTCTAAGTCTTTCATAGGGTTTGCAGGATCCCCCCATGACATGACCTGTGTCGTCTCCCCAACTACACATCCCAAGTTGCTTTGCTCCCTCCCTAGACCCAGGCAATCCAGCCTGCTCTTAACTTCTTCAACTTTTTTTTTTTTTTTTTTTTTTTTTTTTTGTACTGGGGATTAAACCCAGGGGCATTCTATCTCTGAGCTACACCCTTGGCCCTTTTATTTGATGATTTATTTATTTTTAATTTTTATGTGGATCATATTGAAAATGGCGCCGGGCGTGGTGGCGCACGTTTGTAATCCCCGTGCTTGGGAGGCTGAGACAGGAGGATCGCATGGGTTCGAAGCCAGCCTCAGCTACTTAGTGAGGCTCTCAGCAACTTAGTGAGACCCTGTTTCCAAATAAAATATAAAAAAGAAAAAGGTCTGGGAGTATAGCCCGGAGGTAGAAAGCCTCTGGGTTCCACCCCTAGTACCACCAAAAAAAAAAAAAGAAAGAAAGAAAAAAGGAAAGAAAGAAAGAAAATGGCATATACATTCAGACTGTGCTTTGTGCCTTCTTCCGCTCCTCACTTCCCTTTCCCCCTTCCAGCAATGAGTGTCCAGGTAACTATGCTACATTCATACTTCTACACATATTCGGATGTAGCTCCTCCATTAATCAACCTCAGCCTTCTTCCTCTCCTATCCTTCCATTCTAGCTTTGCTGAGGTTTCCCCTCCATTATCTGGAGTCCCTCTGGAATTCCTAATACTTCTTAGTTTGGGCATATTAGAGAAAACATATGTCCCTTCTCTTTCTGTGCCTGACTGATCTCACTTAACATAATCTTCTTGCGAATCACGTGATTTTGTTTTTCCTTATTGCTGAGTAGAATTCCATTGTGTGAATTTCCCATAATTTCACAATCCATTCATCTGTTGATGGAGACTTGGGTTGGTTCCATAGTTTGGCTATTATGAATTGTGCTGCTATGAACATAGGTATGCATATGTTACTGTAGTTCTCTGATTTCAACCCCTTTGGAAAGATACACAGGAGTGGTAGAGCTGGATCATATGGTGGATCCATTCCCAACATTTATTTATTTATTTATTTATTTATTTATTTATTGGTACTAGGCATTGAACCCGGGGGCATTCTACCTCTGAGCTACACCCCCATCCCTTTTTATTTGATAATTTTGAAACAAGGTCTCACTAAGTTTAGGGCTTTGCTAAGTGGCTGAGGCTAGCCTTGAACCTGCAATCCTCCTGCCTCAGCCTACCAAGTACTAGGATTGTGCCTGGCTCTCCTCTCCATCTAACTCTGGGTCTCTCTGGAACCTCGGGCTGTTTTCAGTGCCCAGAAGGTGTGTTCTTTGTCTTCTCTGGGGCTGAGCCTTAATCCCTCCACCATCAATCACTTCCTCCTGAGGCCCCAGGCTCCAGCTGGGTGCCCCTTGTCTGCTCTTCCACTAACCTCTGCTCCTCTTGCAAGGAGGAACACGTTATTTCATAATTAGTTGCATAAAGCTTTCTTTCCTGTTAAAAATCAGCCACATGGACCTAGGAACCACAGCGATGCCCCCTGCTACCGCACCCAGTGCAAACCCAATGCCTTCCTTATAGGAGGCACGCTATTAGTATTCATTGCATGCGGCTCCCAAGAAAGGGAAACAGAAGAACCACAACCATCTCATGTTATAAATTGCCTATATGTTGAGGTCAGTGTCCTAAACTTTTCCATAAGAATAGTTCTCAGACCTTTCATTTTAAGCAAACGTTGTTATAGTCAATATGACTTTTATAAAAGATCATGGGCTTTCAAGCTGGGTGTGGTGGTGCATGCCTGTAATCCCAGCATTTGGGAGGTTGAGACAGAGGATCACAGGTTTGAGGATAGCCTCAGTAACACAGCAAGACTCTCAGAAACCTAGCAAGACCTTGTTTCAACAAAACAAAAATAAAAAAGGCTGGAGGTATAGCTCAGAGGTAGAATGTCCCTGGGTTCAATCTCCAGTAACACACACACACACACACACACACACACACACACACACACACACACGATTATGAGCTGCATATTCTGATAGACACGGAGGGTTCAGAGATAAATAATTTATATACCCTGCCCTCAAGAGCTGGGTCTAGAAGAAATGACAATCATTTATTTGAAAATTGGCCATGCTGCCAGGTGTGGTGTTGCATGCTTGTAATCCCAGCACTTGGAAGGCTGAGACAGAAGGATTTTATTTTGTTTAATTTTTATTTATTTATTTATTTATTTTTGGTGGTACTGGGGGTGAAACCCAGAGGCTTTCTACCTCTGGGCTATACTCCCAGACCTTTTTTATATTTTATTTGGAAACAGGGTCTCACTAAGTTCCTGAAAGCCTCACTAAGTAGCTGAGGCTGGCTTCGAACCCATGCGATCCTCCTGTCTCAGCCTCCCAAGCGCAGGGATTACAAGTGTGTGCCACCACGCCCGGCTGACAGGAGGATTTTAATTTTCAAACAGCCTCAGCTATTTAGTGAGGCCCTCTGCAACTTAGTGAGACTGTTTAAGAATAAAGAATAAAAAATAGGGCTGGGAGTGTAGCTTGGAAATAAATGCCCCTGGGTTCTATCCCCAGTACTATAAAAAAGAAAAAAAGAAAAAAAAATTGGCCATGCTGTATATAGAACCCAGGATGTTTAATTAGCCAGAGAATCTGTAAAATGTCAAGCTACTAAGAATAAACAGGAGCTTGTTATTAAACAACAAAAAAAAACCAATAGTTAATATTAACTGGGTCCTTCCTTTGGGCCAGGTATGCTGCGAAGTATTTTTAAACACATGATTTCTTACAACATCTTTGCTCCTTATATCTTTGAGATATGCTTATTATTCCTTCATTACAGATTAAAGAAAAACCACCAAGGCATTAAGCAACACTCTCTAAGTCACTCAGGATTTAAAACCAGGGATTCTGACCCCAAAATGAGCATTCTTACCTTCTATGCTGGGACTGGCAAGTTACCTATGAGTGTTAATACAAGAAAAATAAAATAAAGGACATTTATCAATCCATTAGTGTTCCCCACTCAGCATCCTGGGCTGAGCACTACATGGACGCGTTTCCACAGCAAGAGAGCAGGTGTCGCCAGAACGGCTGCTGGTGAGATCAGGCTCCTGCACACCCAATGCACTTGCCCTTGATTTGCATTTTTTATCAACTCCTTCTGAAGCGAAATATGCCAGACATGCTCACAGGGTGACACTGCTGCCGCCATGGTGCAGCTCTGCACGGCTGTCCTCACTGCTCATGCATCTTGTCTGCCTACCTTCTACACGTGGTTCTAACCAAAAGCAGATTCATTCTCTTTAGAGGGAGAAAGTGTTAGGAATGTGTGGAACTTAAACCATTAAGAGATTCTGTATTAAATATGCCTATTTGGGAGTTGGTTTTAACTTTTCATTAAAAAACCTTCACAGCCGGGCGTGGTGGCGCACGCTTGTAATCCCTGCGCTTGGGAAGCGGAGACAGGAGGATCGTGCAGGTTTGAGAGACCCTGTTTCCAAATAAAAAAGCATAAAAATAGGTCTGGGAGTATAGCCCGGAGGTAGAAGGGTTTCCAGGAATCCCAGTATCACAAAAAAAAAAGCAAAAAAACCTTCAATCATACACAAAAGTAGATCAAATAGTATAATTACCCCCATGTACCTGCCCCCTTTGCTCCAACAATGATAGCCAACTTGTTATTTATGTTACTGGGTGGGGGTTGTTTTTTGTTTTTTGTTTTTGGTACTGGGGGTGGAACCCAGAGGCTTTCTACCTCCAGGCTATACTCCCAGACCTATTTTATATATTATTTGGAAACAAGATCTCACCAAGTTGCTGAGAGCCTCACTAAGTAGCTGAGGCTGGCTTCGAACCTGTGCCATCCTCCTGTCTCAGCCTCCCAAGCGCAGGAATTACAAGCGTGCGCCACCATGCCTGGCAACTGGGTTTTGTTTGTTTTTTTTTTTTCAAGCTTAAGCAAAGTTTTATTATTTATTACAAAGGTAGAAAGAAGGGACAGAACAATCAAAGCACTAGTTAAGAGAGATGCAGTGGAGTGCCTTGAGAGTAAGACACTGAAGTCTCCGAACACTTTTTATAAGAATTCGTTATCTCCCTTTCCCCCATCCTGTTTAGTCAATAATCTTTTCCCACCAAAGCAGGTGCAGGCCCGCCTGTTATCTCTGCTGTTAAGCCTTTTCTGTTAGATCACTGGTCGGAATGTGTTACTTGGTTAGCAAGGTCAGGAATCTGCATGGTGGAAGCTTGCTTTGATGTTTAAGGCAGGTACTGTCCACCTGTGTCCTTGGTGAATTCTCAGCCTTTCTTTATTTCTGTCTGCTAGAAGTTACTTATTATGTTGAAAACTTGTTTTATAATAAAGAAAAGAAAAACACAGGAATATAGTCTTTTAAAGTATGGAGGTTTGGGGCTATAACTATCTTGTGTAATTAGTAATTAATATTGAGTTAATATAGCTTGTTTTTTCTTTCTTTAACTTTAGCCTAAACTGTTGTGAGAGTCTATATAATTCTAAGTATAGGAGTCTAAGTATAGGAGTCTACACATTCAGTGTTCAGCTGGGCTAAAAGCCAACTTTTAGCTGACCAAGGTCAACCCTGACTGCAGCCTTTGGCTGACAGCTTAGAGACACAGAAAAGGATTTTATTGTTTTGCCTAAGTATGAAAATTTGTTCTTATTAGCAATTAATACAGCTCTTATTAACAATCAATACGGGCTCAATCCCCATCAATCCCCTCCTCTTTTTATTAGCTTGAATACACCCGTAGCAAGGGAATAGGGTTGTCGAGGTCTTTCTTTAACTATTTCCGTGCTGAGAGGGGATGGAGTGGGGCTCCAGCTTTAGGGTGCATGCAAGCAGCTTGTCTTGGGGACAATTATATGGGAAGATATCTTGAGTCACCACAGCCACCCAAGGGGCTCTGGTAGACAGATGCTCATCTTAGGCTCCATTTGTAGCACCATTTGAAATCTGATAGCTGTACATCAGTTGGAAACAAAAAACGGACTCCAAGATTTAGCAGGCATAGCCCAAACATTAATTTAAGCAGAAGGCAACCAGGGGTCCTAAGAGTGGTGGGCCTAAGAGAACCTCACTGGAAACCTTTTAACTGATATATTTATTTATTTATTTATTTATTTATTTATTTATTTATTTATTCTCTGGTTTCAGCCTCCCAAATGCTGGGATTACAAGAGAACACTACCACACCCAGCTCTTAACTGACTTTTAAATACAACCAACATTTTGCAACATAGTCAAACCTTCTGCACCATGTTTTTAGCCTTTTGATATTATTCGATTCCTTTCCATTTGGGACAATTTTAGGATAAACTTTATCTTACCATACAAGATACTATTTTTTTTTCAGTACTGGGGATGGAACCCAGGGGCATTCTACTTCTGAGCCACATCCCCAGCCCTATTTTTACTTATTCTTTATTTTGAAACAGGGTCTCACTTGAGTTGCAAAGGGCCTCACTAAGTAGCTGAGGCTGTCCATGAACCACAATCCTCCTGTCTCAGCCTCCTAAATGCTGGGATCACAAGCATGTACCACCAACCCCGGCTACAAGATACTTTTTATTTAAAAAATATTTTCCTTTTCTGTTATTCCCTCCTTACCCAAATTTTGCATACACATATACCTTCTTTACCCCCCCCCTCTCTCTCTCTCTCTTTCATCACTACATACTGGTTCCTTTTTTTCCCTTGATTCCTTTTTTTTTTTACTTTACATTTTGAAATACTTTTTATAAACTCTTTTAAAAAGTAAGAAACAGCCAGGTGTGGTGGCGCATGCTTGTAATCCCCACGCTTGGGAGGCGGAGACAGGAGGATCACACAGGTTCGAAGCCAGCCATGTGCACTGGCTTAGAAGACCCTGTTTTTAAATAAAAAGTATAAAATAGGTCTGGGAGTGTAGCCCGGAGGTAGAAGGGCTTCCAGGAACCCTAGCACCACCAAAAGAAAGAAAGAAAGAAAGAAAGAAAGAAAGAAAGAAAGAAAGAAAGAAAGAAAGAAAGAAAGAGAGAAAGAAAGAAAGAAAGAGAAAAAGTAAGAAACAAACTAAAAATCATCCATCCAAGTTTTTTTTTTTTTTTTTTTTTTTTACAGTGGCCTGAACTTTAAAGAGTTACAACCTTTTTTCTTTGAAGTTGTTTACATTTTTGCTAGTACTGGCTGAAAAAACAAGCACCTTGCACAGTATGTAACTTAGTTCTTTACTGATGCCTGCTAAGGCCAAGATAGTATCATTAGCAGTTTGGATGATTAAACAAGCTGATTGATTTATTTGTTTTATCATATTTGTTTGGTTTATCCTATTGATTTATTTGATTTATCCTATTGATTTGGTTTATCCTATTGACTTATTGATTTGATTTATCCTATTATTAACCAAGGATGGCCAGCAAAGTGGCTGTCAGTCCTATAACAAGATCTAGAGCCCAAAGGTGTAAATTGCTGCTATAGTCAGGGTGTAGGGAAAGTGTGGCTCATGAATAGGGTGAGGACAGTGGGGGGGAGCAGAATCATTTTGAATTTGCTCATATAACAGCAACCCTTAAACCCCCTAGGAATGGTGGAATAAGAGAAATTAAAATGAAAGGCTGACCAATCTAAGGGTACATGTACTTTTTTTTTTTGGGGGGGGGTGGTACTGGGGTTCCTGGAAGCCCTTCTACCTCCAGTATACACTCCCAAAGGCTACACTCCCAGACCTATTTTTTAACATTTTTATGTGGAAACAGAGTCTCTTAAGCCAGCGCGGCTGGCTCCGAACCAGCGCGATCCTCCTGTCTCGCCTCCCAAGCGCGGGGATTACAAGCGTGCGCCACCACGCCCAGCTGGTAAATGTACTTTTGTTTTTGGCACTGAGCTATCTGTGTGATTGCATCTGAGATCACAGGGTACTGGTCCTATCTGCAGTCTCCTGGGATATTCATCAAGATGGGAATGGGTTACTAAGTAGGAATGAGAGAAGGTCACTCCAGGAGCAGGCTAGTTTTTGAGTAAAAAGTATTTTAAGGACTGGCCCAAAATGCCCTGAATTTTATAAGAGGCTCTTAAACTAGGGGCAAAAGAATGCCCATGATGAACTGGCAGACTGTAATTCTACCTTTAGGTTTGCCCAAGGCTCTTTACTTGTAACCCGGGTGGTGGGAGCCTGGAGAGGTGGCTCTTGGACCTGTCTTTGGAGACCTGGGGTCAAGGATCATTTATATCACTGTTGACTTCTACCTCTCTTCTTTGTTTGTTTGTTTAGGTCCTGGGCATTGAACTCAGCAGCACTTTACCTCTGAGCTACACCTCAAGCCCTATATTATTTTTAGTTTGAAAAAGGTTCTCACTAGGTTGATGAGAGTTTCATGACTTGCTGAGGCTGTCCTCAAGCCTGGGATCCTCCTATCTCAGCCTCCCAAGTACTGAGATTGCAAGAGGGGTCACCACACCTGGCTTTTGTTTTATTTTGAAGTTAGTTGTTTTGTTTTAGGGTGTGTGTGTGGGGGGGGGTACTGGGGACTGAACCCACAGGGGCATTCTACCTCCAAGCTGTACCCCAGCCCTATTTATTTATTTATTCATTTATTCATTTATTTTGTGGTACTGGGGATGAAACCCAGAGACATCCTACCCCTGAGCTATACCCCCAGCCCTATTTTTTAGTCTTTATTTTGAAACAGGGTCTCACTGAGTTACAAAGGGGCTCACTAAGTTGCGGAGGCTGGCCGTGAACCACGATCCTCCAGTCTCAGCCTCCAAATGCTGGGGTTACAAGCGCGCGCCACTGCACACTCTTCTTCCTACATATTCACCACCAACATAACCATACTCAGGATGTTGGCTTGTGGATCGTATCGCCTCCTCTGTCTTATTTAAACCTCTGTGTCGTAAGAGGAGGCCCAAGAGCAGCACTGTCCAATCAAAATAGAGTAGGTGTCACATATGTGATTTTATCTTTTCTAGTAGACACATTTAAAACGCAAGAAGTAAGTGAAATTAACTAAAATAGTATATTTTGCTTAACCTAATATATTGAAAATAGCATTCCAATGTTATCAATATAAAAATTATTATCAAGAGGGCTTCCATTCTTTTATATTGCCTTTTGAGACACAATTTGTATTTTATAGCTATAGCATAGATCAATTTAGACTGGTCCTTAGAATGGGCTTCATAGGCAAATGGAATTAGTGGTACTATATTGGACAAAATAGCCCTAAAGCACTCCAGGGCAGGAAAGCCAACATCTACTTTGCAATATATTTGAAAATACGCTACTGATGACTGCTGGCAAAAATTGCAGTACAGCGGGTATGTCTTGAGTTTTTCCAGGAAACCCAGACAGGAACAAAAGAAGAGACATAACAAGAGCCCGGTGTGGTGGCGCACACTTGGGATTCTAGGACTTGGCAGACTGATGGGAGAATCGCGGGTTCATAGCCAGCCTAGCGGCTTAGTGAGGTCTTCCACAACTTAGTGAGACCTTATTTCAAAATAAAGAAAAAAAAATAGGCTGGCAGTATAGCTCAGAGATAGCATGCATCTGGTTCAATCCTCAGTTCTGAAAAGAAGAAAGAAAAAAGAAAGAAAGAGAATAATAACAGTAACAATAAAAAGGTTACACAACCCCATCTGCAAGCAGGAAATAACTACATTATCTAAAACAGCTATGAAGAAACAAGCCTGTACAGATCTGAAGCAAGGTCACAGTGAACAGACAGTATGCTGGCAATGCCTCAAAAGGTCTTTTTTTTCTTTCCGGGTCTGGGGTTGGAACCCAGGGGCATTCTACCTCCGAGCTACACCCCCTGTTCTGTATTTTATTCTTTATTTTGAAACACGGTCTCACTGAGTTGTGGAGGGCCTCACTATGTAGCTGAGGCTGTCTATGAACTGCGATCCTCCGGTCTCTGCCTCCCGAATGCTGGGATTACAAGCATGTGCCACCAAGCCTGGCTATCAGAAGGTCTTTATAAAATCTTCCTTTTCTTTTTCTTTTTTACTTTTTTCTTTCTTTCTTTTATTTTTGGTCCTGGAGATTGAATCTAGGGGCACTATACCTCCAAGCTATACCCCCAGCCACACCTATACCTTGTTTTTTATTTATTTCTTTACTGGCAGTACTGAGGATTGAACCCAGGGGCATTCTACTTCTGAGCTACACCCCCAGCCCTTCTTTCCTTCCCTCCCTCCCTTCTTTCTTCTTTCTTTCTTTCTTTCTTTCTTTCTTTCTTTCTTTCTTTCTTTCTTTCTTTCTTGTACTGGGGATGGAACCCAGAGGCATTCTACCTCTGAACTACACCCCCAGCCCTATTTTTTATTCTTTTTTTAAATTCTAGATTATCTTTGTTTTTTTGTTTTTTTAATAACCAGTGTGATCCTCCTGTCTCAGTTTCCCAAGCGCTGGGATTGCAAGCGTGCACCACCATGCCTGGCTCATAAACTCTAGAATGGTCTTAAGGATTAACTGAAGTAAGACAGGTAAAACACTAAGAACCATGCCCAGCCCATGTTAATCCTCCATATATGTTAATAATTACACAAACAAACAAACAAACAAACAACAACAAAAACCAAGCCAGAAGTGGTGGTACACACCTGTAATCCCAGTACTCAGGACTGAGACAGAAGGATTGCATGTTCAAAGCCAGCCTCAGCAATTTAGCAAGACCCTGTTTCAAAATAAAAAATAAAATAGGGCTGGGAGTATAGCTCGATGCAGAATGTCCCTGAGTTTAATTTGCAGCACCAAAAAAAATAAAAAAAAGTAAATATCTAACCAAGGTTAATGATAGCAAGAATCATAATCACAGAGCAGAACAAATTGCAGGGTTGACACTGTCGATGTAAATAATCACCCAGGATACCTAGGGGGAACTGGGCCAAAAGTCACCAGCAGGGAGGCCTTTTTTGGAGTCACCATGGAGGTAGAGCTAGCTGGTTTCCTCTCTGGAGAAGTGAGTATGGCTCTCTGGTCTGTCTGGAGAGTTATGAGCTTCCCTTTTCTTAGGGGAAAAAAAAAAAAAAAAAAAAAAACTAAGCCGGGAGTGGTAGCACATACTTGTAATCCCAGTACTTTGGGAGGCTGAGACAGGAGGATCCTGGGTTTGCAGCCAGCCTCGGCTACTTAGTGAGGCCTCCTGCAACTTAGTGAGACCTTGTTTCAAAGAATAAAAAATAGGGCTAGGGATGCAGCTCAGAGTTAGAGCGCCCCTGAGTTCCATCTTTGGTACCACAAAAACAAAAATCAAAACAAAAATCTAATGAAACAGCTGAAGTGGATTACTGCTTATCTTTAAGATGTATGTGGTTCAAGTGTTAAGTGTAAGATGCTCACCCACAGTTGGTAGAAATGTTGTCTCAAACTTTTCTTTTTTTTAATTGGGAATTGTATTCTTTAATTTTTTCTATTGGTGCATTGTAGTCATACATCTTAATGGGTTACAAGATGGTGGAGACATTTTCACACATCACCCAATTAGCTCTTACCCAATTCCTGCCCCATTTCCTCCCCCTCCCCCCTTCTCATGTTTGGCTTAGTGATTGGCATTGATATGTTTGTTAATGTACATCATGTGCATTAGAGAATTTCCCTCTTTGCCCCTCCCATTCCCTCAGTTAGGTCGCCTTATTTGCTCATCTATAGTATCTCCTTCTTCGCCTAGAGTTCCTTCTATGACCAATTTTCTCCGTCACTTCTGCATATTAGGGGGAACGTCTGATTTCTTATTTTTTGTGACTGACTAATCTCACTTAGCATAATGTCCTCCAGTTTCATTCATTTCTTTGTAAATGACATAATTGTATTTTTCTTTATGGCTGAGTAGAATTCCATTATGTACATATCCCACAGTTTTGTAATCCATTCATCTGTTGATGGACATCTTGGCTGGTTCCATCATTTGGCAATGGTGAATTGTGCAGCTATGAACATAGATACACATGCATTAGTTTGGTTGGTCTTAAAAAATAGGAAGCTTTTCTATATACCAACCTTAAATCCACTGAAAAAGAAATCCAGAAAACATTCCCACTCAGGATATCCCACAAAAAAATAAAATACTTAGAAATAAACTTAACCATGGAGGTAAAAGACCTCTACAAAGAAAATTATACAACACTGAAAAAAGAAATCAAAGAAGACCTTAGAAGATGGAAAGATCTTCCATGTTCATGGATAGGCAGAATAAATATCATCAAATGGCCATACTTCCAAAAGTGATCTACAGATTTAACACAATACCCATTAAATTACCAAAGTCATTCCTCACAGATATAGAAAAATCAGTCCTTAAATTCATTTGGAACAACAAAAAAAACCAGAATAGCCAAAGTAGTTCTCAGCAACAAAAACTATGCAAGAAGAATCACAATGCCTGACTTTAAAGTATACTATAAAGCCATAGTAATAAAAACAGCATAGTACTCGCACAAAAACAGACACATAGACCAATGGAGCAGACAAAAGATCCAGAAACAAATCCACACACTTATAACCAATTGATTTTGCCAAAAACATACACTGGGAAAAAAGATAGCCGTTTTAACAAGTGGTGTTGGCAAAACTGGTTAACCATATGCAGAAAAATGGAAATAAACCCCACTTTCTCACCCTGCACAAGAGTCAATTCAAGATGGATCAAAGACTTGGAAATCAGACCAGAGACCTTGAGGTTCCCTGAAGAGGGCTTAGGTCCAACACTGCAATACAGAGGCACCGGTAAAAACTTTTTCAACAAGACCCCAAAGGCACAAGAAACTAAAAGGGGGATCAATATGTGTGATTGCATTAAACTGAAGAGCTTCTGTACAGCAAAGGAAACTGTCAGGAACCTCAATTGAGAGCCAACAATTGAGAGCCATCGACTCCTCCAATATCTAAAATCTAATATCTAAAATAAACAGAGAACTCAAAAAACTCAGCACTAAGAAAACAAATTACTCAGCCAGGTGTGGTGGTGCACACTTGTAATCCCCGCACTTGGGAGGCTGAGACAGGAGGATTGCGCAGGTTCAAAGCCAGCCTCAGCTATTTAGTGAGGCTCTTAGCAACTTAGTGAGATCTTGTTTCCAAATAAAATATAAAAGAGGTCTGGGGGTATATCCTGGAGGTAGAAAGCCTCTGGGTTCCACCCCCAGAACCAAAAAAAAAGAAAAAAAGAAAAAAGAAAAAAGAAAAAAGAAAAAGAAAATATACTCAATCAAAAAATGGGCAAGTAAACTAAATACACACTTCACAAAAGAAATTTAAATGGACAATAAATGTATGAAATAATGTTCAACATTAGCAGTCAGAGAGATGCAAATCAAAACTACCCTGAGATTTCACCTAACTCCAACTAGAATGGCAATCATTCAAAACACAAACAACAACAAATGCTCGTGAGGATGTGGAGAAGTGGGAACTCTAAGACATTGTTGGGGGGATTTTAAATTAGTGCAACTACTTTGGAAAACAGTATCCTCAGAAGAATAGGAACGAACTTACCATATGATCCAGCAATACCATTTCTGGTATCTAAAAGAAAGAAAACCAAACTACCAAATTAATTGGGAATTGAACCCAGGAACATTCTACCTCCAATCTATACTCACAGCTGCTTTATTTATTTATTTACTTATTTATTCAGTACTGAGGATTGAGCCAAGGGGCATTCTACCTCTGAGCTACACCCCCAGCCCTATTTTTTATTTTGAAACAGGGTCTAAGTTGTGGAAGGCCTCACTGATGCTGGCCTACAATCCTCTTGTCTCAGCCTCCCTGGTACCAGGATCACAAGTTGTGTATCACAAAGGCAATTTGGCAGTTTTGATTAAAATTTTAAATATAAGTCTCTGTAGAGTCAGAAATTCTACTTCTATGAACTTATCTGACATATTTAAACACAATTTCATCCTTTCGACCAAGTATTTATGAAGTACTCTGTTAGGTGCTGGAAACTCTGCAATAGACAAAAATGAAAATTCCTACCCTTTTGGAGCTCACATCCTGCAGTGGAAAGGTGGAAGGAAAGTAGACACTAAGCCGGCTCTGGTGGCGCAAGCCTGTCATCCCAATACTTGGGAGGCTGAGACAGGAGGATTGCAGGTTCCAGGCCAGCCTCAGCAACTTGTGAGGCCCTCAGCAACTTAGTGAGACCCTGTTTCAAAACAAAACAGGGGGTTGGGGTGTAGCTTAAAACCCAGCAAGAAAGCGAGTATGATGAAGCAAGAGGCAATGGCCACAGGGCTGGACCGTGGGGCTTGGCTGGCTAGTGTAGGGCCCAGTCTAAACTCTGAGTGAGCGAGAAGCCACTGGGATGTACCTGGCAGAGAGGTATGTTCTCTGACCCACCTTCACAGGGCTGTTTTAGCAGCCACATTGCAGATAGGTTGGACAGGAGTGAGGTAGGCACAGGCACCACCAGGGGGCCAGGCCCATCCACCAGGGGGCCAGGCCTACCATGGAGTCAGAGCAGATGGGGGCTTGGACCTGCAGGAGCGGTGGAGCCCAGAGACCTCAGAGCACAAGACGGACAAAAGAATAAACAAAGATGTTCTAGGCATGGTGTTTGTAGCCAAGAGAACCTACAAATAACCTAAATGTCCAGTAACAGAAGACAGGTTAAAAATACTGCGGTACTTCTAATTTTGTTTTGATACTTACAAACTTCTGTAGTGAGTGTTTGTTTTTTTTTTTTTGTATTGTTTTGTGGTGCTGGGGATTTAATCCAGGGATATTCTACCTCTAGCTACACCCCATCCCTTTTTAATTTTTTATTTGGAAATCTGGTCTCGATAAATTGCTGATAGCCTTGCTAAGCTGCTAAGGCTGGCCTTGAACCTATGATCCTCCTGTCTCAGTCTTCCAAATACTGGGATTTTAGGCATGTGCCACCATACCTGGCACACACGTTATTTTTTAAGTTAAAAAGCTAAATGAAGGGCTTCGGGGTATAGCTCAGTGGTAGGATGTATGCTTAGCATGTATAAGGCCCTGGGTTCAACAAACAAAATAAACATAAAAACTCAACAACAATAGAAAGAGCTAAGTGAGTGGTATAATTTTTTAAAATTTATTTTAATTAGTGCACCATATTCATACATCATAATGGGATTTAAAAAAAAAAAACTTTTGTAGACATACATGCACACTTCGCCCAGTCAGCCCCCACCCAATCCCCACCCCGTTCCCTCCCTATCCCTTCTTCCCATGCTTGGCTTAGTGGTTGACATCTAGTATTATAGCAATTTATCTAAAATTAACAATGATAATCTCACATAACAGTTTCATTTGTCTGATACCAAGCTTTTGATGACGTAAAAATAACATTTCAATATTTCTTTTTGCTTTCTTTCTTACCAGAGAATTTTTTTTCTTTTTTTTTTTTAGGTGAAACTATCATACACTTATTGATTTTTCAGAAAAAAATCTATCCTAATATGGAATATGGACTCTAGATACCCAAAACAATCTCGAAAAAGAACAAAGCTAGAAGATATATATTTTCTGATTTCAAACCTTATAAAGCTACAATAATTGAAACAGTGTAATGCTGTTATAAAGGCAGATATATAAACCATTGGAGTTAAATACAAGCCTAGAGATAAATTCTTCCATATATTGTCAAGTTATTTTTGATAAGGTTTCCACGAACATTTGGTGGAGGAAATAATAATCTTTTAGCTAAATATTGTTGAAAAATAATAATTACATGAAAAAGAATAAAATTAGACCCTTACCTAACACCATATACAAACATTAACTCCAAATAGATAAAAGACCTAAATATAAATCTTAATACTATAAACTTTTAGAAGAAACTCTGGGTCATAAAACCTCACAACATTGAAATTGGCAGTGATTTCTTGGATATGATTTCAATGGCACAGGCAACAGAAGGGTAAACAAACTCCCTAAAAAAAAAATTGTATATCCAAAGACAATGTAAACAGAGTTAAAAGTTACTGATAGAATGGGATAAAATATTTCCAAATGCTATATCTGAAGGTATATTAATATTCCAACTAGAGATCCTAAAAATTAGCAACAATAAAAGCAAACAATACAATTTAGAGATAGGTAAAAGACTAACATAATGAATCTCCAAAGATAACCAATCTTAGTTGTCTGTTGGATGGAAAATCTTGTTTCTCTGGTTCTGGTGTGTGTTACCTATTTCTTCTTTGTAGTTAATCTCTTTGAGTATTTTCTCTAGCGCTGGTTTTGAAGACATAAATTCCTTCAGTTTCTGTTTGTCATGGAAGCTTCTTATTTCTCCATCTAATTTGATAGAAAGTTTTGCTGGGTAGGAAATTTTTGGCTGGAAGTTGTTTTCTTTCAGAGTTTGGAATATGTTACTCCAAGCCCTTCTGGCTCTCATGACTTGGTTTGGGAAATCTAGAGTGATTCTATTTGGTTTGCCTCTGAATGTCACTTGGCCCTTTGTTTTTGTTGCCTTTAAGATTCTCTGCTTGGCTTCCACATTGGTCATTTTGACAATTATGTGGCGTGAGGATCCTCTTCTCTGGTCCTGTCTAAAGGGAGTTCTATAAGTTTCCTGGACCTATGTATCGACCTCTTGCTCTGTTTGGAAAAATTTCTGCTATTACTTCCTTGAAGAGATTGTTGATCCCTTTGGTTTCACCTTCTTTTCCCTCCTCTATTCCAATTATTCTTAGGTTAGCTTTCTTAAAATGGGACCGTATTTCTTCAATGTCAGATTCCTGCTGTTGGATATTTTTTTCTAGCTTAGAAACTATGCGTTCATTTTTGGAATGATCATCTTCTAAGAGCGAGATTCTGTTCTCCATGTGTTCTAATCGGTTGTTTGTGCTTTGAATTGAGGCCTTTACTTCATTAATTGCATCCTTTATCTCTCTTTGGCTCTCTTTGAATTCTTTTCGAAACACCTCTATTATTTCTACAGTTATTTTCCTGATTTGATCTTCTAGAAATCTCTGATTTTCTCTTTTATCAGGTTCTGATGTTGTGGGGTTGTGGGCATTCATTGCTTCATTGTTATTCCTCTTTCCCATGATTTCGGAAGTTTGTGCCTTCTCTGGGTTCTTTTCTGGGTTCTTCTCTGGGTCACTACAACTTCACTTAAGGTGCTCTGGATCTCGAGTCTGTGGTATCTCAGTCACCACTAGTCCTTTACTGGGTTGTATCGCAAAGTCTCAGACCCAGGGATTCAATCGAGGCTGCTTTAGTCCATGGGGGGTGCCAGGTTGGGCGTTCTCAGTTGTTGAGTGCGCTGATGTAGCCGTAGTGGACTCGGTGAATTCGCTGCTGCTGCCGCCGGTGGCAATATGGCACCACTGCCACGCCCTCGGCCGTGAGGCTGGCGTATTTCTTCTCTGGTTTTGAGCTCCACTCTGAGTCCCTGCAGGGTGTGCTGAGCCCAGCCCCTGGGAGCTTTAGATGCTCCCTACGCCGAAAAATCTGCCGAATTCCGCCCAGCTGATCCGCAGCGGCTCACCTTGACTCGCTGTCTGCCGCTCCTCTCTAGAGCCTGGTGGGCTGTTGAGTGCATTGGTCTGATGCCGTCCAGTGAACTCAACGCTGCCATCAGCAGTAAGGCGCTGCTGCCGCATCCTCAGGCATGAGGCCGGCGTATCTCCTCTGTGGCTCTGAGCTCCATTCTGAGTCCCCCTCCTCTCTGGGGCCTGATGCTGCAAGGGAAGATGGTGCCCGCAGCACTGCGGTCTGGTTTATTTTTCTCTGGTGTCTCTTTTTCCAGCCCTCTTTTTCTCTGTCCCTTGTATTTACATTTTTTGTTTCTCTGCTGATAGTGTTTTCTGGCTATGAAAGGCGCTGATTTTGTGGTAATAGAGATTGGTTGTTAGCGGGGCTTGTAAGCCCCGCTTTTCTCCATTGCCATCTTCCCGGAAGTCTCTAAAATTCAAATTTTTTAATGTTACTTAGCTTTAACAAAAACATGTTTTTGAACCATTAAAATATCTTAATATCTTTTTTAGAAATTAAAAATAAAAATCTAGAAGCATTGACAGTAGAGCTTTTGTTTCTTAAAAAAGACCTATTAAGTCTAATAGAAATACACACCTGTACCTGTTAAACAAGTGTACTGGTAATCATTTATGGCTGGCCAATAGAAAGTATGTGTTTCTATTCTTTTCTTTTTTAAAAGTTTGGACAGCAGATACAAACCAGGAAATGAAGAAATAAAATGGTGGTTTTTATGAAACTTTAAGGTTCAGTTTGCTTTTATAAAAGATCTAAGATCTGAATAGGCAAAAAGCTTTGTGTAGACCCTGTTTCCAAATTTAAAAAAAATATATAAAATAGCTCTGGGAGTGTAGCCCGGAGGTAGAAGGGTTTCCAGGAACCCCAGTACCACCAAAAAAAAAAAAAAAAAAAAATTCTCATCTGGATGTGGTGGCACATGCTTATAATCCCAACATTTGGGAGGCTGAGAAAGGAGGATTCCACAGGTTTGTGAACAGCCTCAGCTACTTAGTGAGGTCCTTTGCAACTCAGTGAGACCTTGTTTCAAAATGAAGAATAAAAAATAGGGCTGAGGTTGTAGCTTGGTGGTAGAATGTCCCTGGTTCCATCCCCAGTGCCACATTTTTTTTTCTTGAGGGTCATTTATTATTTAGTTACTTATTTAATTTTTACGGTACTGACAATGGAACCCAGGGACATTTTACCTCTGAGCTACACCCCTAGTCCTATTTTTTTTTTTTTTGAAAGAGGGTCTCACTGAGTTGCAAAGGGCCTCACTAAGTATCTGAGGCTGTCTATAAATCATGATCCTCCTGTCTCAGCCTTCCAAATGCTGGGATTACAAGCGTGCGCCACCACACCCAGCTTTGAGGCTTATTTATTAATTGTTCCACATATGCCAGACACTATTCTTGTGCTTTTATGATACCTTATAATCTTAAACAACACATAACCTAATTTCACAATGTTGCAAGGGTCATTCACTAACATTAACGGAAGAGCTCAAACTCAAACCCAGGTTGTCTGATACCAAAAACCACTGTCTGCCATAACACCCTATTGTAGGTAGGGTTGGCTAAACTGATTTTTTTTGAAGCTTTTCTTTGGAAAGAATAGTGAGCCTGTTACGATTGCATTCAATCGCATGTAATAAGCCCTGACTATGAGTCCCTTAAACAGTAGGGGAGTTACTTCCTCGTATAATAAGAAGGCTGAAGCCGGGCAGTTCAGGATGGACGTTGCTCCTCCACTCTTGAGTGTGGCCTGCTGGTACAAGATTACTGCTCCATCTCCAGCCTCACAGCAAGAAGAAAACCGGAGAAGAAAAGGAGCAAGATCTGCATCAGGAAAGCAAAAGCCCTCCCAGGGTTCCTCCTGTCTCTCCTTGGGGCCAGAACTGTGGCACATGACTGCTGCTTCTCTATCTCATTGGCCAGTCATGTCAGGTATCACCACCAGTGATCACCTGGAGGAAGATAAGTAACGTCTACTCCATGAAGACTACCTGACAGATTAGAGATGTGGCCAGAGGAGCAGACGATGGACCTGCAGGGGCTCTGGGCACCATTGTTGAACTTTGTTGCAAGGGAGGTGGGGAAATGTAGTCACTGTCTCAGAAAGACTCAGTCTTTGTCTCGGGAAGGCTTATTATAGAAGAAGAGAATGAATATTGGGAAAAAACGAAGTGTCTCTGCCATAACCCCTCCAGCAGCCCCTGGAACAGGGTCCCCTTGGGAGGTGCCTGGTGTGGACATCATCTCCAGACGGGACGGGTCTGAGGGAGTGCTGACTCAGGCTTGGGGAATGGAGGAAGAGATGTGCACTCGGGAACACGGGGATGCTGGGAGCGTTTAAGACTAACAGCCTCCTGGATCATCGGGGGGCAGGCAGTGGGAGCGCAGCAGGCCCTTCATAGAGCCCTAGTCCCCACCCCGCCACCAGCAAGGCACCTCTTCTTCCTGGACCTTATTTTTCCCTCTTGTAAAGGCAAGTCATAACCCTAACTTGTAGGGTTGGTGTGAGCCTAGTTTGGAGTGACATCTGTCCACTTTCTGTTTATAGTATACATTCCACAGATAGTGGCTATTATTCTATAAAAAGTGTGATCTGACTCCCTGTCCACTACTCTTGCTTGGCTCCCATCCTCTCCTCGTCCACAGGACTGGCCCCTCGCCGTTCCTCTGTGGATGCGCTATTCCTCCCGCTCTTTGCCTGTGGTGGACTTACGTCCAGGTGAATCCTGTAATCCTTCCTGACCAGCAGACTCCTCCCTTCTCCAGGACTTCCTCAGGCCTCCCCAGGAGGGCAAAGTCACTCCTTAGTTCCCTAACAGCTCGCCCTTCCTTCCTTCCTTCCTTCCTTCCTTCCTTCCTTCCTTCCTTCCTTCCTTCCTTCCTTCCTTTCCTTCTTCCTTCCTTTCTTTCTTCCTTTCTCTTTCCTTTTTTTCTTTTGTTTTCTTTTTTGGTCCTGGGGATTGAGCCCAGGGGCATTCTACCTCTGGGCTACATCCCCATCAGCCCCCTTTTATTCTTTATTTTGAAATGGTCTCACTAAGTTGTGGGGGGCCTCACTAAGTAGCTGAAGCTGGTCACAAACTTGTGATCTTCCGGTCTCATTCTCCCAAGTGCTGGGATTACAAGTGTGCACCACCACACCCAGCTCCCACACTTTATTACTATCAGAGTTCTTACTCTTCCCTGGAGCCATTACTAAATTCCTGGCAAGGCCAGTCCAGCCCAGATTCTCTGCGAGGTTAAGGGAGGCTGGGGCCACTCCCCTTGTTTAAGGTTTTGCTTGGAGAGGAGCAGCAGGATGGAATTGTGCAACTATATGTACACACACACACACACACACACACACACACACACACACACACACACATATGGGGGGTATATGCTGGAGGTTGAACCTAAAGACACTTTACCTCTGATCTAGCTACACCCCAGCCCTTTTTATTTTGAAATAGGGCCTCCCTAAGTTGCTGAGGCATGCATGGAACCTGTGATCCTCCTGTCTTAGCCTCCCAAGTACTGGAACTATAGTCGAGCACCTCCACGCCCAGCTAAATCGTGCCGGCAGTGGCTTAGTGGCATGCAAGTTTCAAGATCGGTCACTCTGTGTACATCTTCATCGGTGGACAACTGCCAAAAGTATAAATTTGCAAAACTGGTTAGGGAAGGAGAGGCTGTGACCCGAAGGCGCGCTGCCCGCCCTGCCGGCCGGGGTCGTGAGCTCCTCTTGGGCGGGGGCTGGGTCCTCCAGGCCTAGCACCTGAGAGGCCCGGCTACCCCCCCCCCCCCAGTCCCTCCTCCAGCCTCAACCCCAAGGCGGCAGCACGGAGGCCTGTCGCCGCCCTGCCGGCAGGGTGCGCCCCGCGCGGTCTCCAGCCGGCGTGCGCGCGGCGGGCGCTGGGGGTCGGGGGCGCTGGGGGCGCGGGCGCAGGAGGGCGCAGGTGGGCGCGCGGGCCGCCCTCCGTCCGCGGTCACCTGGGGCCCGCGGAGCCGGCACGGAGCCCGGCCGAGGCGCGTGCGGGGCGGCGCCCGCCCGGCGGATTCCCTTACGGAGTCGGGGGCTCGGCTCCTCTGCTCGGGGCGCAGGTCGGCGCAGGGTCGGGCAGCGCGGCTCCGGGCCCAGGGGGGTCTGCGCGGCCGCGGCCCCCCAGGTGAGCCCGGCTGGGCGACCCCGCTGGCCCCAGCCGCCCTCAGATCGCCGGGCCAGCCCCGGACTCCGCGGCCGAGGCAGCCGCTCACCTGCGCCGGGGTGTCGGTGGGGGCCCCCCGAGAGAAGACCGGGCTGCGGACCGTGGAGGAAACCGCGCCCCTCGCTTGGTCCCCCCGCCCGCAAACGATCAGGTACGCGGGAAGGGGGTCTTGCTCAAGTCCCAGAGAGCCCGCGTCGTCGCAAAGGACGCGGAAATGACTGGTTCTCAATATTGTTAAATTTTAAGGGGGTTCGCCTGCGGTTTACTTATGTTTATAGATTTATATACAGATACGCGCACGATGAGCGTTTCTTTGTGGTGTCCCCGGGATCGAGTCGCGGGGAGTTGCCGCCGGGGATCAGCCTGGCTGTTGTGAGCGTCACAGGGATGGGAACCTGTGGTTTAAAAGATTTTAAGAGATGCAGGTGGCCATAAAAACGTGTGGAACTTGGTGGGATCGTGTTTGAGGAACCTTTTCGTAATTGAGACGATGGAGGAGTTTGCTCTTTTTATTCGACAGTAATTAGTTTTGTTTGGTTTCAGTACTGCTGTCACCATACGGTTTCTTGAAACCCTTAACTTTTAGAGTTATTGAGTGAAGTTAAAATATAGGCTGAAGATTTGCCTCAAAATAACCCAATTTGGGGGGAGTGCTTCCGGCAGAGAACTTGGGGAGGGAGCAAACTGTTATTAATTGAAATTGGGTGGTGGGCATGGGAGTTTTTACACTGCTGTTTCTATTTTTGTTTATATAAAACACTTTCCTTTAAAAGTGGCAGCACAATACCTGTGGACTTTTCTGTACCAGAAAGTATGTTTGGCAGCACAGATGCTTCTAGATTCAAGGCCTTCCTTCCGCAGATCCTCACCCTTTGTAAACCGGTGGTCAAGGCTGCCTCCCCAGCCATCATACGTCTTCTTTTGCCCCCTCCTGGGGGGACAGATGACTTGGCTCAGAGGGCGGGGTGTTTGCCCAGGATGTCAGAGCTGAGGGGATAAAGCTGATGCAGGTGGGTGCTGGGTCAGCTTTTTCTACACAAAGGGCATTAGCAAGCCTGGGGGTTGAGTCGCCCGCTGTCAGGCAGGCTGTATGAAATGTGTTAGCAGTTTTTCCCCATCGCCCAAACCCCTCCAGGCCACACTCACCAAAAAACAGAGGCCAGGGGCTGGAGGTGGATTTGTGCAGCTTCTGGAACACTGTATAGGTCAAAAATTCACAATAAGAACAAAGCACAAACCGAGTGGAGATCTACTTATATCTTTTTTTTTTTATATTTTTATGTTGCTTTTTTCATATCTTTACCATTTTGCTTCAGGGATCATGCTGTAACTATTTCGCAGAGAGCTGACTCTTAAAATAGTGCTTAGTGTCAGTCCGTTCCCTCCCTGTTCAAGAACCTTGCTTTGGGGGAGGGTCATACGCATATAGTGATCCAGCGTGCTCAGTTTTCATTTTCTTGCTCAATATTCTGCCATCTTGATTAGTTGTTTATAAAAGTATGGATTCTGGGCCGGGCATGGCGGCGCACGCTCATAATCCCAGCACTTGGGAGGCTGAGACAGGAGGATCGCACAGGTTCGAAGCCAGCCTCAGCTACTTAGTGAGGCTCTCAGCAACTTAGTGAGACCCTGTTTCCAAATAAAATGTAAAATAGGTCTGGGAGTATAGCCCCGAGGTAGAAAGCCTCGGGGTTCCACCTCCAGTACTACCAAAAAATAAAATAATAATAATAATAATAATAATAATAATAATAATAAAACAAAATAAAGGGCTAAGGGTATATCTCAGAGATAGAATGCCCCTGGATTTATTCCCAAATACAAGCAAACAAATAAACAAACAGTAAATAAATAAATAAATAAATAAAATCTTGCTGTGGTTGGAAAATACCTTAGTGAATTCACAGTGGTATTTTAATGATTGTTTGACTTATGGTTCAGTTTTCTTTGGATAAAAGAAAGATGCAACTGTTAAGTGACTTTATTTTGTACCTCTTTCCTAAAATGAGAGCGTGGAGGGAGAAAAGAAACCTGCTGGGTCTGTAGGTGACCGGGCAGTGACCTAATGTTTACTCTTCTCTGTTAGAGGACGGTGGGGTTGAATCCTGGGGACTGATTGCTAGTAGCTATGTTAAAGAGTTGACACAAGTGTGACACCATCTCTCTGCTTCATTTTATTAAGCAGCACAAACACATTAGAAAAGCAAATTGCTCCTTTGGGCTGCAGATGCAAGGAGAGTGTTGGCAACCAAGTCAACAGTCTCCACGTTCACAAGCACGCTGCTTCCATCTGCCTGGCCCCACCCCAGCCGGCGAGGTCAGCAACAGTGGCGGACTGTTATTTTGACTTAAATAGATGGGAACATTGAAATCTAAGGGTCCTAAACTTGCCTTAAATCTTTTATTTTCTTTTTTTTGTGTGTGTGGTAATGGAGATGGAACTCAGGGGCATTCTACCCCCAAACTACACCCCCAGCCCTATTTTTTATTCTTTATTTTGAAACAGGGTCTCACTAAGTTGCAAAGGACCTCACTAAGTAGCTGAGGCTGGCCGCGAACCACGATCCTCCTGTCTCAGCCTCCCAAATGTTGGGGTTACAAGCGTGCGCCACCACACCCGGCTTGCCTTAAGCCATTTCTTAAGGGATATGACAGAAGGGAACTGCAGCTACCATAAGTGGAGGCAAGAGACAGACTTATCTCTGAGATTGAGGTCTCGATTATCACCAGCCTCTGCAGTTCCACACTATGTCCAACGGGCAACAGAGACAGACACCAAGGGCCAGTTGGTCAGTATAGGCAACTGTCTTTCCAAGAGTGACACACTGGGGGCCTGGGCCACATCCAACTAACAGAGATGTAGATGTTTAATCAGGCCAGCATAGAGTTAAAATCAGGGGTGTGTGTGTGTGTGTGTGTGTGTGTGTGTGTGTGTCTGTGTGTGTTACTGGGAATTGAACCCAGAGACGTTCTACTTCAGAGCTATCCCTCCTCCCCAGCCCTTTTTACTTTTTAGTTTGAAGCAAGGTCTCACTAAGTTGCCAAGGCTGGCCTCCATCTTGCAGTCCTCCTGTCTTAGCCTCCCCAATACTGAGATCACAGCATATGTTGCCCCACCCAGCAAAATCAAGAGATTTTAAGTGTTTTGTTCCTAGGAATTACCCAAGGCAGTGCTGGAACAATCTCTTCTGGGAGGAGTGGTGCATGTTTCCCCCTGCTTCCACTAAAAGTGTCCCCATTCCCGAGGTTGCAGGTGTTCCTCAAAAGAGTAAAAGATCTGTGTGTAAATGCCTCTCCAAAATGAGACAGCCAAAGATGTGAGCTGGGAGGCCCTCGTCTGTCGAGGAAGTAGAGAGTGTTTGCTCTGGGCACTTCTGTGTGGCAACACAAGTGGTGTCATCATTTTTTCTCACCCCCTGCTGCTGTTCTCATTTACACAAAGCTTCAGATTTGCCACACTTGCGGCACCACAAAAATGGGGTCCATGTGCAGGGTGGCCTCAGTAGGGAGGAGGATGCCTCAGAATTGCATGCCATGAACTTTTTGAGTGGAAAGATGGGTCTTGTGTGCCTTGGGGGTTCCAAACGCAGGATGCTCCATAGAGGTGGAGTCTCAAGAAGCCCTCCCTCTTTAAGCACCTTACCTCTTGGAGCCAAATGTGTGCAGAGGTATTGCTTTAGCTCCAAAGTTGCCCCCAGCCACATCCCAGCCACGCAGTGTCTCCCAGGATTTGCAATGTCCCTGAGCCCTGTAGGGATGAGGAATGCAGGCCGCAGCCCAGCCTCCCAGGCACCGCTGGCTTTGGGGTAAGAGTCCTGGGACAGATGTTCTCACATCTGCCCATATCATGAGTTTCATCAGAGTTGAAGCTTCTGTTTAGACCTTTGTTTCCTTCCTCTCAGCTTGGCGTGTGGGAGAAGTGGTTGGCAAAGAGGAAGTACCACCAGTATGGGCCTGTGGAGTGCTTTTTTTTTGGTGGTACTGGGGGTGGAACCCAGGGGCTTTTCTACCTCCGGGCTATACTCCCAGACCTATTTTATACTTTATTTGGAAACAGGGTCTCACTGAGTTGCTGAGAGCCTCACTCAGTAGCTGGGGCTGGCTTCGCATGTGTGGGATCCTCCCGTCTCAGCCTCCCAAGCTTGGGGATCACAAGCGTGCACCACCACGCCCGGCCTCTGTGGAGTGCTTTTGAGGGAAGGTCAGCAGTTGTTTGGAGGCCTTTCTCACTAGAACTGTCAGTCCAGACTAGCCAGTTTTCCTTCCGGGAAAACTCTGGGACTCTGGTTTGCAGGTCTGCGTTTCTCAGATGATTATTCCCTCATCTCATTCCCTCATCTAGAATGAACGGCCTGGTGGATTATTAGCCAGAGCAAGCAAAGACGAGGTGCAGCCGTCCAGAGTAACCTCGGCCAGGCTGCTAAGGTTGATTTCTGGTTCTTTCACCACTTGAGTGACTGTGACCTTTTTAAAAAATTTAATGTCTTCACCCCATTTCCTCTGTGCAAAACAAAGGTAGTATAATGCCTGCCTTTGGGGGCCATGAGGATTAAATGGCACATCAGGGGCTCCACACAGAACCTGGCAGAGAATAAGGAGGTACTACGGATCTGCTGTTATGACTGCTGACGGAGCCGCCTCCTATACTTTCTCTTTGGGGAAACTGTCCCTCTCTAATGCCAGAAGAAAGGCAGCGGGATAGAAACGTTTTCAGCTCTGACCTATGTTTTTAACATGAGCCACAAGCTGCCATGTGGCCGTAGGGAAATGGCGAGTGCTAACAGGGTGTTGGTTGCAGCCGCAGCTTTGGAATTGATGAAAGGTGGACCTGAGCCTTTGGCTTTGAACCCAGGGCTTTGCTCTGTTGTTTGGGGATTAAAGCCCCTCTGACTGTGAAGGCAGATGGAATCCCCTGGCAGCTGTGTGGCTGTAAGCTCCACCCTGCAGGGGAGGAGCAGGCCTTCAGTGTGGAATGGGAGGCACACAGGTGTGCCTGGGCCTGGCAGGGGTTCAAGGCTGGTCCTCTGGCCACCCAGTGCCTCTTCTGTATACCAGTCTATGCCATAGGAATGTCCTGAGGGACTAAGAAAATTTTACAAAATCCTGATATCATTATAGTGAAAAAACATGTCTCACTTGTGCCTCAATGGTAAAATCATAGAATAGGTATGTTTGCAAGTTTATCTTTTAACTTGGAAAAGTAATATGCTGTTAATTATTGTTTACATTTTTTGTGTGGTACTGGAGGTAGCACCCAGGGCCTTTTCTACCTCCGGGCTATACTCCCGGACCTATTTTATACTTTATTTGGAAACAGGGTCTCACTAAGTTGCTGAGAGCCTCACTAAGTACCTGAGGCTGGCTTTGAACCTGTGTGACCCTCCTGTCTCAGCCTCCCAAGTGCTGGGATTACAAGTGTGTGCCACCATGCCTGGCTATTGTTTACATATTTTTGTGTATATGTGGTACTGGGGATTGAAGCCAGGGACATTCTACCTCTGAGTTACAACCCCTGTCCTTTTTATTTATTTCATTTATTTTTTTTCACTTTGTCTTCACTTATTTTTACTAGAAAAAAGTACTGAAAGTGGATTGTAGTTGAAGCCTATATAAATATTTACAGTGGACACAGTGGATACATTAAATCAACATAACATTTTAAAATATTAGATTCAGCCAGGTGTGGTGGCTCATGCTTGTAATCCCAGCATTCAGGAGGCCGAGACAATCGTGGTTTGCAGCCAGCCTCAGCTACTTTGAGAGGTCCTTTGCAACTCAGTGAGACCCTGTTTAAAAAAAAATAAAGAATAACAGGTTTGTGGACAGCCTCAGCAATATAGTGAGACCTATAGCAACCTAGCAAGACCCTATTTCAAAAAGCAAAAAATAAAATGGCTGGGGGTGTAGCTCAGAGTTAGAATGCTCCTGGGCTCAATCCCCAATACTACAAAAGGAAAAGAAAGAATATGGTTAGGAGCATCTTTTGAGTCTCTCCTGTGAAATGATCAGGATGTTATAGGATGTTGGTCCTTAAGATATCAAAACAGTATTTGTTTTTTCAACTGATTGTTTTACCAGTATTGAAATACCTGGACTCACTTTGTTTTAAAGTGTTTTGTTTGACTCATATTCTGCTTATTTTAGGTTTCTAAAATGGGACAGCTGTAGCATAAGTTCTCCATAGTGTTGACATCAGATAGCAAAATATCTATCTTCTAAATATTTTCAGTATAATAATTATGGGAAAATATATTAATATTAAAGAAATGTTACACTTATAACTCTTTGGTTTACATTTTTAAAAACCCACTCTGATAATAAAATTCCAACACTATTAATAAAGTTGAAAGGTATGCACAGGTTGATTATTTAGAAATTTGTTCTCCATTTTAAAAAGTAAGTATTCATCTGGCTATGGTGGCGCATGCTTGTAATCCCAGCATTCTGAGACTGGAGGATCACGGTTTGCAGACAGCCGCAGCCACTTAGTGAGGCTCTTCACAACTTAGCGAGGCCCTATTTCAAAATAAAGAATAAAAATAGGCAGGAATTGTAGCTCGGAGGTTGAATACCCCTGGGTTCCATCCCCAGACTCACATACACATACACACACACACACACACAAAATAAAAATTGCAAAGAGTATTTAAGTTAAATACTGATGGTGGAGGGGAGATGATACTAGGATTCAAATTCAATTCCAACCTCAGACCCACAAAATAAATAAGTAAATAAATAAATAAAAAGTAAGCATTCTCTATTTAGAAATTTGCTCTCCATTTAAAAAAGTAAATATTGCCAGGCAGGGTGGCGCACGCTTGTAATCCCTGCGCTTGGGAGGCTGAGACCGGAGGATCACACAGTTCGAAGCCAGCCTCAACTACTTAGTGAGGCCCTCAGAAACTTAGTGAGACCCTGTTTCCAAATAAAATATAAAATAGGTCTGGGAGGGGCCGGGCGTGGTGGCGCACGCTTGTAATCCCCGCGCTTGGGAGGCGGAGACAGGAGGATCGCGCAGGTTCGAAGCCAGCGGCGCTGGCGTAAGAGACCCTGTTTCAAAAATATAAAATAGGTCTGGGAGTGTAGCCCGGAGGAAGAAGGGCTTCCAGGAACCCCAGTACCACCAAAAAAAAAAAAAAAAAAAAATAGGTCTGGGAGTATAGCCCAGAGGTAGAAAGCCCCTGGGTTCCACCCACAGTACCACCAAAAAAGAAAGAAAGAAAGAAAGAAAGAAAGAAAGAAAGAAAGAAAGAAAGAAAGAGGAAGGAAGGAAGAGAAAATAGGGCTGGGGAGGTGTAGCTGGGAGGTAGAATGCCTTTGGGTTCCATCCCTGGTACCGCAAAATAAATAAATAAATAACAAAAATAAAAAAAACAGATTCTCCTTTTTGCTGAAGTTTCAACATTTTTGTAAATAAAAGGCAAACAGTGGCAATAGGAGAGCAAAAGAAATTTTGAATTCAAACAGACTTGGCTTTATATCTCGGATAGTTTTTTCTTCTCTGGGCTTCATTTTCCTCATCTGTAAGACAAAGATAATAAGTAATGCCTAGCTCACAGGGTTGCCAATAGGATTAAATATATTAATAAATGCCATAGCATTATATGTGAGCATTATAATTCCTCAATAAATGGCAAGTTACATCCTTACAGAAAACACACACACACAAATTGACACAAACAAGCAGAGTAGAGATTCCAATTTGACTAGTTTTTCTTAAAATCCAAGTTCTGCTTGTATAGTTGAAGCCCTTACTTGTCACTTCTCCACCTGGGAAAGGAAAAAATACCTCCATAAGAAAGAGGAGACTAGGATAAAGGGAGTGTTTCTAGAGAGAAGATGAAGCAGATACTTCTACCAGCAAAGAGAAGGAATGGGACACGAGGTCTCACTTGATGGTCCTGTCTACTTCACCAAGGATGAAAACCCAGATAAATAATGACAAAAAGCCAGGCATGGTGGTACACCTCTGTCATCCTAGTACTTGGGAGGCTGAAACATGATCGCAGGTTCGAGGTCGGCTTCAGCAAGTAGTGAGATTGTCGTCAACCTAGGGAGACTCTGTTTCAAAATAAAAATAAAGTAGGGCTGAAGGCGTAGCTTGGAGGTAGAATGCCTCTGGGTTCAATTCCCAATACCATAAGATAATAATAACAACAACAAACCCGGGAGCGGGGTGGGGGGGTGGGGGTGGGGTTGCCCTACTTCCTTCTGGATTCTAGGAGACAACCTTACCGGATCAGTACACACAGCATATACCACTGCAAACAATACAAGATCAGCATGGTGCGGCGGCCCGGGGAGGCTGGGTACTGCCAGTCCTCAAGCTCCCTTGGCTCTTGTGCATCGGCTCCACTGTCTAATTATCCTTTTATCATCCCATTCATAAAGGAATTCCGTGGGGTCCGCCTCCTTTTCGGCGGGGATGTGGCCCACAGTCTTGCCTGTGATAGAGGAGAGCTGGGGCCAGGACGGCGCGGTAGAAGTGGCGCCGCACCGGGCAGCCCTCCGGGAGGCAGAGGAGGCTCGGTGCTGCGTGTTCATCAGGCCGTGGCCGGGCATTGCGGATGGTGGTGATGGTGGCGGGCGCAGGCGGGGCGCTAGACCTGGGCGGCCGCGGGCGCAGGACACCTTCGCCTCCTTGAAGTGAGTCGAGGCGGCCGACGCTGCGTGGCTGCTGCCCTTTGTATTTTGAGACAGAGTCTTGCTGAGTTACTGTGTACTGTCCCCAGACCTGCTATCCTCCGTCTAGCCTCTCAGTTACTGGGAATTTACATTTTAATCTTTTTATAGTTTTAGCTGGGCACAGTGCATTGGGGAGGTTGAGGCCAGAGGATCCCTTAAAGCCCAGGATTAGAACAGTCTGGGCAACACAGTGAGAACCCATCTCAAATTAAAAGAAAATCTATCTACTAAGCAGGCATGGAGGTGTACTTCTGTAATCCTAGTCCTTGGGGGACTGAGACAGGAGGATTATAGATTTGAGGCTGGCCTCAGCAATTTAACAAGACTCTGTTTCAAAATGAACAGGGCTAGGGGTGTAGCTGGAGGCAGAGCCTCCCTGGGTTTAAGCTCTAGCACCACACACAAACACACAGACTGTCTGATTTGATGTTCAACCAGTGATACAGTTTTCTATTTGTTTGCGCTTGTTTCTCTTGCCTTTCCGCCGCCCGCCAGGGGAGGTACAAAAGCAATCTGAAGCTTAGGCCAGGAAGCCCAGAAATGGGAGCATGGAATGTGCTTCATGTTACTTTCCCAGCGAGGGCAACGTGAGTGAGTTCTTGTTCCCTTTGCCCTTAAGTGATCATACATTTTGGGCGGGGGGATGGATAGAAGAAATGTTTCCAGGAAGTTGGAAGTGTCCACTGAGTCCAGGGAAGCTGGACAGAGGCTAGCCCCTGCAGCGGAGGCAGAGGTCTCCCCGTGCTCAGCTCCTGCCCAGACTCCTCCGGCAAGGGGGCAGGGAGGAGAGGCAGGAGGGTTTGGAGCCTCCCTTCACCAAACCCGTCACCTCTCTCCTGTACCCAGCCAGGTGTTCTAGGGAGAAGTCCCCCATTTTTTACATTCTTACCATGTCCCCAGCAAATGGGCCCCAGCCTGCTCCCAACCTCCAGGACTTGTCTCCTCCCTTCCCTCCCCTCCCCTGCCACACTCTATTGGTGACCTTGCTTCCGGTGCTAATTCTGCAAAGTTTAAAGGGAAAAGATCTTTTGTGACCCCCACCACCCAAGGATCTAAAGACATTAACGTTTTAACATATTTCCCTTTGTTTTGTTTTGTTATGTTTTGGTTTGTATTGTTTTGTTTGGTGGAACTGGGGTTCCTAGAAACCCTTCTACCTCCAGGCTACACTCCCAGACACCCATTTTTATATTTTTATTTGGAAACAGGGTCTCTTAAGCCAGCAAGGCTGGCTTCGAACCTGCGTGATCCTCCTGTCTCCGCCTCCCAAACGGGATTACAAGCGTGCACCACCACGCCCAGCACATATTTCCCTTTTTAAAAAATAAATGTAGCTGGGTGTGGTGGCATACGCTTGTAATCTCCGTGCTCAGGAGGATCGCGCAGGTTTGAAGCCAGCCTCAGCTACTTAGTGAGGCTCTCAGCAACTTAGTGAGACCCTGTTTCCAAATAAAATATAAAATAGGTCTGGGAGTATAGCCCGGAGGTAGAAAAGCCCCCTAGGTTCTACCCTGAGTACCACCAAAATTTTATGAATATTTTTGTGTGTGTGGTACTGGGAATTCAACCCGGGGCATGCTGCCTCCATCCTACATCCCAGCCCTATTTTTTGTTCTTTATATGAAACAGGGGCCTAGGTAGCTGAGACTGGTTGAGAACCTGTGATCCTCCTGTCTCAGCCTCCCTAGTACTGGGACTACAAGCATGCACCACCACACTTGGCTTTTATTTGAGCTTTTTTTTTTTTTCAGTACTGGGAATGGAACCCAGGGGCATTCTACCTCTTAGCTACACCCCCAGCCCAATTTTTTTTTTTTTTTTTTTTTTTGATTTTGAAACAAGGTCTCACTAAGCTGCAGAGGGTTTCACTAAGTAGCTGAGGCTGGCCTTAAACCTGCATTTCTCCTGTCTCCGCCTCCTAAATACTGGGATTACAAGCATGTGTCACCATGCCTGGCTTATATGAGCCTTTTAACGAAGTTGTCATACTGTGATGAAAATTTAATGTTGCACTTACCCATGTCTTTATAAATATCTCTTTTTTCTTTTTTCCTTTTATTGGTGCATTATAGTCTCACATCATAGTGTAAATCATGCTGACAATGACATACTTGCACATACTCTTGGCGCCCACCCCATATCCCTCCCTCCCAATACGGAGTACCCAGATTGACGCTGGGATATATTCACATGTATACACATAGTCTATGGTAGTATTTCTATTAATGAACCTAAGTCTTCCTCCACCCCTACCCTTCTATCTCCTCCCTGGCTCCCCTGCGGTTTCTCCTCATCATCTGGAATCTGTCTTGTATCCCAATTACTCCACATCCTACACATATTAATGAAAACATATGGCCCTTCACTCTCTGTGATTGGCTAATCTCAACATAATGCTCTCCAGGTCCTTCCATTTTCTTGCAAATGATGTAACTTTATTTTTCTTTATTGCTGAGTAGAATTCCATTGTGTATATTTCCCACAATATTGTAATCCATTCATCTGTTGATGGACACCTAGGTATTTATTTTTTTAGTGCTGGGGATTGAACCTAGAGGTATCCTACTTCTGAACTCTGTAGCCCTAGCACTATTTTATTTCTTATTTGGAAACGAGGTCTTGCTAAATTGCTCACAGCGTAAGTTGATGAAGGTGGCTTTGAACCTGTGATCCTCCTGTCTTAGCCTCCCAAGTACTGGAATTACAGATGTGTGCCATGCCTGGCTATATACATATATATATATATATATATATATATATATATATATATGTATGTATGTATTGTGATACTTGGAGTAGAACTCAGAGGCTTTCTACCTCTGAGCTATCCTCTCAGATCTATCTTTTTTTAATGTTTTATTTGGAAACAGGGTCTCACTAAGTTGCTGAGATCCTCATTAAGTAGCTGAGGCTGGCTTCGAACCTGTGTGATCCTCCTGTCTCAGCCTCCCAAGCGCAGGGATTACAAGCATGTGCCACTACGCCCGGCTATCAATATTTTTAATAACCACATGGCATCTCAGTCTTTGATTGCCATTCCCTTAAAATTAGAGGGCTGGGGTGGAGCTCAGTGGTAGAGTGTTTTCTACCACTGTTATATAACTTTTAATATTGTAGTGTTATGCTAATTTTTAATATTGTAGATCACTCTAAGTTGAATGTAAATAAACCTTTGATCCCATTTCACATTATTTAATGTGGATTCCTATAAGAATAATGACTTGAGTGAAGATTTTTTTCGTCTTCTTTTCCCTGTGGCAGTGGGATCGGACCCAGGGCCTTGCACACACTAGGCAAGCACTCTGCCACTGACCTACACCCACAGTCTAAGTCAAAGGTTTCAAAGAGTAGAAAGTTTTATTTTTTACTACAGAAGCAATAAATTTTCATTATGGGAAACATGGGATGGTATAAAAGTAAATAGGAACACATTTTTTTGCCAACCAGAGGTCGCTGCCAGGTGTAGCGCAGCTCTCTCCCTCTCCCGGGTGTGTGCCGCCTGCAGCTGTGCTTTTCCATGTGTGGACCAGGTGCGTTGCCTGGGAGCTGCCGGAAGTGAAGAATTCCAGGTCTACCTCCACATGCTAAATCAAAGTCCATCTTTTAACAATCTCTACATTCAAGTTTTAGAAGTATTGGTTTACAAGGACACAGCCTTGCCTTTCACATGCATTAATTGCCTTGCATCTAAGCATACACATACATTTGTCTCACCCACACCTGCTATTGGGGTGATACTGTATGTACGCGGGTTTTCTCTCTCTCTTTTTCTTTCTTTTTCTTTTTCCTTTTCTTTTACTTTTTCTTTTCTTTTTTTTATTTTTATTTTTGTGGTACTGGGGATGGAACCCAGGGGTATTCTGCCTCAGAGCTACACCCTCAGCCTGATTTTTTTATTCTTTATTTTGAAACAGGGTCTCACTGAGTTGCAGAGGGCCTCAGTAAGTACCTGAGGCTGTCTATGAACTGCGATCCTCTGGTTTCAGCCTCCCGAATTGTACCCTGGGGTTTCAGCTTCCTCTCTCCCACCCCACAAGATGATGAGGGTGAGCAGCAGTCCCCAGTAACCTGACCAGGGCTCAGCAGCTCTCTGGGAAGCCAGGGGAATTCCAGCCCATCTGCTGGGAGAGGCACTGCGGCTCAGGGTTTTATCTCACTTCTGTCATTTGGCAAAGTCTTCCTGTTCCTCCGTTTTTCTCCAGAGCTTGTCTCATGGCTGCAGGTAGTAGTTCATCAAGTGACCGTCGCACTTCACTTAGTGAATTCCCTGTACTCTTAGATACTATGCTGTTTTGCGTCCTTGGGAGGGGGCTTCATCGGCTATTCTAAGGACGCTGACATGAGCTGCCCTCGCAGTGGCTCCTTCCTGCATCTCTCATCTCTTTATGATAAATTCCTGGCATGCAGATCCTGGGTCAGAAGAACATTTTAAACACTCTAAAATGCCCCCCGGACTGCAGGGAGTGCCAGATACAGTTCCCTCCCAGGCCTGGGACACAGGGGTCATGCCCACTCTGCCATACCTCCAGGCCTGGGGGAAGAGCTGCTGCTCTAAGAGGGTGGGGGAGGGATGGGCGGATGTGTGGTGGCAGAGTCGCCTCCTGGGCCAAGTCACCACAGGAATCACTGGCCAGGCGGCAGCCTCCTTCAGGGTGTGTCCCCACGGGGTAGCCTTTGCTCCAGGACCTCAAATGGAGGCCTGGGACGACAACCTGGCAAGTCTTGAATCTGCAGCACCTGGTTGCCACCAAACTTGCTTTTGCTTCCTAAGTCTGACTCTGTTAGGTTATCTAACACTTGTCTTCTATGAGAAGATTAGGAACCTCATTTTTATTTTATTTATTTATTTATTTATTTTAATTTTTGCGGTACTGGGGATGGAACCCACGGGCATTCTACCTCCGGCTACACCTCCAGCCCTGTTTTTATTCATTATTTTGAAACAGGGTCTTACTGAGTTGCAGAGAGCCTCACTAAGTAGCTGAGACTGTCCATGAACCATGATTCTCCCGTCTCAGCTTCCCGAATGCTGGGATCACAAGCCTGCACCACCACGCCTGGCTAGGAACCACATTTTAAGGAACTTTATTGTGAAAGATAAACAGATTCTAATAGTGAAGTATCAGCACTTCTCTAAACTTGGATTCCTGGAATATATGTTTTGCCCGCCTTAATTTTTTTGTGTGGTACTGGGGTTCCTGGAAACCCTTCTACCTCCGGGCTACGTTCCCAGACCTATTTTATATATATATTTTTAATTTGGAAACAGGGTCTCTTAAGCTGGCAAGTCTGGCTTCAAACCAGAGCAATCCTCCTGTCTCTGTTTCCCAAGCATGGTGATTACAAGCATGCACCACCACGCCGGGCACTTAAATGATTTTTTTTTTAAATGAATGAGTGATTGAATATACAGAGAGTAAGTGACTTTGATTATGTTTTATAATGTGTATGTTAAATATATATTTTTACATGCCACATGACATAATTAAGATATTAATTAATTTATTTTTTGTGGTACTGGGGGTAGAACCCAGGGGCTTTTCTACCTCCAGGCTATACTCCCAGACCTTTTATACTTTATTTGGAAACAGGGTGTCACTAAGTTGCTGAGAGCCTCACTAAGTAGCTGAGGCTGGCTTCGAACCTGTGCGATCCTCCTGTCTCAGCCTCCCAAGTGCTGGGATTACAAACCTGTGCCACCACTCCCGGCATAAAAATGAGTTCTCATTTTTTTTTTTTCTGGTGGTACTGGGGTTCCTGTAAACCCTTCTACCTCAGGGCTACACTCCCAGACCTATTTTATGCTTTTTAAAATTTGGAAGCAGGGTCTCTTAAGCCAGCAAGGCTGGCTTCGAACCTGCGCGATCCTCCTGTCTCCACCTCCCAAGCACCATCATGCCCGGCTTTATTTTTAAATGAGAACTCACCCAGCATGGTATGCATGCCTGTACTCCCAGTACTTGGGAGGATTGTAGATTCGAGGCTAGCCTCAGCAGCTTAGTGAGACTCTCAGCAACCTCTCAAGACCTGTTTCAGAACAAAAAATTTAGAGCCGGGCACGGTGGTGCACACTTGTAATCCCAGCACTTGGGAGGCTGAGACAGGAGGATCTGGGTTCGGAGACAGTCTCAGCTACTTAGTGAGGCCCTCCGCAACTTAGTGAGACCCTATTTCAAAATAAAGAATAAAAAATAGGGATGGGGGTGTAGCTTGGAGGTAGAATGACCCTGGGTTCCATCCCCAGCACCACACACACACACAAAAAAAAAAAAAAAAAAATTAAAGAAGAGCTAGGGAGTATAGCTCAGAGGTAGAATTCTAGCCCCTAGGTTCAAGCTCTAGTACTATAAAAATAAATAAATAATAAAATGAAACGTTATTAGCCACCCATTTATATTAACTATTTGACATGTGATGATAACCAGATAGAGACAGACAATAGACACATATATCTCCTGAAAATGTGTGATGAATTGATTTTGAGTTTGTATTGTAATATGCCCCTCTATTTTGGCATTTTTAAGCATTTGAAATATATTGATACATAAAGCAAAATGAGCAGCTTGGAAATGTTGAGTTTTGGTAAGTTTATATCCCATGTCCAGATCCGGGACATTTTTGTGCTTATAGAAAGTTTTTTCATTTCCTCTTGTAGTTACAGTCCCAACCACAGAAGCAGTTGCTGTCCTGATTCCTGGCAGCGTGGGTGCACTTTGACAGGTCTTGAAGTTTATGCCAGTTGGGGGCAGTAAGAAGTAGAATACAAGTGGCCTTTGTTTAGCGCGGCTTTGAGACGCAGGTCTGCGGTTGTCATTCTCAGTCTGTTATAGGTAACGAGCATTTTGTCCTTTGAATAGAACAGTTTATCCACTTTCCTCTGATCATCTAATTATATTCAAGTTTTAACTATTATGAGCAAAATAGATTTTCACTATGATGAGCAAAGCTGTATCGAGCACACTTGTAAGTCCATTTTTAACTGTTTTATTATTTATTGAGATGTTATATGCTTGCCATAAAATCCATCTATTGTAAGTTCGCAGTGCCGTGATTTTTAAATCTACAGACTTGTGTAGCCATCTCAACAATTCAGTGTTAGGACGTTTCTGTCACCCCTGCCTTCTCTCGTGCCCGTTTACAGTTCACCCCGTCTCCACCTGGAGCAGCCAGGTGCTCTCTGTGTCTTGCCATTTCTGGCAGTTTTCAGTTTTCCTTTTCACTCTTAATTTGTATTCTGTATACTCATTCTGATAGTATGGGAATTAGTCATTTGTTAGAGATATATGTTGGGAATATTTTCTCCAAGTCTGTTCCTTTTCATTTTCTTTTGATGAACAGAGATTTGTAATGAGTCATTAATTTTTTTCTTTCTATCTTTGATGCTTTGGGGATTTTGTTTAAGAATTCTTCACCTCCTCTATGGCTGCAAAACATTCTTTTGTCCGAGCAGTACAGTGGCTGAATAGAGGCACCCAGCACTCTTCTCTCACAAAGAAACAGCAGAGGAAGGAAGAGGTGTGCGGCTGCACTCGGAGGCGGGTGACTGACCGTGGGAGAACGTTGGAGGTCGGCATAAAAACACTGGGACCTCCTAAGAGCCAGAGACCTGGGACAGCGGCAGAGCAGAGGAACCAAAGAGCCCAGCACTGCCTCCCAGCTCCGCAGCTAGGGGAGGGGGCTTTCCCCCTTCTCAGGGGCAAAGGTGAATGAGTCCCAGCAAACGCTGATCAGCATGAATCCTGGCAGTCCCAGTTACAGAAAGTCTCACAATCCTCACAGGCTTGCAACCCACATAGATAAGTGACCAGAAACCCTTGTTACAGCCTTGTTTTGGAAAAAGAATTCTCATCACCTCCCAGTGAGCCCACAGGGTGCTGTTGCCAGGACACATCTTAAGAAGTGAGCTGACACCTGAGTTTGGAATGCTGCAGGGACCAGAAGCCCCTGTGGATTCCTACCTCTGCAACTCCACAGACATTCACTTTACTGGCTTAGGGGTGGTATCTGCCTCAAGAACCCAACTTAGCCCTCTAGACGCCCTGCATCGTAGGGGACAGCTGTTACTACACAGAAGGCCATGGCGGGCTCTGCCTTTAGGAACCAAGAAATCAGGGTACTTGTCCTCAGAGACCAAGGGTGTGGTCAGCCATGCCTCACACCGGTGCCAGGACTGAAGGCAGGTACCCACAAGGCCACAGGCCTCGCTGCGCCATGCTAGGCACCTGGCACTAATGGGCAGGGGGAGAACACCACCCTGCCCACTGGCACGCTGCCCACAGATGTGGAGGGCCTTCTTGTGATGGCTCACAGGGGCCCTACCACGCTCCGGCCATGGCTCTGCTCCTGGGCTGGCATGGCACTGGCATGGCAGGAAGAATGCCGAGGTTCCTGTGGCCATGCCTCCACCTCCCAGCCCATAGCCATAGCTGACTACGCTGCTGTCAGGACTGGACCTACGTGTCAGGCGGCGAGCTGTGGCTCCCGTCACTGTCTCCCCAGGCAGCACTGCGGCTGCACCACGGACTGGTCAGAAGACAGGTTCTCAGAGCCCTCGCCGTGCTGGGCTGCTGGGCAGAGGCCCTTGCCAGCTGCCCTGTACCTTTCTTCTGGAGGAGCATCTGCACGGTCAGCACTCCGTGCCCGCCGCCGTCTGTGCCATGCCTGCCTGAACTGGCGCGCTGGCCCGCTCTTGAGTGGTCCACAGAGGCAGTGGGTTTCTCCTACTCCACCCGGGAACGCACTGTGCTCAGAGTTAGTCACAGCCAGAGAAGCTATGGGAAGACTACACTGTGGTACCCAGCCAGGAAACAAAGCAGTACCCCAAGGCACATCTCTCAGGAAAAAGCCACTCACTAAGAAGGCCACTCCATAAAAGTACAAATCTCAACGCAGGAGCACAAGGAATACTAAAAAAAAAAAAAAAAAAAAAAAAAAGCAAAATAAAACAAGGTAATATGCTTCTGAAGAGGTATAATAGCTCTCTGCCAATAGATTCCAAAGAAGTCCAAGCGATACAACGCTTGATAAAGAATTTAAAAGAATGATTATTTTTTTTAAAAGCCCCCTGAGATCCGAGAGAATGCAGGTGAACAGTCAAGTGAAGTTAGGGAGACAGTGCAAGTCGTGAATGGAAAATTCAGCAGAGAGAGAAAGAGATTTTGAGAGAAACCAAACAGAAATCTTGGACATGAAGAGCTGAAGCAGTCAAGTAAAAACAGAGAGCTGGATATGGTGGCACAGCTTGTCGTCCCAGTCTTTGGGAGGTTGAGATAGAGGGATCACAGGTTCCAGAACAGCCGCAGCTATTAGTGAGACTCAGCAACCTAGCGAGACCCTGTTTCAAAATGAAAATAAAAGCTGGATGTGGTAGTGCACGCTTGTACTGGGAGGCTGAGACAGGAGGATCACAGGTTTGCAGCTAGCCTCAGCAACTTGTGAGGCCCTCTGCAACTTAGTGAGACCCTGTTTCAAAATAAAGAAAAAAAAAATCAGAGCAAGGGCCGGGCATGGTGGTGCACGCTTGTAATCCTTGCTCTTGGGAGGCGGAGACAGGAGGATTGCACTGGTTCGAAGCCAGCCTCGCTGGCTTGGGAGACCCTGTTTCCAAATAAAAATATAAAATAGGTCTGGGAGTGTAGCCCAGAGGTAGAAGGGTTTCCATGAACCTCAGTAAAACCAAAAAAAGAAAAAAAAAATCAGAGCCAGGTGTGGTGGTGCATGCTTGCAATCGCAGCATTTGGGAGGCTGAGATACAGGAGGATTTGGGTTTCTGGACAGCCTCAGCTACTTAGTGAGGCCCTTTGCAACTCAGTGAGATCCTGTTTCAAAATAAAGAATTAAGCCGGGCATGGTGGCGCACGCTTGTAATCCCCGTGCTTGGGAGGCTGAGACAGGAGAATTGCAGGTTCAAAGCCAGCCTCAGCTGGATTAAGAGACCCTGTTTCCAAATAAAATATAAAATAGGTCTGGGAATATAGCCTGGAGGTAGAAGGCCCCTGGGTTCCATCCCCAGTACAGAAAAAAAAAAAAAAAAAGTCAGGCTGGGTATGTAGCTTGTAGGTAGAATACCCCTGGTTCCAATCTCCAGTACCACAAATAATAATAGTAATAATAATAATAATAATAATAATAATAATAATAATGGTGATGATGTAGTGCTGAGGGTGTAGCTCAGATATAGAAAGCCCTGAGTTCAATCTCCAGTACCACACATTCATATAAAAAAGAATAGAGGTGGAAATATCCACAACACACCAGATCAAGTGGGATAAAGAATAGCTGAACCTGAACACAGGCCTTTTGACAAAACATGTCAAACAAAAAAAGAAAAAGGAAAAATAATAGAAATGAAAAGAGTATTGAAACATGTTGTCCACCATTCAATGAACAGACCCTGCATTTTCAGAATGGCCGAAGGCAAGGAGAAAAAAGTAAAGGCATAGAAAACCTACTCCATGAAATAATCAGGAGCTTCCCTAGCCTTGGGATTTCTGTGGACATCCATGTACAGGGGGCTTATAGGACCCACAGACGTGACCTGGAAAGATCTTCACTGCAGCACATTATAGCCAAACAGCCAAAAGTACAAGACAAAGGAAGAATTAAAAATCTGTAGGAGCTGGGTGTGGTGGCACAGTTTGTAATCCCAGTGCTTGGGAGGCTGAGATAGGAGGATCGAAGGTTCAAAGCCAGCCTCAGCTACTTAGTGAGGCCCTCCACAACTTAGTGAGACCCTGGTTCAAATAAAAAATAAAAAATAGGGCTGGGGGGGGTGTAGCTCAGAGTTAGAGTGCCCCTGGGTTCAACCCTTAGTTTAAAAAAAAAATTATAGGAGAAAAGTGCCAAGTCACATTTACGGGTATCCCTATTAAACCAGCAGCAAATTTCTCAGGAGAAACCTGTGGATCAGGAGAAAATGAATGACATATTCAGACACCACGCGTTATTTTAAAGGTGTGGATGGCAAGTTCCTATGCTAAATTTTCCTATGACAACTTAGCACTGTCTTTAGTGCTCAGTGTGACTGTGTAGTATGCAGAACTAGAGTCAACACTCCCACTTCTGGCTTTTGGTTTACATGAAAAATCTTTTTCTATACTGTTTGTATAGGAATTCACTCGTGCTCTCTTTTTACTGTGTGGCTCCTTTCTTCCTTCCTTCCTTTCTTTTCTTTTCGCAGTACTGAGGTTTGAACCCAGGGGCAATCTACCTCTGATCTTCACCCCCAGCCCTATTTTTTATTCTTTATTTTGAAACAGAGTCTCACTAAGTTGCTGAGAGCCTCACTAAGTAGCTGAGGCTGGCCTCGAACCTGTGATCCTCCTGTCTCAGCCTCCCAAGTACTGGCATTACAAGCATGCGCCACCACGCCCGGCTGACACTCCTTATTTCAATTACTCTTGTTTCTCCCCTTTTCTGCTTCTTACTAGGCTTTATAAACTTGGCTGTTCTTGCAATTCTAAGCAAAAACACACAGAGACTGTTATAGTTTGGATTTAAAATGCTTCCCAGACCTCAGCAGTGCTGGAGGCAGGCCTGGGTTCCTGGGGAAGGGTCCCTGGGGGTGTGGCCAGGGATAATGCATGTCTTAATGCCTTTCCAGGGGCATCAAGGTCTCTGACCCATTGCTCTCTCCTCCCTGCCATGGTACCCTGAGGATGTGTGGCCCAGGCTCCTGCTTGGAAGCCAGCCCAAAAATGGACTCTGACATCTCCACATCCATGAGCAAATAAGCCCTTCTTCCTCTTTGCATGTCAGGTGTTTGATTCTGTACTCTGCAAAGTGCTCTATGAGTTCAGTGCACTCCCCTTCAGAATACCAATGAAATTCAAAACCAACCACTTCTCCCAATTCCCTCTTTTTCTGAATAAAAATTAGTTTTTCTCTCTATAAGTGAGTATAACCTTCTTAAAGATTCATTTTGCTAAGAATCTAGCATGTCTAAAATGTGAAAACAACTTCATAAACACTGTGAGAGGTAAAAATGAATAACATGTAATTACCCACCCCCAGAAAGAATGCCTTCAAGATGCAGAGTGTGTATGTAGCCGGGCATGATGGCTCGCGCTTGTAATCCCAGCATCTGGGAGGCTGAGACAGGACGATCCAGGCTGGCATCTAGCCTCAGCTACTTAATGAGGCCTTTTGCAATTCAGTGAGACCCTGTTTCAAAATAAACAATAAAAATAAAGAATCAAAGAATAAAAATTAAAAAAGAATCAAAGAATAAAAACTAGGGCTGGGGTGTCACTTGGAGGTACACTGCCTCTGGGTTTCATCCATAGTACTGCAAAAAAAAAAAAATAAAATAAAATAGAACTGACAGTATAGTTAAGAGGCAGAATGCCCCTGGGTTCTCCAGTACCACAAAAAACAAAAAACAACAACAAACCAGAAACCTCACCCTTTGCAGTAACTTGTATGGAACATTATGTTAAGTGAAAGAAGCCCAACAGACAAGTTCTGCATGTTCTTTCTCACAGGGAATCTAAATACAGTGGCGGTAGGATGTAATTACTAGAAACTGAGAAGGGCGTGTTGAGGGGAGTATGGTTGGACTCGATCGGTGTGTGCATTATGCAAGTATGGAAATACAAGCGTAACCCCATTAATAGACACAGTTAATACATATTAATGAAGATAATCTTAAAAAGGATATTCTGTTTTCTTTGTAGAATCTTTTACGTTTAGGCTATGCTTCATCCTGAAGTAATTTGAGTTCATGTGTGATGTGGGGTCAAGGCCCTTGTATACTTTTATAGATATCCAGATGGTTCAGCACAGTGTGTTGAAAAGACTTTCCTTCACTGAATTGCATTAGTACTTATTGATCAGTGGACTGCTGAACTATGTTTTTAAGCCGGCACCTCACTACCTTGAGTTTTGTAGTTTGCAAGTCAAGTGTTTAAAGCCTCCAACTTGCGGCCCGGCCTGCTCCAGGGAAGGCCTGGTCCCAGGCTGGGGGTGGGTGGCCCAGTCTGCTCCCAGGAAGGCCTGGAGCTGGGCAGGAGACCCAGCTACCGATACAGAGGAACTCAGCGCTGCTGTGCTGCGCCAGGCTGTGATGCGCTTAGAACAGTAGATCCTGCTCTTTTGCGGTGAGGCTGTGGGACTCCACTCTTAGAAGGGAGAAAAAATTCATTGCTACCAAGTGCCTGATCCCACATCCTCTTCAAACCACGCATACTGCCTTCTCTTATTCGAAGAAGAAGGAGGAGGAGGAGGAGGAGGAGGAGGAGGAGGAGGAGAAGGAGGAGGAGGAGGAGGAGGAGGAGGAGAAGAAAGAGGAGGAGGAGGAGGAAAAGGAAGGAAGGAAGGAAGGAAGGAAGGAAGGAAGGAAGGAAAAGAAAAAACATTGGAGAGGGGTCAAGATGGCTGCCGTGGCAGCCAGGATTCTGGAGATGCAGACAAAACATATCCAACTGACCTGGAACTTATGGAAAAATTCCCTGCGAAGGGGGACTGCTTCTTCCTTACATGCTTAAGTATCCTGGACATCATCTGTAAGGAGGGAGCTTAGCGGAGACCTAGGAGGAAGGCAGTGTTGGCAGCTGGGCTGCAGTGGTGGTGGAGGCTTGTATTTGGGAGAGGCACAGATCTGATCCAACCCACCCTGATCTTCTGAAGAAATGCCCCAAAGGTGGAATGCTACCATAGCACATGCTCAGGAATACTGGACAACATGCAGTGTGGGAAAAGAGTTTGGAAAAGAATTGAGATGGTGGAGGCAGTAGCAACGGCAGCGGCCAGTACTTAGGAGAGGTAGAGATCTGATGCAACACACCTGGATCTTTTGAAGAAATAACCCCAGAGGCAGAACACTACCACCGCACACACTCGGGAACTTGGGAAAACATGCTGTGTGAAGAGGGTGTTCGGATTGAAGCCTGCCAAGGGATGAGGCCAGTGCCGGGGACAGCTAGGCCGGGATCGGAGCCTGCCGTGAGGCAAGGCCAGTGCAGGGGCCTCCAAGGCCAGGATCGGAGCCTGCCGAGGGGTTAGGCCGGTGCTGGGACCAGCCTGGTTGGGATTGGGGCCCACCATGAGGCAAGGCTGGTACTGGGGCCTCCGAGGCCAGGATCGGAGCCTGCTGAGGGGTTAGGCTAGTGCTGGGGCCAGCTAGGCCGGGATCAGAGCCTGCTGTGAGGCAAGGCCGGTGCTAGAGCCTCCAGGGCCAGGATCGGAGCCTGCCAAGGTGTTAGACCCGTGCCGGGGCCAGCGAGGCGGGGATCGGAGCCTACCGTGAGGCAAGGCTGGGGCTGGGGCCTCTGAGGCTGGGATCAGAGCCTGCTGAGGGGTTAGGCCTGTGCCGTGACCAGCAAGGCCAGGTTAGGAGCCTGCCGTGAGGCTAGGCCAGTGCTGGGACCTCCGAGGCCGGGATCAGAGCCTGCTGAGGGGTTAGGCCGGTGCTGGGGCCAGCAAGGCTGGAATCGGAGCCTGCCGAGGAGTTAGGCCAGTGCCAGGGCCAGCGAGGCCGGGATCGGAGCCTGCTGTGAGGCAAGGCTGGTGCTGGGGCCTCCGAGGCCAGGATTGGAGCCTGCCAAGGGGTTAGGCCGGTGCTGGAACTAGCGAGGCCGGGATCAGAGCCTGCCATGAGGCAAGGCCAATTCTGAGGCCTCTGAGGCCAGGATTGGAGCCTGCCAAGGGGTTAGGCCAGTGCCAGGGCCAGCTAGGCCGGGATCAGAGCCTGCTGTGAGGCAAGGCCAGTGCTGGGGCTTCCGAGGCCGGGATTGGAGCCTGCTAAGGGGTTAGGCCGGTGCCGCGGCCAGTGAGGCTGGGATCGGAGCCTGCCGAGGGGTTAGGCCGGTGCTGGGGCCAGCAAGGCCAGGATCGGAGCCTGCCGTGAGGCAAGGCCGGTGCTGGGGCTTCTGAGGCCTGGTTCAGAGCCTGCCAAGGGGTGAGGCTGGTGCCGGGACCAGCGAGGCCGGGATTGGGGCCTGCCATGAGGCAAGGCTGGTGCTAGAGCCAGCAAGGCCAGCATCAGAGTCTGCCGGGTAGCCAGGCCAGTGCCAGGGTCGGCAAAAGTGGGAACGTAACTTGAAATGCGGCATACACAGAGAAATATCACAGAAAATAAAACACCGATGCTTTCCCTAATATGCAAAAACTAGGAAGAAATAGGTAATAGGAGGAGATCTAGTTAAAGAGCCCTGTAGAGGAGCAATTAAGGTGACCAGTCAGAGGGGATGAAATGAGGGAGGATGGAATCTCTTTAAAACTCATGATGTACTAAACAAATGTATCAGAGTTAATCACCAGGGAATGGGATGGGGATTGGATAAAGGCTAATTGGATGATATGTGCTTTTGTATCCTCAGAAGTCTTGTATTCCATTGTGATATATGACTACAGTGCACCAATAAAAATACATATTAAAAAATAAAAAATAAAGCCTTCAACTTTGTTCTTTTTCCCCCCATGGTAAGGAATTTATTTATTGGTGCATTATAGTTTCATATCATAATGTAAATCACGTTGACAATGATATACATGCCCACAGCACTTGGTGGGTCCCCCCCACCTCCCCATTTCCCTTCCTCCAAATATAGAATACCAATATTGACATTACTATATTCACATGTACACACATAGTCAATTTAAAATTTTTTAAAAACATTTCTAATCTTCTGCCCTATGTGTTTTATGTACATTTTAAAATAAGCTTGATTGAGCTGGGCATGGTGGTGCATGCTTGTAATCTGAGCATTCAGGAGGCTGAGACCAGAGGATTGAGGTTTGCAAACAGTCTCAGCTATTTAGTGAGGCCCTTCACAATTCAGTGAAACCTTGTTTCAAAATAAAGAATAAGCCGGGTGTGGTGGCGCATGCTTTGTAATCCTCGTGCTTGGGAGGCAGAGACAGGAGGATCGAGCAGGTTCAAAGCCAGCCGCGCTGGCGTAAGAGACCCTCTTTCTAAAAATAAAATAGGTCTGGGAGTATAGCCCAGAGGTAGAAGGGCTTCCAGGAACCCCAGTACCACCAAAAAAAAAAAAAAAAAAAAGAATAAAAAATAGGGCTGGGGGTGTAGCTCAGAGGTAGAATGCCGCTGGGTTCCATCCCCAGACCCACACACACAAAAATAAGCTTGATTGGATTTCAATCCTAATGCCCCTCATTATCTGAGAGGGATTGATTTCAGGACCCCCTCAGATACCAAAATCCATGCATGCTCAAATCCTTTATATAAGATGGCACAGTGCTGAGCATGATGGTGCATGCTTGTAATCCCAGTACTTAGGAGGCTGAGACAAGAGGATTATAGTTTCACAGCCAGCCTCAGCAACTTAGTGAGGCTTTCTTCCCTGTTCCCAGATAAAAAATAAAATAGGTCTGAGGTGTAACTGAGAGGTAGAATGTCCCTGAATTTAATTCCCAGCACCCAAAATAAACAAATAAATAAAATGCGTAGTATTTGTATATATATAACCTATACACATTCTCCTATATACTTTAAATTATCTTTATTTTTTTTTCTTGTGGTACTGGGGGTCGAACATGGGGGCTATTCTACCTCCGTGCTGTAATCCCAGACCTATTTTATATTTTATTTGGAAACAGGGTCTCGCTAAGTAGCTGAGACTGGCTTCGAACCTTCGTGATCTCCTGTCTCAACCTCCCAAGCACTGGGATTACAAGCGTGCACCACCACACCTGGCTTAAATTATCTTTGGATTAATTATAAAACCTAATATAATATAAATTCTATGCAAATAGTTATACTGTCTTGTTTATGGAATAAAGACAAGAAGGAAGTCTGTATATTCAGCATCTGTAATGAAGAAAAATAATGTGAAAACATTTGAAAAATTGGAGGTTGTTTAAATCTGTTGATGCAAAACCTGTGGACCTAGAGGGCGATCAGACATTGACTGTATCAATCTGAACAGCTTGGACATCTTAATAATGCAGTCATGTCCATGGGTTATGGTACATCTTGCCGTTTATTTTAGGTCATTAGTTTTTCTTAGCTGTTTTCTGTAGCTTTAATGTTGACAATTCAAGATGATCAAATGTTTATTTTTCTTCATTTATTCAATGTGATTATGTCCCCGTTTCATCTTTGGCATTTTCTTTTTACCTCAAATTAGGGAAAAGACCACTATTTTCCAGCTTTAACATTTGGACACTATGGTTCCATTCATAGAATGTAACTTCAGAGCATGACTTAGACATTTTGTTTTTGTTTTTTGTGGGTCTGGGGATGGAACCCAGGGGCATTCGACCTCCGAGCTACACCCCCTGCCCTATTTTGAAACAGAGTCTCACTAAGTTGTAGAGGGCCTCACTAAGTAGCTGAGGCTGCCCGCGAACCACGATCCTCTGGTCTCCAAATCCCAAAGGCTGGGATTACAAGTGTGTGCCACCATGCCCAGCCTATGATTTAGGCATTTTGAATCAGACCATCTCTAATAGTTTAATGATCTAAAGTGCACCTTATAAGCCAGGCGTGGTGGCGCATGTTTGTAATCCCAATACTTGGGAGGCAGAGAGAGGAGGATCCAGGTTCGTGGCCAGTTTCAGCTACTTAGAGAGGCCCTCCACCATTTAGTAAGACCCTGATTCAAAATAAAAAAGAAACAAATCGGAGCCAGGCGTGGTGGCGCATGCTTGTAATCCCAGCACTTGTGAGGCTGAGAGAGAAGAATCTGGTTTCGCAGCCAGCCCCTGCTATTTAATGAGGCCCTCCACAACTTAGTAAGACCCTGATTCAAAATAAAGAATAAAAAAATCAGAGCTGGGTGTGGTGGCGCACTCTTATAATCCCAGTATTTGGGAGGCAAGACAGGAGGATCCAGGTTTGTGGACAGCCTCAGCGTAAGTTAGGCCCTTTGCAACTCAGTGAGACCCTGTTTCAAAATATAGAATAAAAAATAGGGCTGGCAGTGTAGCTTGGAGGTAGAATGCCTATGGATTCCATCGCCAGTACAACCCCCACAAAAAAGAAATCAGGATGGCGGTGTAGCTTGGAGATAGAATGCCCCTGGGTTCAATCCCCAGCACCAAAAATAAAATAAAATGCATCTTATAGATTTAGGTGGTTATTTGGCTTGAGGAACCTGCCTTCCCCCAGAATTTCTGTTAAGCTCTCACCAGTAGTTTTATGCTTTAAAAAGTCAGTCCTTGCTGGGTGTGGTGGCGCACGCTTGTAATCCCGGTGCTTGGGAGGCGGAGACAGGAGGATGGTGCAGGTTCGAAGCCAGCCGTGCTGGCTTAAGAGACCCTGTTTCCAAATAAAAAAGTATAAAATAGGTCTGGGAGTGTAGCTCGGAGGTAGAAGGGCTTCCAGGAACCCCAGTACCACACACACACACAAAAAAAAAGTCAGTCCTAGGAGGCATGAGGGTTCCGTTTTCTGAATCCTCAGGGAATGAAACAGGCATGTGTTCATGGTTGCAGAGCAAGCTGGCATAGGTCAGGTACTGCTAAGGACTTTAGGAGAACTGGATCCTGGTGGATTGGCTGGGCTCCCCTCCATTATGCGGGGATGGAAAAAGGATCGCCCTTAGGTGGTTGGCCTTGCCGCTTTCTCACAGTGACACACAGCTATGGTTTTAAAGCCATGTACAGCTGGGCACGAGCAGGCATCCTGGTGGGAATTTTGGTCATGAGTCACACCCCAGCTGTGTTCAGAAAGTCTGAGTCCCTCAGCAACCTAGTGAGACCCTGTTTCCAAATAAGAAACAAAATCAGGCTGGGTTTAGCTTGGAGGTAGAAGCCAGGGACTGAGCGAGGTCTGAGGAACTACTGAGCACAGATTCCTGATGGTCGCTTCCTCAGTCATGGTGTGCTGAAGCCTGATTGCTGACATAGAACTGTAAAGCCCTCGCAGGTAGGGATGCTAGGAGTTCCTTTCGTTCTGTATTTGGCCTTTGACCTTCGCGTGTGTGCGTGCGTGCGTGTGTGTGTGTTTGTTTGTGTTTCTGGGGATTGAAACCAGGGGGATTCTACCTCTGAGCAACACCCCTAGCCCTGTTTTATTTATATTTTGAAGCAGGGCTTCAGTAAGTGGTGGACCTGCTATCTTCCTGTCTCAGCCTTCCAAGTACTGGGCTTGCAGGCATGTGCCACCACACCTGGCCTGCCCCTGGTTACTGACGAAGAACTCCTATAACCTCTGTAATTTCCCAAGTGATGGAAGTGGCTGCCACAGAGCTCTGCAGCCCCTCAGGGTGTCCAGGGTCAGAGGAGCATCACTTTTCTGAGAAGGTCCTTTTCAGAAGAGGGGCTGAAGGAGGAACTGATCCCCAGGGGCCAGTGATATAATCGGTGATGCCAACAAATGCAGCCTCCGTAACCCTGAGGGACAGGGTTCAAAGAGCTTCCTCGTGGCTCAGCACACAGAGGCACCTGGAGGTGAAACCTCGCCCTCCTCTGAGGACCTTGCCCTGTGTGTCTCTGCATCTAACTATTCTGTATTTTTATAAGCTAATAATCATAAGTAAAGTGTTGTCCCGAGGTTTGTAAGTTGCTCTAAAATTTAACTGAACTCAAGGCGTGGGTCACAGGAGGCCCTGATTTGTAGCCTCGTCAGTCAGAAGCACAGGTCATGATCTGTGCATGCAGCTGGCATCAAAGTTGGGGGAGGGGGTCTCATGGGACTGAGTTGGTGTGCACTAGAGACCTACTCAGGTGGGGAAAAACTCCCATATATCTGGTGTCAGAAGTGATGGGTTAGGCCGGGGGTGGTGGAGCACGCTTGTAATCCCCGCGCTTGGGAGGCTGAGACAGGAGGATCACACGGGTTTGAAGCCAGCCTCAGCTACTTAGTGAGGCTCTCAGCAACTTAGTGAGACCCTGTTTCCAAATAAAATATAAAAAAGGTTTGGGAGTATAGCCCGGAGGTAGAAAGCCTCTGGGTTCCACCCCCAGTACCACCAAAAAAAAAAAAAGATGGGTTGAGTGATGTGTTAAGAGGAAGAAAAAAGTGTTTTTGTAGAAAGCCCCTTCCTTGCCTCAAGAAGCTGGTAATCACTGCATACCAGGAGGCGGTCTCTAGGCCAGCCATTCCGTAGGAGACCAAGCCTCTTCTGCACACATGTCTGCCAAGCTGTCAGCCTGTGGAGGTGACATCTTCAGTGATGATGCGGTCAGGAGCTTCTACACTAACATATCCTGCTTCTCAGCATCTTCCATTTAGGAATTCCTTTTCTATACTTGTGGACTTCTTTAAATATATTTGTTTATTCATAGCAGTTTTAAAGTGACTAGTACAAGGTCATGAACTCTTCTTAAATCTGAACATTGTACTGGTAGTATCTGTTTCCACTGAAATGGTAAAAGGTGACTATATGCAAAGAATTAACAGTAAATAAGATAGTCATATTTTGAGGGAGGGGTATGTGAAAATATACATCACGAGAATATTAATTAATTTGTGTCGGGCGTGGTGGCGCACGCTTATAATCCCCGCGCTTGGGAGGCAGAGACAGGAGGATCGTGCAGGTTCGAAGCCAGCCGTGCTGGCTTAAGAGACCCTGTTTCCAAATTTTAAAAAGTATAAAATAGGTCTGGGAGTGTACTCCAGAAGTAGAAGGGTTTCCAGGAACCTCAGTACCACACACATACACACAAAGAATATTAATTTGTAAGCAAACATAACATTGAGTCAAAATAAATGGTAGCTCTATGGAAAAATGAGTCATATCAGTGTAACCTAATTTTTTCAAGAACATTGTAAGGATCTGGAGGAAACAGGGCACATTCATCTTAACTGTTTCATGCTGTTGATTTAATTATGGATAACAACATCAACAACTACCCAGGGAAACATCGTTTGGCTCGCATGGTTTAACAGTTAGGTGATGGGAGGGTCACACAGAGACCTTGTCAGGAGTGTGGTGCTAGTGGACAATGCAACCTTTCAGAGGTCAGTCTGGACCCAGTTAATCAATTTAATTCATGCCTGGTGATGTGTTAGCATATGTTTGTTTGTGTGCCAGAAATACTGGAAACAAGTCAGAAATAAATTGGGTGTTTCTAAATTGGACCAAGTCTAGTGAAGGCTAATTCATTTTGTAGGAAGTAGGAAGTTCAAGGTGGAGAAGGGATTGGCCTTGTGCTGGTTCCTGGCAGGAAAGGCCCCTGACCCTGGTGAATACAAGCCATCGCAACTGGCATATGCAGAACGCCACATTTCACAGATCAGTGCTCTGGTTACAAGACTCGGGGGGCGGATGCAAGCAAAGCTCTAACAAAACCATCTCATAATTCACTATATTAAGACACACAAGAGCCGTGTTTAGCTGGAGGGTATACAACATAAAGAAAGCATTGCAGTGACAGGTGTGGTGGTGTGTACCAGTAATCCCAGTACTTGGGAGGCTGAGAGAAGTGAATCACAGGTTTGAGACCAGCCTCAGCCACTTAGACCCTGTTTCAAAATAAAATAGGGCTAGAGCCGGGTGTGGTGATGCACGCTTGTAATCCCCGCACTTGGAAGGCTGAGACAAGAGGATCACACAGGTTCTAAGCCAGCCTCAGCAGCTTAGTGAGGCTCTCAGGAACTTAGTGAGACCCTGTTTCCAAATAAAGTATAAAATAGGTCTGGAGGTGTAGCATGGAGGTAGAAGGCCCCTGGGTTCCATCCCCAGTACCACAAATGAATAAAATAGGGCTGGGTGTAACTCAGAGATAGAGTGCCCTTGGGTTCAATCCCCAGTACCAAAAAAGGAGAGTGTCACAGTCCCTAGGGAAAATAATTTGGCAAGGATCTGGAAGAAGCAGGGCACATTCATCTTAACTTTTTCATGTTGTTGATTTAATTGTGAATAATAATATCAACAACCACAGGTCATGAGCTGTACAGGTCATGAGCTGTGCTTCTGACTAGGACTAGGCTAGGTGTGTGTGTGTGTGTGTGTGTGTGTGTGTGTGTGTGTGTGTGTGTGGTGTAGGGGGGGTGGCTGCTTGAAATTGAACCCAGAGGCAATCTACCTCTCAGCTATACCCCAGTCCTTTTTTATTTTGAAAAGGTCTCATAAGTGGCTGAGGCTGGTCTTGAACCTGCAGTACTCCTGCCTCAGCCTTCCAGGTACTGGGATTACAGACATGGGCCGCCATACCTGCCTAGAATTTGGTGATTTCTAACAAAATTACAGAAGCATTTTCCTCTGGCCTAACACTTCTTCGTCTAGTCATTAATCCTGTGGAAGCGCCTCCACAAGAAACGAGAGTGCATGTAAAAGACTTTCACTACTACATCATTTGCAAGTAGAAAAAAATGGGAACCAATCTAAATATTCCTGTATAGGACACTGGGTGAAAGAAAAACCTGATGCTATGTCCAATTAATAAAATTATAGAAACAATTTTTTTCTTTGTGGCAGTACTGGGGATGGAACCCAGGGAGCATTCTACCTCCAAGCTACAGCACTATTTTTGTGTGTGTGTGTGTGATACTGGGGGTGGAACCCAGGGGCTTTTCTACCTCTGGACTACACTCCCAGACCTAGTTTATACTTTATTTGGAAACAGGGTGTCACTAAGTTGCCGAGAGCCTCACTAAGTAGCTGAGGCTGGCTTCAAACCTGTGCGATCCTCCTGTCTCAGCCTCCCAAGTGTTGGGCTTACAAACATGTGCCACTACACTCGGCTTTAAAAGTACTTTTTTTTGTGTGTGTGTGTGGTACTGGGGGTAGAAGCCAGGGGGTTTTCTACTTCTGGGCTATACTCCCAGACCTATTTTATACATTATTTGGAAACAGGGTCTCACTAAGTTTCTGAGAGCCTAAGTAGCTGAGGCTGGCTTCAAACCTGTATGATCCACCTGTCTCAGCTTCCCAAGCACTGGGATTACAAGCATGTGCCACCACACCCGGCTTAAAAATATTTTTTTAATTTAAAATTGTTTTTTTTAATTTTTAATTTTTAAATTTATTTATTTATTTATTTATTGGTAGTACTGGGGTTCCTGGAAACTTTTCTACCTCTGGGCTATACTCCCAGACCTATTTTTTTATACTTTTATTTGGAAACAGGGTCTCTTAAGCCAGCGAGGCTGGCTTTGAACCTGCGCAATCCTCCTGTCTCCGCCTCCCAAGCGCGGGGATTACAAGCGTGCACTCCCACGCCCGGTTTTAAAAATAATTTTTAAAAATCAAAAAGGAAGCTATCTATGAACAGAGATAATTTTTATTTATTTTATTAAAAAAAAATTTTTTTTCAGTACTGGGGATGGAACCCAGGGGCATTCTACCTCCTAGCTACACCCTCAGTCCTTTTTTTCATTCTTTATTTTGAAATAGGGTCTCACTGAGTTGCAAAGGGCCTCACTAAGTAGTAGCTGAGGCTGTCCTCGAACTGCCATCCTCCCATCTCAGCCTCCCAAATGCTGGGATTACAAGCATGCACCACCACGCCGAACTGAATAGAGATAATTTTTAGGATATGTTTTTTAAGCAGGGAGAAAAGAGTTCTAAAAAATGTATCTAATGCACTACCTTGTATGTAAGATGGAAGGGAAAATAAGCCTATTTTTCCTTAGTTTTACAGAAAGATGCTTAGGAACTGTAAGCCAGAAATAAATGACGGGGTGAGTTGATATGTCTGGGATGGAAATTGGACTTTTCTGAGTGTACCTTTTATAGAAAGGTTTTGATTTTGAACTATGTAAATACTTTAAATGTTCAATTATATACAAGTAAACTAAAAATAATGGAAATAGTGAGGCATTGTGGTGCACACCTGTAACGCCAGTACTTGGCAGACTGAGGCAGAGGGATTGCAAGTTCAAGAGCAGCTTGGGCAACTTAGGAGACCTGGCCTCAAAACACCACTTGGGAATGTAGCTCAGTGGTAGAGTGATGGCCTCGCATTTGCGAGACCCTGGATTCAATCACCAGTACAGGAGGGAAAGGGAGCAAGGAAGGGAGGAAGGAAGAAAGGAGGGAGAGAGGAAAGGAAATCCTACAAGTGAAGACTTAAAGAGCAACGAATCAATGGGCCCATCAAACTGGTTATATATATGACCACAAAGAAGGAATTCAGGCATACTATTTTTTTTTTTTTTTGGTGGTACTGGGGGTGGAACCCAGAGGCTTTCTACCTCCAGGCTACACTCCCAGACTTTTTCTATATTTTACTTGGAAACAGGGTCTCACTAAGTTGCTGAGAGCCTCGCTAAGTAGCTGAGGCTGGCTTTGAACCTGTGCGATCCTCCTGTCTCAGCCTCCCAAGCGCGGGGATTACAAGCGTGCGCCACCATGCCCGGCTTGGCATACTATTTTTTAACGTGGGAAAAGTGGGAACCAGTGTTAGGCTTTGTATATGTGGTTGGTTGTTGGCAGTGGGTCAGGGTCACAGAAGGATGCTTCTGCTGGCATCTTGATTTCAGATTGCTGGCCTCCAAAACTGGGAAAGAAAAAATTTCTGCTGTTTTAAGCCGAATAGTTTAAATTTACTACTAGTGATCATTTGTTTTGGCAGCCCTAGGAAGCTAATCCACCTGACCAAAATTGCAAATATTTCCTCTTGTTTGCCAGAACTTTTCGTTTTACTTGTGCTCTGAGTCTAGTGGTCCGCTTTTCGTTTGTTTCGTGTCTGGCACGAGGCCCGGGTCAAGGTCTAGGTGTTCCCCTTCCTTGCCAGGAGCAGGGTGGCCAGCCTTTCAGTGTAGTTACTGTAGCAGGGGTGCACGGGCATCTCCCCGGGGTCTTCACTGCACCCTCCCTCCCCGTCATCTAGTTGTGCTGTGATTAAGTTGTAGAGCACTTTTATTCTGTTTCCAAGTCATTTCTCAGACACGTTCTCTAAACGTTCTCTCTTGTTATTTCTTTCTTTCTAGTGTGGCTAGAAGTTTACCACTTTTATTGTTTTATACTTTTATTGTTTTATTGTGAGGCACCAACCCGGTCTAAAGAACCAGTTTTGCCTTATTGATTTTTCCGTGTGTGTGTGTGTGTGTGTGTGTCCAGAAGCATTCTACCCCTGAGCTACGTCCCCTCCCCTATTTTATCTTTTATTTTGAAACAGGGCCTCATTGAGTTGTTGAGGCTGGCTGTGAACTGCAATCCTCCTGTCTCAGCCTCCCAAATACTGGGGTTACAGGTGTGCACCACCAAGCCTGGCCCATTATTTGTTAATTTGCAGTTATTATGTCCATTTTCCAGATTACTTTGGGTTTAATTCACTTTTTTTTCTTAAGGTTAGCGCTTGGATCATTGAATTGAACTTTTTTTTTTAAGTACTGGAGATGAAACCCAGGGTTATTGTACCTTCCAGCTATTATATCCCCAGCCCTATTTTTTCAGTCTGTGTGTGTGTGTGTGTGTGTGTGTGTGTGTTACTGGAGGTAGAACCCAGGGGGTTTTCTACCTCTGGGCTATACTCCCAGACCTATTTTATACTTTATTTGGAAACAGGGTCTCACTAAGTTGCTGAGAGCCTCACCAAATAGCTGAGGCTGGCTTCAGTCTTTTATATTTTTGAAACAGGGTCTCACTGAGTTGCGGAGGGCCTCACTAAGTAGCTGAGGCCGTCCACAAACTGTGATCCTTCTCTTCCAGCCTCCCGAATGCTGGGATTACAAGTGTGTGCCACCACACCCAGCTATAACCTATTTTTTAAAAAATGCTTTCTATATTTTCTTTGTTTTGTGCTTTCTTAATTTTATATATAAATGAATGAATACAAAATACCTATTAAGTTGTCAGAGCTGAGTGACATCTGTTTTCACTGGATTTGGATATGTATCATCAAACAAGAACCACAGCTTGAAGAGTTTAAATTTACCTTTGGGAGGAGGAAGATTGTACTGTCCAAATGGACAGTCAGATCTTAGGAGTCACCGTATTTCAGATGGTACTTCTTTAGAAGGCTTTTTCATCTCATAAATTGGGTCTCTCTCTGCGTTTCCAGTTGTGAGCAGGGCTGTAACTGGTTGACTAGAGGACAAGAGCTTTGAAACCAGATCTGAGCTGGAGCTGCAGCTCCAACACTTTGCCAGTCCTGCTCCTTGGATAAATGTGCTCATTAACTCCAGCACTGTTTCCTCATGGGGAAAAGTAATATATACATTTGATGATTATTGTTAGGACTAACTAAAGGGGATATTAAAACCCCAGAGAGGCTCGCTCGCTTGCTTGCTTCTCTCTCTCTCTCTCTTTCTTTCTTTCTTTCTTGTGGTACTGATGATGGAACCCAGGGGCATTCTACCTCTGAGCTACACACCCAGCCCAATTTTTTATTGTTTCTTTTGAAACAGGGTCTCACTGACTTGCAGAAGGCTTCACTAAGTAGCTGAGGCTGTCCGTGAACTGCGATCCTCCTGTCTCTGCCTCCCAAATGCCAGGATTACAAGCGTGTGCCACCACGCCTGGCGTAACTTGTCATTTAAATACTGTTACTAAAACCAGGTGTGGTGGCGCACGCTTATCACGCTTGTAATCCGGGCATTTGGGAGGCAGAGATAGGAGGATCATGGTTTGTGGCCAACCTCAGCTACTTAGTGAGGCCCTTTGCAACTCAGTGAGACCCTGTTTCAAAATAAAGAATAAAAAATAGGGCTGGGGGTGTCGCTTGAAGGTAGAATGCCCCTGCGTTCTATCCCCAGTACCACAAAAAATAAAATGAAATATAAAAATAAATAAATACTGTTACTACGTGTTGTGAGCAACAGTCTGCAAGTTCCCAAGACCAGTAAGTCACATCATACATAATTTGTGTCTATCTACAATGTCGAGAGGTTTGTTCAACACTTGAAAGTTATAGCATGTGGGAAATTATTAGTAAATTCTGTAATAAGGTTAAGCTAGTTTGGGATGCTGGGCAGCTACTCTGCCAAAAGCCAATTAGCTAAGGATGAGAATCAAACAATACACTTTGGACTAGAAAATCTAACAATTGAGGTTAGACAAGACTTTAAAAGAAAACACAGATCCTAAAACCTAGGGCACTTCAAAATACTTAACAAAAGAGTTACAAACGGGGAGGAGGGGTAAAGAACCAAGTCCAGGAATGGAGGAGGAGGTTCTGAAGTTGGTCCAGGAGATGCTAAGGCTGAAGGATCACACTGATCCTCAGCCAGTAAAGAGCAAGGCTGGAGCGAAGTTGCTGGACCAGAATCGTACACAGAGTGGGCTCGTAGCGTGAGCGAAGCCCAGCACACCGTGTCAAGACAGCTGTTCTTTCACAGGGTTACTGTAGGCTTCTGCACTGTCAGTTGTCTTTGGGAGGCTTATGGAACCTTACCAAACACTTCATTTCCACAAATGTACTGATGCCGTAAGCCTATCAGATGCAATAAGTAGATTTATGATCCAAAGGTCTGTTATCAATTGGAGCACAGGCCTGTTGGTCCGAGACAGGCTGACGCGTCAAAACAAACTGCTTGATGAGTTCCCAGGGTTGTTTATGTCCCAAGCTCTATACAGTTGACGCGGCTGAACGGGTGCTTATGAGTTCCTGACGTTGTTTTATGTCCCGTGCTTTACACAAGATCCTGCCTGAAACACAACAGTTGTGAGAGCTGCTGTTCTGGATGTAGTGTAACGCAAGATTTCTTTACATGCGCTCTGTGTTACCTGTGCCTGTCTTCAGTCTTTGGTGGACTTCCATGTAACTGTCCTCCTCCTTCCTTTTGTTGGAGAGAAACCGAGAGCTTGCTCAGTGACTGGGTGACGCTTTTCTCTGCAGGGTCTGGAGCCAGCGACACTAAGTAGGCTGTACTGAGTAAGATGGCTGCTGTCTTCTGTCACACGGCACCTGCTCACACCGCATCTCGCTATAGCAGAGTGAATGCAAGGGACCAACAGTGACGGAACTGAAGGCAGAAAAACTGAAACACCATAGGGAGATCATCCATCAAGAAGACCTGCTGGAGAGTAAGTATGGCTTTTGTTAAGAATTACTTGGGTTACAAATAGAAAAGCACAGCCTGAAGAAATGATGGTTTAGCCGGGCGTGGTGGCGCACGCTTGTAATCCCAGCATTTGGGAGGCTGAGACCGGAGGATCGCGGTTCACGGACAGCTTCAGCTACTTAGGCCCTTTGCAACTCAGTGAGACCCAGTTTCAAAATAAAGAATTAAGAAAATGGAGCTGGGGTGTAGCTTGGAGGTCGAATGCCCCTGGGTTCCATCCTCAGACCCGCAAAAAAAAAAAAAAAAAAAAAAAAAGTAAACGAGAAATCATGGTTTGTTTCCCTGAGGCCCTTGATACTTCCAAACTGAGCCAACTGCCAGGCAAGCCCGTGGGAGAAATGGAGGCTTTGAAAAGGACTTCCACGTTAACCTTTTAGGTCATATATGAGTTGATGCATAAATAATTAAAAAGCATGCAGGAAAAAGACCATATTTTATAAATCTCTAAATCCCTGTAGTTACTGTGAGCATTTTTTCCCAGGGAAATTTCAAGATAGGGAGCTTATCAAAGGAGTTCTATCCTGGCAGCCAGTTTAAAGTACAGAATATTAGAAACCTGAATGTTTAGTGGTTATGGGAGAAGTGGGATGCAGATATATAAAACTGGTCTCATCTACATCTTGATGGGTTTCCACAATGTTGGTGATCATTGTGCCTGTTTCTATGATCTGGAATCATTGTAAAATGACCTTGGTCCCACTCTCCAGGAGACTTTTCTATTGCGTCTTATCACCGCCAGTGGCACATCCTCCCTTGGGTCTCATTTTCTTCCAATTTATTAATATCATAGATATCTCATTTAGGCTTTTCTTTCATCCAGTCCACGGTGGACAGGAAACCCAGGAACCACCCTCGAGTAGGCACCTGCTTAGCTCTGCTTACTTCATGGAAAGAAGTAAGCAACAGAAAGAAGATAAACAACAGAATCAAATGGTACTCGGTATTCCTTTTTACTTTTATTATACAGACACATTTTCTTTTCCTTTCTTTCTCTCTTTTTTTCTTTTTTTTTTTCTTTTTTTCTTTTTTTTTTTTTTGATGGTACTGGGGTTCCTGGAAGCCCTTCTACCTCCGGGCTACACTCCCAGACCTATTTTATACTTTTTTATTTTTGGAAACAGGGTCTCTTAAGCCAGCGCAGCTGGCTTCGAACCAGCATGATCCTCCTGTCTCCGCCTCCCAAGCACGGGGATTACAAGCGTGCGCCACCACTCCTGGCTTTATTCTTTATTTTATTTATTTACTTATTTATTTATTTATTTATTTATTGCAGGTCTGGGGATGGAACCCATGGGGCATTCGACCTCCGAGCTACACCCCTCTGCCCTATTTTTTTTTATTTTTTATTTTGAAACCAGGTCTCACTGAGTTGCAGAGGGCCTCACTGAGTAGCTGAGGCTGTCCACGAACCGCAATCCTCCTGTCTCAGCCTCCCGAATGCTGGGATTACAAGTGTGCGCCACCACCCCCGGCTTTTATTCTTTATTTTGAAACCAGGTCTCACTGAGTTGCAGAGGGCCTCACAGGTTGTCCATGAACCACGATCCTCCGGTCTCAGCCTCCAGAATGCTGGGATCACAAGCGTTAGCCACCACGCCCAGCTATGTATTTAATTACTTGGAGAAGTGATTGAATCTAGTTTGTTTTTTTCTAAATAAAGATGCTTGCTTTGCAAAGTTTTAAGATAGAGATACAACATCAAGATAATATTAAGGGCATGGTGTGGTGGCGCACACTTGTAATCCCAGTATTCGGGAGGCTGAGACTGGAGGATTGTGGTTTGCGGACAGCCTCAGATACTTAGTGAGGCCCTCTGCAACTCAGTGAGACCCTGTTTCAAAATAAAGAATAAAAAATAGGGCAGGGGGTGTAGCTCGGAGGTTGAATGCCCCTGGGTTCCATCCCCAGACCCGCAAAAAAAAAAAAAAAAAAAAGGATAATATTAGGATAATATTAAGGGTTTTTTTCTTACTTTTTTTGCAGGAATGGAAAATAAAGTGAAGCGGTCTTTCATCATATACATTTCAGCACATCTTGAAATTTAACACTATGACAGCTCTTTCTTCAGAAAACTGTTCTTTTCATTATCAGTTACATAAAAGGAACCAGCCTCTAGATGTTACCTGTCTGCTACTCTTGATCATACTTGGGAAAATACTACTTAATATCGTCACACTAAGAATGAGAAGGAAAAATACCTATCAGAATTTTATGGAATATTTCTGTGTTTCACTAGCATTCGTTGATGTTTTACTGTTGGTAAATATTTCTATTATATCCTATTTCAGGGATTTTGTTCTTGTAGGCATTAGGTTTACTAAATACCACATCTGCCTATTTACTCAAATTATTTCCTTAACTTATGGCTTTTTGCATTATCCAGTTTTCTTGATAGCTTGTATAGATTATTGTCTGAATTTCTCCAAAGCCACTAAGCTTTCATGTAGATGTCAAAAGTTATTTTATTTCTTTACAGTAACTTTAATTTGGGTTTCAGTTCTTGCTTATGTTTTGGGAGATCCAGGTATTTACCAAAGCCTGAAGGCAAAGAATGTTTCTTCTTACCAGTGTCCATTCTACGTTAGCATTCAGAGTTACTGGATATCATTGTCCCTGGTGGTCATTTTGTTGATTACTATTCTAACCTCCTGGTCAGAAGTTATTACCTTGATACAAGCTATTCACATAGCTTCCTATAAGAATGAGACGATCCTTTATTTTCCTTTTTCATCTCACTCAAGGTATACTGTGAATTCGAAAAAAATCCTCTTGTCTAAGCTCATTGTCTGTTTCCTTGGCACCTGGCTGCCATTTGTACTTCTTCAGGTAGTCATCCTTCTGCTTAAAGTAGAGATCCCAGCATATGTCGAGATGAACATCCCCTGGCTATACTTTGTCAACAGCTTTCTCATCGCTGCAGTGTGCTGGTTTAAGTGCCACAGGCCTTACGTGAGAGACATGGCGTTGCCTGTAGACCCGTTCGTCAACTGGAAATGCTGTTTCTTTCCACTTACTGTTCACGATCCTGAGCACACGGAGAAGCCTATAGCAATAATGATCTGTTAATATGTCACCATGTTAAAAACTAAGTTTATGACTCATAACTGTATAAATAGGAAAGAATGGGTGACTCAGGACACTAAAAAAATGAGCAGAACTGAAGCTCTTTTCCCTCTGACCTTTTGCATCTTTCTGGTGTGTGTCTTTGGGGTTATGACATTATTTATTAAATAGCATTTTCTTTTAAAAATGAAACCACGCCAGGCGTGGTGGCGCACACTTGTAATCCCAACATTTGGGAGGCTGAGAGAGGAGGATCGCAGTTCGCGGACAGCCTCAGCTACTCAGCGAGGCCCTTTGCAACTCGGTGAGATTCAAAATAAAGAATAAAAATAGGGCAGGGGGTGTAGCGCGGAGGTCAAATGCCCCTGGGTTCCACCCCCAGACCCGCAAAAATTAAAAATAAAAAAAAATAAAAGAAACAACGCCAAGACGTTTTTAATGCCTGCTCAGGAATCTATAAATACTCATGTTGTTAATACAAAAGCGGAACCAGCTGACATTGGGCCACACTGTTTGTACTGCCAAAAGGATTGGATGTAAAGTATGTAAATCTGAGATTCCATCGCCAACTTTAAGATGCGAATTTAAATAAACATTTCTATCAAATTTAGAGTGAGTTTTTTTTATTCTTTATTTTGAAACATGGTCTCACTAAGTTGGAGGGCCTCATGAGTTCCTGATGCTGGCCGTGAACTTGCGATCCTCATGTCTCAGCCTCCCAAGTACTGGGGTTACAAGTGTGCGCCACCATGTCCGCCTCAAATGCTATTTGGTCTGCTTTAAAAATCATGGAAGAAAAGCCAGGCGGGGTGGCGCGCACTTGTAATCCCCGCGCTTGGGAGGCTGAGACAGAGGATCCCACAGGTTTGAAGCCAGCCTCAGCCACTGAGTGAGGCTCTCAGCAACTTAGTGAGACCCTGTTTCCAAATAAAAATATGTAAAAATAGGTCTGGGAGTATAGCCCGGAGATAGAAAGCCCCTGGGTTACACACACACACACACACACACACACACACACACACACACACACACACAATGTCCACATATTGCTAACTGTCCTTGGTGGGTGAGCACAACTGCCCCCAGTGATAACTATTGGATAAGCAGTATAAGTAGCAGAATAGTCTGGAATCACTTTACGAGTTAAGCAACACGGATATTTTTGACCATTATTTATTAAAAAATTATATTGCAAGAATCTAATCATTTCCAAAATTGGTGAGATTTTTGACATTTGTAAGATATATTTATATCATAACAATACATATCCTTACATGTTATATAGATATATTTTTAGGTTTTCTTGTATTAGGGATTAAACCCAGGGGGGCATTCTACATTTGAGTTACATACCCAGTCTTTTTTCATTTTGAAACAGGGTCTAAATATCTGAGGCTGGCCTCGAATGTATGATCCTCCTGTCTCAGCCTCCCAAGTACTGATGTTGTTTTCTAGTTATTTTGCACATGAGATTACAGGTGTGCATCACCACACCTGGCTAGTGTCATATTTCTAAAGTGCTAGTTGTGGCCCAGTAAATTAAATTCCTGGTCCACAGATGGATGGCTTCCCATCACTTTAAGGTGTCCTAGCCAAATGTGGTGGCACATGTTTCTAATCTGAGTACTTAGGGGGCAGAGACAGGATTGCAGGTTAGAACCTACCAAGACCCAGTTTCAAAATAAAAACAAAATACAGTTAGAGATTTAGCCTGAAGGTAGAATGCCCCTGGGTTCAATTCCCTTTAAGATGTCCTAGCCAAATGTGGTGGCACATGTTTCTAATCTGAGTACTTAGGGGGCAGAGACAGGATTGCAGGTTAGAACCTACCAAGACCCAGTTTCAAAATAAAAACAAAATACAGTTAGAGATTTAGCCTGAAGGTAGAATGCCCCTGGGTTCAATTCCCAGTGTCTGTCGAATATGTCAGACACACACACACACACACACACACACACACACACACACACACACTGTACTAAAACTAGTGCAATGGAGAAACAAAATAACAAAGATGGGGAAGTGCTCTTTGTGTGCCAACTCTGTTTTAAGTAGTTTAGATGCAGCAACTGACTAATCCTAACAACTCTGTGATGGGTATTATTATTACCCCCTTCTTATAGGTAAGGAAAATAAAACATAAAAATTAAGAAACTCACTTAAGGTCACACAGGCAGCGGCTGGGAGGCGAGGTGAGCTGTCGCTGCCACACTACTGTTATTTCCCACCCATTACTTCTCAAACACGGCTTGGCCGAGTCAAAGGTGTAGAATGTTGTTTTCTATCTGTTTTGCCCATGAAAATGCCCAATGCCCTTAGAACTTCACTCTAAGGACTTGAGACCCCATGGTAAAGAAACCCATTTACTTGCCGCTTGATGAACACCAGCCGTCTAGGATGCCGGAAAGTGCTGCTGGATAATTAGGAATTATTTTAAGTATAAATTGAGCATTCTAATCCAAAATGCTCCCAAATCCAGAACTTTTTAAGCACATTCAAAAATGTTTAAATTTGTAAGCATTTTGGGCTTTTGAACTAGGGAGGCTTAACCAGGAAAGTCTATCCAAATATTCTAAAATCTGAAAAACTGCAAAACCCAAAAAGCATATGATCTCAAGCATTTCCAATAAAGGCTACTCAATCTGTAATACAAACCCACGCTGGGCCATTGTAAGCAAAAGCTGGGCTCTGGAAAGACAACTGTGGGGAATACCTGAAGAATCACCGGTCCATACCAGGGGCAGTCCATAGCTGCCAAGGTCCTCCCAGTTTCTGACATAAAATCCCAGGAAATAACTGGCCACACTTGAATCATATGCCCACCCCCAAAGTCAGAGTCTAATAACAGAAGACACTGTAAGGACTGGATGGTACGATATTAAAAATATTTAGAGAAAATAGGAATAAAAAGCATTGTTCTATAAAAAATGCAAATAAAGAGCCAATTATATTGAGTTAAGTAGATATAATATTCTGTGTTCAAGTGAACAGGGTGTGTTTAAACAGTTTAGAATGTCTTAAACCTGGCCCTCTATATTTGTTAATTTTTCCTCTAAATATATTGCCACCCAATTGGCCATAACGTGGAAAGGAATTATTTTTAAATATACTGAGTTTAGCTGGGTGTGGTGGCACACACTTGTAATCCTAGCATTCAGGAGGCTGAGACAGGAGGATCGTGGTTTGTGGCCAGCCTCAGCCACTTAGGCCCTTTGCAACTCAGTAAGACCCTGTTTCAAAATAAAGAATAAAAAATAGGGCTCGGGGTGTCGCTTGGAGGTAGAACGTCCCCGGGTTCCATCCCCAGTACCACGAATGAATGAATGGAGCTTAGAGCCAGGTACAATGGTACATACCTATACTCTCCAGACTTGGGAGGCTTAGGAGGATCGTGGGTTTGAGGCCAGTGTGCAGTAACTTAGTGAGAACCTGTCTCGAAATTTTAAAAAGGCTGGGGTTGTAGCTTAGTGGTAGAATGCCCCTGGGTTGAATCCCCAGTATCCTCTCTCCTCCAAAAACACATATACTCTTTGCAATTTTTTTTTGTGAGTCTGGGGATGGAACCTAGGGGCATTCATCCTTCAAGCTACACTCCACACTATATTTTATTCTTTATTTTGAAACAGGATCTAACCAAGTTATGGAGTGCCTCACTAAAGTAGCTGAGGCTGTCTGCAAATCGTGATCCTCTGTCTCAGCCTCCCGAATGCTGGGATTACAAGTGTGTACCACCATACCCAGCTGAAAATTTTAAATTATAATTTAAATCTCCTACCCCTCATTAAGCTGGTTTTTTTTTTTTTTTTTTTCAGATTTGGGGATTGAACCCAGGGGCATTCTACCTCTGAGCTACATCCCCACCCTATTCTTTTTTTTTTTTTTTTTTTTTTTTTGGTGGTATTGTGGTTCCTGGAAACCCTTTTACCTCCGGGCTACACTCCCAGACCTATTTTTTATATTTTTATTTGGAAACAGGGTCTCTTAAGCCAGCAAGGCTGGCTTTGAACCTGCGCGATCCTCCTGTCTCTGCCTCCCAAGCGCGGGGATTACAAGCGTGCGCCACCACGCCCGGCTCCCACCCTATTTTTTATTCGTTACTTTGAAACAGGGTCTCACTAAGTTGCAGAAGGACTCCCTAAGCAGCTGAGGCTGGCTGTGAACGTGCGATCCTCCTGTCACAGCTTTCCAAGTACTGGGATTACAAGTGTGCACCACTACGCCTTGGCTCCCTCATTAAGCTTTTTGTTTGTTTACTTTAAAAGGTGTCCCCATATCTCATAAGCTTAAAGAAAAAAAAAAAAAACAAAAACTCAGTAGACCAGCCAAATGGAAGAGGCTTTTATTTGTAAAGAAATGAACTTACAACTGGTCTACAATATATTATTATAATATAAACAATATAAATAAATGATCCTGTAGGCCCATTCATCTTCTACCCAGACCCACACGAAGCAAGTTACAACAACATTCTATGTGAACATGTGCAGTAACAAAGGTGCAATTACAAGCAAGTTTAAGCAGCAGAATATAAGGTGCTTTCATTTAATAGTTGATGTCATCAGCAAACATATGAATGCTCAATTTAACTTCACTCAACAGACACAACAAATAGGAAAAGCTAAAATTCATATACATGCTACCTGTTAATATGAAAGTGCTTTCTCTCTTTTTTAAAAAAATACACCAAATGAACACTTTTTACATAGATCATGGTGTGCTCCCAGAATGCAAAATTCACTTCATCTCAGGTTATACATTTGAAAACTGTAGCTATAGACATCAGTTCAGGGATTCTAATGCTAAGAGTGCTAAAACTATTTCATTTCCTGTAAGGAGGACTCTAATACAATGTCTAATGTAAATAATACATCTATATATAATCTTAACATTTTGTTTTCTGTAAAGATTTTAAAAACAGTTCTCTTTCCCCTTGGTGATGCTTTGTTTAGTTCACTCTGGATCATCTCTTGAGGTTTTAACAGTATCAAGTCCTATCCTAGAACAATGGGAAGAACCAAAGGAGGAATAAAAACTGATATCCCTGAAGCATCAACATTTCTGGAAAAAATAATCTGTGTGTGTGGTACTGGAGATTGGACCCAGGGGCATTCTACATCCAAGCCACACCCCCAGCCCTAATTTGTTTTCTGAGAAAGGGTGTCAGTAGGTTGATGAGAGTCTCACTACTTGCTAAGGCTGTCCTCAAACCTGTGATCCTCCTGTCTCAGCCTCCCAAGTACTGGGATGACAAGCATGCCGCACCACGCCCAGCTGAAAAAGTTTAACACAATAATTTACCTTTGCTAAAGTAACAAAAAAAATTTTAATAAGCAAAAAGACAAGAAGTACTAATTTTGAGGCTTGAAATGCCTTCTCACTGCCCTGTACACTGCTGTCTACAATGTCCAACTTGTATAATCCTCACTTTGAGGACAGTTTTTGGAACTTTGACTTTTCCCCTCCTCATGGGAAAAACAAAAAAACCCATCTTCTGAATGAGATGACTGGGACTTTAGTCAAAACAACTTGGAAATTACACGTCCAAACTTATATCATCTTTTGTGGCACTCAGTTGACTTTTTAAAATTTAGGAATACATATATATATATATATATATATATATATATATATATATATATATATATATGCTATAGGCATTCAACAGCATAAAATATTTGGAAAAAAAATTTTTTTTTTTTTTTTTTTTTGGTGGTACTGGGGTTCCTGGAAGCCCTTCTACCTCCGGGCTACATTCCCAGACCTATTTTATTTTTGGAAACAGGGTCTCTTACGCCAGTGCGGCTGGCTTTGAACCTGCGCAATCCTCCTGTCTCCGCCTCCCAAGCGCGGGGATTACAAGTGTGCGCCATCACGCCTGGTTGGAAAATCTTTATAAATAGTCAAATTTAACCAGTACCATGGAACAAGTTATAAAATCCAGGCTGACTACTTAAGATATAGTGTGTTTTCAATCAGTGTAAAAGAATCTAATGTAGATTCTAATCTATCACTTTTTTGGACATTTCCCTGTTTTAGAAAGCTGCAACTATGACACATAATGTTTTTTAAAAGTTGTATATTCTGCCGGGCGTGGTGGCGCATGCTTGTAATCCCTGCACTTGGGAGGCAGAGACAGGAGGATCACACAGGTTCGAAGCCAGCTGCGCGCGCTGGCTTAGGAGACCCTGTTTCCAAATATAAAATGTAAAAATAGGTCTGGGAGTGTAGACTGGAGGTAGAAGGGCTTCCAGGAACCCCAGTACCACCAAAAAAAAAAAAAAAAAGTTGTATATTCTGCCAGGCGTGGTGGCGCACGCTTGTAATTCCAGCGTTTGGGAGGCTGAGACAGAAGGATCGCACAGGTTCGAAGCCAGCCTCAGCTACTTAGTGAGGCTCTCAGCAACTTAGTGAGACCCTGTTTCCAAATAAAGTATAAAATAGGTCTGAGAGTGTAGGCCAGAGGTAGAAAAGCCCCTGGGTTCCACCCCCAGTACCACACACACACAAAAAAAAGTTGTATATTCTCATTTTTGTATCTTCATGGAGAATGTTAGTATCAACTGATGTTAATATATAAAGCTAGAATTACAATATGACGCACAAACTCTTACAGTGACAAAATCTCACAGTGACAAAAGGAGTTTTACTAATGACTCATTTAAAAATTGATAATAACTGATTTACCCACTCTGTTTACTCCCCAAATACTTGCCAATTCACGTGTGGAATTTTACCAGTCTACATTTTAAAGGGCACACTTTATTATGCAATACACATGATTTCTATTACTAATTCTTAAAAAACTTTTAAAAGGTGGCTATCTGTAATACTGTTGTGTAACCTAGCCTTTTCAAAAGCCTGTTCTGGTGATCTCCTTTGAGATTTTTCAGTGTGGGAAAATTGCTATTCTGTAAATACTAGGTTTAAAGCCTTTGTCATTAAAACACAGTAAGTCAATATCAACTTTTGTTCTGCCATACACCATGTACAGCAACAAATCAGAAACAGGTTCAAGCATTAAAATAATGCTGTAGAATACTGGGTATCCACAAAATCTCAAAATGTATGTCCTTGATGTTAAAGACTCAATTTTGTAACCTATCAGGTATATAGTCAAATGATGTGCAATATGTTAGAGGAACTGTGATTGGTTCAGAACCTTTGGGTATCGTCTAGCCTAATCCTTTACTCAATGCATAAAAACGTGTCCTTTCGGTACATTATGTAGTATGTATTTACTTATCAGGTTCTTAGTCGTGTATCCCATGCACAATATAAGTATTCAAACGGTTTGCTAAGTCAATGAGTGCATGAATGACAGCGTCCACATATGTTCCTATGTTGAGTGGGTAGCCGATAGGTTGCATTAGAAAAAGGTTTCATTGAGCCAGTATGGCGGCGCACGCTTGTAATCCCCGCGCTTGGGAGGCAGAGACAGGAGGATCGCGCAGGTTCGAAGCCAGCCATGCTGGAGTAAGAGACTCTGTTTCAAAAAAAAAAAAAAAATGTGTGTGTGTGTGTGTGTGTGTGTGTGTGTGTGTGTGTGTGTGTGTGTGTCTGGGAGTGTAGCCCGGAATTAGAAGGGTTCCATCCCCAGTACCACCAAAAAGAAAAAAGAAAAAGGTCTAATTCGTATATTTCTACCTTAATCCTCAGAAGAACAAATACTATGACACAGAATATGAATGCTTAATAATTATTTTTCAGCAAAAGCTCTCAACTATAAATGAAACCATGAAAGAGCAAAAGGAGGAGGAGCAACTTCAAAAGTACCCCCATTATGTGGCCTACTATCAAAATTTTAGAGCGGGAAGGTACCTTGAAGATGATTTAAGCCAGAGTCAATATTCTGAATAGTAGAGGCACCATAGTACATATATTCACAAGAGGTTGAAACCCAAGTAACTGCCCAGGTGCTACACAGCTGACTAATCTACTGGAAGTAAAACCCCGTTTCCAAGCCAGTGTGCTTCACATGAGCTTCACGTAACAGAATAGTGAGTACACTCCTCTACTATGTACTACTAAAGTAGATTACTCTTTTAATGTACTACCCAAGGAAGAAGAAACTTTTAAGACAAGTATTATAAACAAAGATTTTAAACACTGGTAACTTCTAGCAAAGAAGCAAAACTAGGGGAAAAAAACATAGGTTGATGTACAATGATAACTACCAGCTCTACCATTCCTTACTTTTCACTGTCATCAATTAAAATTCCACAAAACATGGATGTAGCTGGACGTGGTGGACCATGCTTGTAATTCTAGTATTTGGGAGGCCGAGATAGAAGGACCACTGGTTCCCAGCCAGCCTCAGCTACTTGGTGAGGCCCCCACAACTTAGTAAGGCTGTTTCAAAATAAAGAGTAAAAAAATAAGGCTGAGATAGAATGCCTCTGGGTTCAATCTTCAGTACAGAAAAAAAAAAAAAAAAATGCAATACTATCAATATTCCAGAAAGTTTAACTTTTAAGTCAGCATGGATGGCTACTATCAACTCTATGATCAATGAAGTTAATGTAGGTAGTCTAAAAAACTTTTATTCTTTCCTATATTTAATTAGAACTATGCCATACTAATATGAGAATGTTTTTAAATTATAAAGTTTTTTTCCAAATTAAAATTCACTCATTACTATACTATTATTTAATTTTTTTACTTTTTATTTTTGCAGCACTGGGGATTGAATCTAGGGGCATTCTAGCTCCGTGTTACACCCTCTGCCCTATCCTTTGTTCTTTATTTTAAAATAGGGTCTCACTAAGTGAAGAGGGCCTCACTAAGTAGCTGAGTCTAGCTATAAACCTTTGATCCTCCTGTCTCAGTCTCCCAAGTTCACTGGGATTACAGGTGTGTGCCACCATGCCCAGAACCATATTTCTTTTGAATAATGTTTTATTTCTATGGATTTACACTGAAGACCAACTAATATTAATATTACTAAGAGTAATTTTGAAAAGCAATAAAAAACATTTTTCCTAAAGTATAATAAACCTTTTGCCAGGAACTCATTTTGTACCTCTTCTTTAACACTTGGTTAAAATCATCAAGAAAATAAAATATTTGTAGTAAACATTTCCAAAGGGTTCCATAAGGGGCACTGCCGTGTCTGAGTAGAACGGGAGAGTATGCACTGGAGGAACTAGCATCACAGACCCGCCACACTTTGCTCTCAAATATCATGGTAAGAAATATATTTGTATTAGTGCCTTACAATTTTCAAAAGGAACTTTCTTATAGTATAATTTTAAAGTAGACTAAGTTCTAAATAATATGTAAAACTTTGGAAATTGTAGGAAATACCTTTTCCGAAGAAGCAAATAGAATGTTAAACATTTTTTACTGAAGAAATGTCTTGTACTGATGCTCTAAGGAAAACTATATGAGATATCTTTTGTTAACTTCTAACAAAAGGGGAATATCTTCACAAAGAAGTTTTTTAAGATGTACAGCTGAACAGGTTGAAATCAAATTAGAGAGAGGGGGGGTATGGCCAGGGGCATTTTACGTCTGAGCTACACCTGCAGCCCTACCTTTTTATTTGTTATTTTGAAACAGAGTCTCACTAAGTTGCTGAGAGCCCCACTAAGTAGCTGAGGCTGGCCATCAACCTGGATCCTCCTGTCTCAGCCTCCCAAGTACCGGGATCACAAGTGTGCATCACCATGTCTGGCTGAAAGATTGCATATTTACTTTTCCTAACACTGTATTTGTGCTTATCTAAGCTGAATCACAATCTTTGCGGTGAAATAAAATGCTATTATAAAACACCACTGTCAGTGAATGTGAGTTAAACAATTTATGTCATGATCCATACTGCTTTGCATTAAAGAAACAGGCTTCTGTTATACTGAAATCCAGACTAGTAAGAGAAAACCATACCTTTTACTAGCCACAACCTAACACATAAAACATGTTAAATATACCTTTCATTATAACAGTCTACAAAGTTGATTCAACTGTGATATCTCAAAATATGTCCTCTATAATTCTGACCACTCAATAATTAACACTTAACCTTTCAGTTTTTGACAAATATTCTCAACTATAATAGTTGTCATCTTCAGAAAGTAAAGATCAAGTAACTTATGAATCACTGGTACTATTAATATCTATGCTGCTAGAAGCAGGGCCAGCTGTTAACAGAGTGAAAGAATGAATTTGATTATAGCTAAATTCTGACATAGTAGAAGCTACAGGAGCTGGGGCAGAGCTCAGGGATAGAGTTCGAGGCCCTGTTTTCAGCCTCCACCACTACCAACTCAAACAAAATAAAAATAAAATCTCTATAACCTGTGTATTGCTAAAATGGAATCTAATAACTAGAATCTATTGTTTTGTATTATAAACAAAGCACCTACCTATGCTAGATGAGTTCACTTAGTTAACTACGTTATCCACCAGTCTGGAATACTTGGGTCTGGAATACTTTTCCTACTATTTGTCTCCTCTTCCACCTCTCCCTTCTGCCCCAAACAACCTTCCTCAGAGCACAGCTAGTTACATATGGGGTGCAAAAGAAGTAGGCTGGGCAAATGATTTGCATAGATAGGCTGGTTTCTGTTACCCAAAGGTTTCACTGAAACATGGTTGTTCCATATTAAGAGAGGCTGCTCAAGCTAACTTTCTCCCTAAAATCAGCTCCATTACAAAATCTTAATTGTTTTCAGGCAAAGATCTTTCTCAGAAGAAAGTTTTCATATAGTGTTTTAGGGCTGAAGGAGGCTTTTGGAGAGGAAGTGAGGTCCCCTTTTGTGTCCTTAGCTAATGCTCAACTCCAATAGGCAGCATGAGTTCCTGCCATTCGCCAAGGATAAGAGTTTTCTTTTTTTTAATTCTTCAAACTTTTATTAAGTGCTGACTTAAAATTTTAATTCTTTAAACTTTTATTAAGTGCTGACTTTTTTTTAGGATGAGAGTTTCCAAACCACAAAATATAACCAGCCTCTTTTGGTTGAAATATCTTTAAAACATCTTAACAGTGCTTCCAGTCGGGTATTTCATCCACTGTACAAAGCTGTAATATCAGCTTTGTTCATATACACCTATAACAGTTTATTCTTTCCAAAACTGTTTATACACATGAAAATACAGCTTAAGTCTATACAGCTCTGTTGCCTTCCTACTATACTTGTGCCACATGGCATCAAAACCCTACAAATGTAAACAGTGGGCTTTAAAACATTGAACTGACTTAAATCCAAGACATGTATTTGTCAACAGATGTCTAATTATAGTTTTACCTTAATATATGAAAATTAGCTATGTCAGAAATTATTATAATAATACTTTCATACAATTCTGAATGTTTCAACAATCTAGGAAGCAAAAATAAATGGGATATCTAACAAATCATTTCTACTTTAAACTAGGTAAAATGTGAATATTAACTTCAACAGTATAGAAATTTATTGAGTGTTGAAGTAGGCTAAACAAAACGATGGGTCTCTTGCCTCTTTCCCATTCTCAAGCTTGTTCCCCAGCATTTTCCTCACATTCGACCTTCCCTACCCCTAGGTAACAGCCTTTAAACTGGGATGTAAAAAAAAAAGTTGAGTTTAGAGAAGTCCACAGAAAATTAAAAAAACACTTCCATGTCATTAAAGGGATGACAAGTTTAGGGACAGCCACTGTCTCATATTGTATTGAGTTCATCAAAGCTGTACAGCTGTGTCTTACACATGTCTACACAGGCTTGATGAAAACTGATGTCATATAAAAATAATGTTTACAAACCAGCTCTCTGTTTGTTTACTTTCCTAAGAACACAAAGCTTAAAGCAAATAAAATTTCAAAATTACAGCCATTTTTTTAAAACAGGAAGATTGCAATAGTCTTAAAGAAGAAAATACTAATTTAGGTAGCAAAAATAGGAAGAATTTCCCATGTTCTTTTTCTGCTTGTCATTCTTTCTTCCCAATGAAAATCCTAAAACATGTATAATATGAAAGGAAATGAAAAAACAGCACTTTCCCCATCTACATCACACTGAAACTGCTTAAAGCTCAAGAGAGCTGGACTCCCGGCATTACATGTATAACCATTATATATAATTGAAGTTTTGAAATTAAATTATAGAAAGAAATAGCTGCATTGATGGGAGAACTAACAGTTATTTAGAAATAATCATTTCTAAATAAAATAACCCACTTGAAAAAACACCAAGTGTATTTTCTGGTTATGTTTTGAGTCAGGATAAAAGAAGACTTGGACTAGTTTTAAGATTTAGGATTGTAAGGTGTCCTCCAAAAAAAAAAAAAAACCAACCTTCTTTTGAAGGTCCCTCTGGATATTTAAGACAGTGCTAGGCACAGGGGCTCACACTAGTAGAGGAAATAAAAGAACATCTTACAACACAGTTCCAAGTTAATAAAATAGTTATGGAAGATAATCATTACTGCTAAGGGAGTCTACCCCTGAAAAATCAACTCTATTAATTGTGAATTAACTACAATAAAGTTTTAAGTCTAGGAGATTTTCTTTTGCAATCTCTTACTACTGCTGAGCCTACACTTTTGTTCTAAAATTACAAGATGAGGAGAAATGAAAATTTCTGTCATGATGATTATTACTAAATGAAAACTGATTGTGGAGTACCTACCTTTCCTTGAAACTTTTATTAAAATAACTAAAAATGTGATACAAAGAAATATGTCATGTAGACTACAAACTATTGTAGGTCTGGAACATGAGCCTTCCTCTACAGTACACATTCTAATCCTACACATGACTATCAGTAAACATCTGTTTTTGAAACATCACTACACAAATAATCTCACAATGCATACATTCAAACAAGAGGCTTCTAAAGATTAAAAAAATTACCTGCTATATTTTCATATAAAAATAATCAACATTTTCTAATGTACACAAAGCCAAAAGATAAATATCTCTGATGCCTTTAGTGACATCTTTAGTCTTCTACTAGCTCAACACAATCTTCTGAAAAGAGCAGTGAAAACGACTGAAATTCATGAACTCTCTTTGCCTTCACTTAACTTCTGTGGCCAAATATCAACACACTTCCTTCAATCATATGATAAGGAGAAAATATAGAAAATGATTAAAACAAAGCTTTCATAATCTTCTCTAAACTTTTGATGTCCAGAACTATAAAGCATTCTGAATTCCCACAATTTTTAGTGTCAAAATTCTATATGAAATTAATTGTTCAGTGAAAGGTTTTGCTTTAAAATTTTTTAAAATTAGATCTGATCATCCAAGAGAAACTGCTTGCTCAGTATCTTGGAAGCATAAAAAGATTTAATAAAGGAAAAAGAAATGTGCATTCTAGCTAGACTCATCAGGCTAAAAAACCAAGAGAACAATCACAAGTCCACTCCTTGTTATAAAAGATGGACTGATTCATAGGTATAATTACATTATACCTTCATCAGTGCAGAGGAACACAGAGATATGAATGATTTTTAATACAAATTAGTACTGTCAAATTATTCATAAGCTAGTCTTTATAAGACAATTTTGCAGATGTTTTTCCTTTTTCTAGGGGAAACATAAAACTGGAAAAAATACTGCAGGAGAACATTAATGCTATCTGAATATATTTCCATTGGTATATGTATTCCTCATTATGCTTCATCTCTTAAAAATAATCCTTTGGGTGAAAAACATTTATCTTCCTTCCTCATCAGAGTTTCTTAACCTTGGCATTACTAGCATTTTTGGACCAGATAATTCTCTGTTGCAGTTGGCTGCCCTGTGCATTGTAGAACGTTTAGCAACATTACTAGATATTAGGGGCAATTCTCCCCAAACGCAACCCTAATCTATGATAACCAAAATGTCTCTAGATATTGTCAAATGTCTTCTGGGGAGCAAAACCAACCTCAATTGAAAATACAGCTCTAAATACACAAAAACTGAGAAGAAAACTAATTTGTTAGTCAAGCCAAATTGTTAGTCAAGTCTAGAATAGAAACCAACTCTTTTGACTTTCAGATCAGTAACATTCATGATAGAATACAATTTGTATAGACAAAGCATTTGTCTAAAAAGACATGTTTTAAAAACTGTGAACTGGTATTTCATTTGCATATGATTCCATCACTGGACTTCTAGAGCTCTACAACAACCTTTAGAAAACTAATAGGGCAGAAAAATGTATAAGAAAATTGACTTAAAAAAGGAGAAATGTAAATCATTAAATTACTTTAAAAAGGTCTTTATATTAATGATAAACATTACCTCTTAAAAAATTATCTAGTATATTTCTTTGAAAAATATCATGGCCATCTATAACAAGTCTTTCAATGCTGCATGTAACTTGGCAAATTAATTTCACCAATGTTGGCTAATTATGAAAATGTATGATCAATAATTGAAGAAATGTAAGCATTTGATACAGAGATCTCAATGTGCTTGGCCATCCACCACAAAAAATGTAATACTCTAAGCTAACTTAGGCCTTTACCTTACAAGTCTGTTTAAAAAGAATAAAACTGGTGTTATCAATGCCTTAAGTTGCTATTAAGATTCCTTCAGCGAGTTGATGCGTGCACAGATCTTCAGGGCTGGACCTAGCTTGATATTCATTGCACTCATGAGATGGTCCTCCTTTAGCAACAGAAGGGCCTGTCCATCAATCTCTTGTGCTCTGAATTCATCAGCAATATCCTGGCAACCTGGAATTGGATCAGAGGAAAAAATTTATAATTAAATATACAATAATGAGAACACTACTCCTGACAGTCACAGTTAGGTTCTTACTGGGTTTGAGAATATGAAATATAGGCTGATAAACAAAATTTATTTATAGTCTGGGGTTCACCCTTGAAGAAGAGAGTATTTGTTGGTGTTCTGAAATTAAGCATTAATTTGAAATTTAGGTAAAATAATTCACTTAGAATTCTTGCTTTAAAAGTAATCTTAAAGGTAAAAGTATACAGAGTGATCAGTCTATATATAACATTTCTTTCACGAAAAGGACTATAGTGTCACCTCAAAGCATGCTACACACATTAACAGGCTTGGATTAACTAATTAGTACACTTCATGAATGTATCATTGTATATCCTTCACATATAGGTACAGAGGAATAAAATAGGATGTTCTGCTGCATAAATAATCTGGAAATATTTTCTCAAGTATCAGAGTATTGCTTTCATTATCATTTGTACCTTATTCAAATTTATGACTTATAGCCAAGTACTTCCAAAATACTTTCATTGTTCACTCAAGACGGGACGTCCCTCAGGACTACATTGCAATATATTGCAATAATGAAGAAATAAATTATGCTGTTAAAGTTATAATGTCAACTTCAAATCAATATCACTGGACTCATCTGCATTTTTATAAGAAAACAAATTCTTGGGGGGGAAGATTAGGGTAGAAACTGGGTATAGCCTAAAGGAGTGATGTGTGCATGTAGGCTCTACCATCTTGTACTCCATTAAGATGTACGACTACAATGCACCAATACAAAAATTTAAAAAAAGAAAACAAATTCTCATTGAAATAATGAGCTTGCAGACTAATCATCTGCCAGATAACCAATATTTTACCTGTCAGTCAAAACAAGGCAGCAAGGCTAGTACCTGAACCCCCAAAGTTTTACTGTCTACCAAAACTTTTGCACACCCAGGTTACTCAGTAACTTCACTATTAGAGGCAAAGAAACCAATAGGTTAGGTAATGGCTTAAGCAGCCAAGAGAAGAGAGAATGCAGAAATATGGAAGTTTCCTTAAAATTATAAAAAAACAAGCTGAGCGTGGTGGTGCACACTTGTAATCCCAGCGCTTGAAAGGCTGAGACAGGAGGATGGAGCAGGTTCGAAGCCAGCCTCAGCTACTTAGGTTCTCAGCAACTTAGTGAAACCCTGTTTCCTAATAAAGTTTAAAATAGGTCCAAGAGTATAGCCCGGAGGCAGAAAAGCCCCTAAGTTCCACCCCAACACCACCAAAATAAATAAAAATAAATAAATATATATATCTTATGAAAGCAGCTTAAAAGCCAGGCATGGTGGTGTACACTTGTAATCCCAGTACTTGGTGAGACTGAAACAGGAGGACTGCAGGTTCACAGCCAGTCCCAGCTACTTGGTAAAGCCCTCAGTAACTTAGTGAGACTCTGCTTCAAAATAAAGACTATAATAGGGATGGAGGTGTAGCTCAGAGGTTGAAGGCCCGAGTGTAACCGCTAGTATTACAAAACACGAAAACAAAAGCTAAATAAATAAATAAATGTCTTTCTACTTTTTTCAGATCAGAGAGAAAAAGATAATGAAAAATGTAAATGTTTACATTATATCTGTATCCCTTCTACTGCACATATATTATGCTCTCATTTGTACAAGATAATGATGTCTCCCCTTATAACCAAGTACCAAACGCAAAACGTATAGGTGCAGAATGTATGCATCATGAGTAAGTGAATGGCTGAATACGTGAATAAACAATGAATAAAAATATAAACTATAGAAAGGCATTATCAGTAAAAGTAATCAATTTTTTCCTATGTTCATTTCTTTTTCCATGTCTTCTGTTAAATGTGTCTTTATTATTTCCTAATAGCCAGCTCTTCAATTTCTTTTATTAATTTCACAGACCTCTAGAATTGACATTTAATACCCTCTACAAATTTTTTCTAATTTTGCCCATGTACTATTTAAAAGAAATGATGTACATGAAATGGGATTACTCACCATAGAAAAGACCCTGTTCTTTTCCCAGAGGTAGCTCTCAACAAAACCGGGCAGACAAAACTGACTACTCTTGCATCTAGCTGTGACTTCAATCTTCTTTCTATGAAGAACTAATGTTCTTCTCTCTTCAGTCTTACTTTTAAGAACACAGGAAGGAAAGAAGAGAAGGAGAAAGATAGGATAGGACTTACTTAGAATCAGAAAATAGGAGCAACGAGAAGTAATGAGGACCATAAGAGCTACATTTGGGAATAGAAATAAGGAGTTTTTCATGAGAAAAATATATAGCATGTTCTTAGTCCTCGGTACTATGAGATTCCTCTCCAGATGTCTTCTTGTATATAGACAGTAAATGTATTGTTAAAATAAAAAAGAAGAGCCGGGCGTGGTGGCGCATGCTTGTAATCCCCGCGCTTGGGAGGCGGAGACAGGAGGATCGCGCAGGTTCGAAGCCAGCCACGCTGGCGTAAGAGACCCTGTTTCAAAAATATAAAATAGGTCTGGGAGTGTAGCCCGGAGGTAGAAGGGCTTCCAGGAACCCCAGTACCACCAAAAAATAAAAATTAAAAATTAAAAAATTAAAAAACAAAAAGTGTCTAGAAAATAGGGTCATTTAAATAGGAATGCATTATTAGTATAACTAAAGCCAATCACACACACACAAAATGAATAGTTACATTAGTATAGAATTGAGAAAATAAAGTGAATTTTAAAACAAGGAAAAAGCAAGTATGCTTCCAAAACCTAACTGAAGAAAAAAAAAATTTAAGTGCTCATGACAATGAGTTAAAATTCTGTTTCTGACATTAGCATCTACTTCTGTAAAATGGCTGGAACCTAGCGACATGCACAAATCATACAGCCCTGGAGCAATCAGTCAGCAGAGCTGGCTTTACCACAACAGAACCAAATCAGTACATCTCAGTAGGGGCAGAGAGAGACCTTGTCGTATGTGCCTCGATTAAACTTTGCAAGCATACAGAGTTTTTCTTGTTAAACCAGAAACAGAAAAACACCCTGAACAAAAACTGACCTTAGTAAGATTGGTGAAAAGATCACTTGCCATTCAATACTACAGAATAAGTCCTAAAGCTAGCATTACAAAATACTAGTAATATTCATATTTTTCAAAATAATTTCTACTTTACATGCCTACAAGAAATCATATAGGTTCACAGAACAATACAGAATAATCTTTGCAAAAGACAGTTCTCCATATCGAGGAAGAGTTAAAGAAGATAACCTGCAATTCACTGAAAATACGAACTGTTCTTATAGAGAACTTTTTAGTGCACAAAAAGTTGTAAGACAAAAATTTTTCACTCTAGTAACAGCTCTGAAAGGTGAGCGGTAACACTGCATATAAACTCTAACATAGTAGCAACAGGATGGCTAATAAGATAATACATAAAGATAACAGAAAACCTCAGGAGTAAACAGAGGCACCCTATTAGAAAGGGAAGAAAGTCTGCACTAACTATAAAGAAACAAGATACAAGAGATCACAAAATTTGCAAGCACATTCATTCTATGGGAAAAGACGATTCAGGGAAAAACAGACCTGAGTGAGCTGAAAGAGGCTCAAGCTCAGAAGGAAATACACAAAGCCAGTGGGCGCCAAGAGTCAAGATAAAGGCGTTTTCTCTTATACCTTAAGCTACAGACATTACTCAGAGAAACACTGTGAAAGGTGATATAAATGATCACATAAATAAGTTTAAGCAGTTTGGAAATACTCCCATTACATCAATTAAAACAAAAAGTTATGTTAAGTAGACTCCATAACAGTACCACGCAATTCTAAATTCTGAAACAGTATCCTTTTAATGATATGTTCTCTAAACAATTTACAACAAAATTTAGTGTCTTAGGTGAATTCAATAAGACAATCATCTCAACTTTAGCAAAGGTAAGGTTTTTTTTTTAATTCAAATGAAGCAAGACTGAGAAAAGGAAGTTAGCCTTTATTTTATTCTAATAAAGCAGTCAAGAGAAGCCACAGGAGAGAATCACCTTAAACACACACACACACACACACACACACACACACACACACACACACACACACACACGAATCAGCAGTTACCATTATCTGGGCAACTAATTTCCTTAGGGTATAAAGCGACTCTCCTTTCCAAAGGAAAAGAATTTCTCCCAAATGAGAAATGAGACTCACAAACAGACCACACACCCCACGTGGAAGATGAGACTACTGAAGACGACAGAATCAAAGTGCAGTACAAATCTCCAATTCTCAAGATCCCTATGCAGGTCTAAAAGTTAACCTTAGTTTCCTTAAGTAATAAAATCACGGCTAGGGAAGACTTGCCGTCATCCTCTAATACATCAAGTTTGAAGCAGATTTTAAATGCTCATGGCCAGCAATTAACTCAGACCTTAGCTTTTTTAGGCCTGTGCTTAAAGATCCTCACATGAAGACAATGTACCTCCTTTAAATTCCATCTTTCCTTAACAGTGACCATAACTTGTTTCGTTTACTGTAGCATTTATAAAAGCTACTGATAATTTAATAAATTTCAGTGAGTTCTGTATATTAGGTAAAATGGACGGCAGTTTTTCAAAAGCATACCACATCAGCTCTAAGTTTGCTTCTGAGACTTTGGTCATCTTCACAGAAAGATGGAAACGACAGCTAAATGATTTAATTAGCTCCATTTTTTTTTTTAAATCTGGAAGAGGAACTCTTCTGGAAAGCTTGAATCAAGAGACACTGATTCACCATAAAAAAAAAAAATAAGGAAACATATTTTCAAAATCTCACTTTCCATTAAGGTCAAGGTGATTAAGATACGCTGATTTAAAACAAATCTGTTATAGTTTCCAATCCCTTGGAGAGAGTCGATATAAAGCTTATTGTTGATTTAAAGAAAAAAGAGACTTAAGTTGACGAAAAGAGCATCAAATTAAGAAAAGAAAACCAAAAAAGTTTAACCTTAGTATTAAAATGGATATTCTAACTAAATTTCAGCTTTCTACTTGAAAATAAAATTTTAGAAGTGCTCAATGTTTACTTATTGAAAAGAATGAAAGAATGCAGCTTCTTTAAAAGAACCAGCTTGGGTTTTCAAAAAGAAACCAAAATCTTGCCATGTTCTATACAGTCTTGATTAGCTTTAAAATTTTTGAAAAAATAAGTCTTTTATTTTGGTAAAAATGTTAAAATAAAAAATAAGGAGAAAATAGAATAGAAAAGAAGGGAGCAGAGGGAAGTGTCTGATTCAATCTCTCTACTGACCTCTCGAGAGAAATCAGACTGAGGAGAAGAGAGCACCTTATTATCTTCACCGGCTGGGGTATCACAGCAGAAGCAGGACTAGTCAGTTTTTATCAACTTGGGGGGGTATGAAAAAATACCCAGTTGTGCTGAGGGAATAAGCAAGAGGAAAAGATCACATTTCAATAGCAAATGCCATTAAATTATACACATACACAGTACTTCAAGTCCTTTTGTGCATCAGGTGTGGATGGATCTAACATCATTCCTGAATGTGAATACGTAAGAAACACTTAGTCTGAGTGGGGAATTACATACCAGGCAAGGAGTGGATGAAGGCCCAGACATCATCAACTGTCCAGATAGAGGGCTCTGTCTGTGCAACTGGGAGCAAGTCATTGTTCTCGGGCATTTTCCTAAGTCTCACTTCTCGAAGCTCACGTTCTCTTTCCCGCTCACTCTGCCTGCGGAGACGAGTTGTCATAGCAGATGGCACAGAATCTTCATGAGAGGCCAAGTCTTCTTCTGCAGATGGATAAGTAATTGGAAGCTGGAAAATGTAGTACAAGTAAAGTACAGCATTGTATTTTATTTTCCTTACATTTCTGAAAAGGGTATTATACACTGAAGCAAGGTTTCTACAGACCTGCCTAAGGATATGTTCTCGTGCTGCCCCATCAGGGCCACTTGGACGACGGCCACGATGCCCAAGACTTTGATTATCAGGCTTACGATTCCAACGACTAAGTGCAAATTTTTTAGAACAGCTGACATTGTACCTAAGAAATTCAAGTAATAAAAAATATTAAATGATACATGGGACACTCCATTTAGTATTTAATTATGACTTAAAAGTTTAATTGTGAATCAGTCAGTGTCATATACTTCATTTAGGATTGTAATACTTCATTAAACCATATTGCTCAATAAGTTTATGCTTGAATAAATAATGTAATACCAGATATTTATAAAAGGGTAGTGATATTTTCTCCTGATTATAGTATGATAGTGAGAAACTTTCTGCAAAATACTATTTTCCTAGCCAAAAGAATTCATAATTTCAAGAAAAAAAGTGTTCTGGTAGATATTTAGAATTTATTCAAACTGATATTTTCAGTAGTAACTTCTGAAGAGAAATTAATAAAAAAGACTGATATAATAGAAGGAACAGCCAAATACGGTGACACACACTTGTAATTCCAGTACCTGGGAGGCTGAGACAGGAGGATCCCAGGTTCAAAGCTATGCTGGGCAACTAAGTGAGGTGCTCAGCAACCTAGTGAGACTCTTGTCCAAATAAAATAAGGCTGGGGGTGCAGCTTGGAGGTAGAATGTCTCTGGGTTCAATGACCAGTAAAATAAACAAACAAACACTGAACCGGGCGTGGTGGGGCACAGTAGTAATCCCAGCATTTGGGAGGCTGAGACTGGAGGATCGTGGTTCGCAGACAGCCTCAGCTACTGAGTAAGGCCCTCTGCAACTTAGTGAGACCTTGTTTCAAAATAAAGAACAAAAAATAGGGCAGGGGGTATAGCTCAGAGGTGGAATGCCCCTGGGTTCCATCCCCAGACACACACACACACACACACACACACACACACACACACACACACACACTAAATAATAAATAAACAAATGAAGTTCTCAAACAGCTAGTAAGATTTTTCAAATATTACTAAAAGCAACAAGGACTTAAGTTAAAATTTCAAAGTCAGTAAATTCACTGCTTCCACCAATTCAGGAATCATTAAGAAATTCACAGTTCTTAGCCAAGCGTGGTGGCGCACGCTTGTAATCCCAGCATTCGGGAGTCTAAGACAGGAGGACTGCAGTTCGCAGACAGCCTCAGCTACTTAGTGAGGCCCTCTGCAACCTAGTGAGACCCTGTTTCAAAAGGAAGAATAAAAAATAGGGCAGGTAGTGTGGCTCGGAGGTCGAATGCCCCTGGGTTCCATCTCCAGATCCATACATACACAAAAATAATCATAATTCTTTTAAAATTGGCTTAGTGATTATTATTTTTATTTTATCAAAATAGGCAGCCTAGCCAGGCATGTTGGCGCACGCTTGTAATCCCCGCGCTTAGGAGGCGGAGACAGGAGGACCGCACAAGTTCAAAGCCAGCCTCGCTGGCTTAAGAGAGCCTGTTTCCAAATAAAATATAAAAATAGGTCTGGGAGTGTAGCCCGGAGGTAGAAGGGTTTCCAGGAACCCCAGTACCACAAAAAAAAAAAAAAAAAAAAAAGAAGAAGAAGAAAAAAAGAAAAAAGACAGCCTAATTTTTTTCATTGTTTATGTTTACTGGAGTGTGTGTGTGTGTGTGTGTGTGTGTGTGTGTGTGTGTCGGTACCGGGGATTGAACTCAGGCATTCTACCCCCAAGCTCTATCCCAGCCCTTTTTATTTTTTTATTCTGAAAGAGGGGTCTCACTATATTGCTGAAACTTACCTCAAACTTGCAAATGTCCTATCTTAGCCTCCCCAGTACTGTCTTAAAAGACTCCTATGCCATCTACTAGGCTCCAAAGCCCTAGAACAAGGGCTGGCAAACGTTTTCTATATAGAGCCAGATATTTTAAGTTCTGTCAGCCATTCAAGTCTCTGACAACTATTCAACTCATTGTCATTGTAATATGAAAACAGCCACAGAAATAACTGGATAAAAATGGCCATATTCCAATAAAACTTTCAATGTTTTCAAAGACTAAAATCTGAATTTTACATAATATGCCATTAATATTATTCATATGATTTTTCCCCCAGTCATCTAACAATCATCCTTAGTTCAGGAACCATGCAAAATAAAAGCAGCAGGAAGGAATTGGCCAGCTCAGCAACTTAGTGAGACCCTGTTTCTAAATAAAAAATAAAATGGACCGGGGCTGTAGCTCAGAGGTAGAATGCCCCCAGGTTCAAACCTCAGAAACATAGTGAAATGAAAATAAAACCATAAAGAAGTGGAAATAAGGGGTTGTAATGAATCACTACTGAAACATCTTGGTTTACACCAGGTGGCCAGGGTGGGAGGCCTAAGTAAGCAACAACCTCCTTGAGGGGACCTGTCACTCCTCCTATCCTATCTCACACCTAAACTATCTCAGAGATACGGGACTCTGACACAGATGAACAATTACAGTGGGAAAAGCTTTCTTTTTTTCCTCTGTGGCAGTTCTAATTTTGACTTTAATCCTGAGAAAACTTCAGGTTTTGAAACAAGATATTTGCCCCTTGTCCAGACCCCATGCTTTGAAAAGCACGTATAAACCCAAGTCTCCCTCTACTCTCTATTTCTTTTAAGATAAGACTTACAACCTGTTTCCTAGTTACATATAACCTTGTATTCTCTACACACACACACACACACACACACACACACACACACACATCTGATGACAGGTTTTCCATAAATATTCCACCTACTGCAAATTTTTGCTACTCGGAGTTATTTTAGAAAACTAGTGCAATGTATAAAAATCAAGTGTTTGGAAATTTCATAGTTTTACCTACAATAACTTTCATTTGGGAATTTAACTTTATTAATTATATGTAAACCTGGGAAAAATGGAAATAAGGAGTACTAGAGAATAGGCTATTTCCCCCCTAAAATATGTGTCCCCACTTTATTTTACCCTAAAACAATTTAACAAGTTCCTACTGTGTTCAATAAGTGTTCACCTGTGGATTCAGTAATGTAGCCTTTTGATTTCTAGTTATTTCCCTGTGTTAGAGCCCCTAAGCCACTAAAGACATCCTCAGCTTCTCAGCACTGTCTCTTGGATAAGAATAATGATGGTGTCAAATGTCCTGAAATATTTCTAAACAACGAAAAGTTTAAAATGTCCTGAAAGTATAATTTTTAATCACAGTATCAGAAAACCACTATTCTTTCTTATAGAATATGCAAACTCATGTTTTAAGTTATTACTTTTTTAAATGGAGAGCAAATTTCTAAATAGAGAATGCTTACTATTTATTTATTTACTTACTTACTTATTTATTTATTTTGTGGGTCTGGGGATGGAATTGAATTTGAATCCTCAGTATCCTCTCCCCTCTACCATCAGTATTTAACTTAAATACTCTTTGCAAATTTTTTTTTTTTTTGCAAGTCTGGGGATGGAACCCAGGGGTATTCAACCTCCCAACTACAATTCCTGCCCTATTTTTATTCTTTATTTTGAAACAGGGCCTCGCTAAGTTCTGAAGAGCCTCACTAAGTAGCTGAGGCTATCTGCAAACTGTGATCCTCCAGTCTCAGTCTCTTGAATACTGGGGTTACAAGCATGCGACACCATACCCAGATGAATACTTACTTTTTAAAATGGAGAACAAATTTCTAAATAATCAACCTGTGCATACCTTTCAACTTTAATGATAAATATTAATAGTGTTGGAATTTTATTATCAGAGTGGGGTTTTTTAAATGTAAACTAAAGAGTTATAAGTGTAACATTTCTTTAGATATTAATATATTTTCCCATAGTTATTATACTGAAAATATTTAGAAGATAGATATTTTGTTATCTGATATCAACACTATGGAAAACTTATGCTACAGCTGTCCCATTTTAGAAACCTAAAATAAGCAGAATATGAGTCAAACAAAACACTTTAAAACAAAGTGAGTCCAGGTATTTCAATACTGGTAAAACAATCAGTTGAAAAAACAAATACTGTTTTGATATTTTAAGGACCAACATCCTATAACATCCTGATCATTTCACAGAAGAGACTCAAAAGATGCTCCTAACCATATTCTTTCTTTTTCTTTTGTACTTTTGGGGATTGAGCCCAGGAGCATTCTAACTCTGAGCTATACCCCCAGTCATTTTATTTTTTGTTTTTTTGAAACAGGGTCATACTAGGTTGCTATAGGTCTCACTAAATTGCTGAGGCTGTCCACAAACCTGTGATACTCCTGTTTCAGCCTCCCAAGTACTGGGATTACAGGTGTGTACCACCACACTTGGCTTCCTACACATATTATTAAAACCAGAAGATTGCTACTTCAGTATTAGATAATACTAGATTACACTATAAAACTGGTTACCTTGTGTTATAACTAAATAACAAAGTAGCTGTATATAATGCCTAGTTACTACAATGTATTATACTAAGGTTTGACTATTAAACTATACAAGAGTTTTTTGGCTTTGTTGCTGTGGTTGTTGGTTTGCCTTTTTAAAATTCAAGAGTATAAAAGTACCTTTTGGCACATGACATGGTGCAGAATCGTTTTGACCGCAAAAACTCATTAGCATATCCCATTTTCCCACAGAATTCACACTTGAGCAACTCACTGTCCATTTCTTCTAATGTCTCTAAAAAAAGAAGGAAACAAAGAAAATCCCAAAAATTTAATGTGGCAAAAAATTTTTAGCCTCTATTTTGATTAGAAACTGCTACCAGACCAATGATCCTTTCACTTCTGAAGCCACAGCCGCTCTAGCAGGGTATAAGCCTTCAAAACCAAACAACTCTCCTAATTCCTTCTGCCTCTACAAAAAATTACAGAGTTTAATAATTGTTATAAATGAGTATAATAATTTTAAAGGTTCATTTTGCTAACAATCCAGCATGTCTAAAATGTGAAAACTTCATAAACATTGTAAGAGATGAAGATATATTAACACATAATCACCGACCTGCAGAAGGATCCTTCAAAAAGTGGAGTGGGGGATCTGAATGGGGACTTTGTGCTGCGGAAATACATAACAGGAAAACCTTAATCTCAACTGAAGAGTGTGAGGACGACTTCAAAGTGCTGAGATTCTGGTATGTCTGATATTAGCAGGGCCTGTAAAATAACTCTAAAAGAGCTGCTGTGTATGACAAAGTAGATGAAGATGTATATAGCTAATTGTAAAACCGTTCCTTTTAGTAATATTGCATCAAATAAAAATAATTTAGAGCAGTCTTAAAGATCACGAAGTTTTATGATTTCCAACTCCTGGTTCTTGTTCAGGGTGCTTCATGTTAAGTTAGAATGTCCTTTCACTCCTGCCAAGGACAGGACCTTCCATCTAAATACTCAGCAGCAGTCACTTATAAACACACAACTCAATCTTCATGACCCTGATTATTGTTGTTTGTAAATGGGTTAAACCCATACCCGATAGGCAATAGACATAAAAAAGTGACAGTTCCAATTCTTGCTTTCCATATAACTAAGAATAAGATGTAAAAGAGGAAATTAAGAAATACTTCAATGAAATCTGTTAAATTCTTAAATCTTAAATCTATATTTTCCCATTTTCTTCAATCACTATAACTCCAATGCTAAGTCATATAAAATATGCAACAAAAAGCACTCTACTAGCCGGGTGTGGTAGTGCATGTTTGTGATCCCAGCATTTGGGAGGTTGAGCCAGGAGGATCGCGGTTCGCAGACAGCCTCAGCTACTACTTAGTAAGGCTCTCTGCAACTCAGTGAGATCCTGTTTCAAAAAATAAGAATAGGGTTTCTTCTGGGAAGATGGCAGTGGCTGCAGTCGCATTGGCAACTGCAGCAACAATAGCTGGCAGTGGCCAAATAGGGCAGGTATTACTCTGAGAAACCCCAGACATCAGATTTTGGTTTAATATCTGATTGGGACAATATATAGAGACATTTATAGCCATGACTTCCTAACTAAAATATAAGAAAGAAGAGACAGACCAAGATAGCGGAGACGGGGCGGCAGTGCCGGCCAGTATTTGGGAGAGGTAGATAAAACCAATCCAACCCAACTTGAACAGTTGGAGAAATCTCCCAAAAAGAGATAGCTCCTGCCCCACATGCTCAGGAATTCTGGACAACATACTATGTAAAAAAGAATGCTCAGGAGGAGGGGCAAGATGGCGGCAGTGGCAATGACAGTATTGAAGAGAGGAAGGTAAATTCATTCTAATCCACCCTGAACTTTTGAGAAAATCTCCCCGAAAGTAGACTGCAACTGCCCCACTTGCTCAGGAACTCTGGACAAAATAATATGTAAGAAAAATGTTCGGACGCATCAAATGGAACCCTGCATAGTAAGGTCGGCTGGTGCCTCGCATCCCGGGAGCCAAGGGCGCTCCTGGCTGCCATGCTCATCTGCGCAGCGCTGGGGCTGGGTGAACTCAGAGCAGCAGAGCCCACTCTCTGTGGTGAAGCTGTGGGCCTCCGCTCTTTGAGGAGAGATAAAACACATTGCTACTAAGTACTTGGGCCCCCAACTCCTCCAAAAGACAAACACTGTTTTCTTTTATTAAAAAAATATTGAAGAGGGAGAAAGAAGGTGGCGGCTGCAGTTGCGGCGGCAACCACGAACACAGCGGTGATGGTTACCAGCAGCCAAATAGGATATGCATCCCCCTGAGAAACCCTGGACAACAGATTTTGATTTAATAGCTGAATGGGACAACACACAGAAACATTTCCAGTCATCACATCCTATCTGAAATATAGGAGAGTGGAAAATGGTAGAATTAGAGGCAAGACTGCAGCGTGGCTCCCGCCACTGCAAGAAAAGTGATTTTTGGAGGGATATCCCAGAAAAGATCAGAAAGCAGACTGCTCCTGCCACCCATGCACAGGAATACTTAGCAACGTACTCTAGGAGAGACCAAGAAGGCAGTGGTGGCAGCCAGTATTCAGGAGAGGCAGGTAGATCCAACCAAATCCACCTTGAATTTTTGAAGAAATCTCTCCAAAAGTAGACTGCTTCTGCCCCACATGCTCAGGAAATCTGAACAACATATTATGTAAGAAAAAGTTTTTCAGAGACAGGCCAAAATGGTGGTAGTGGTGGCGGCCAGTATTCAGGAGAGGAAGACAGATCCAATCCAATCCATCTTGAATTTTTGAAAATATCTCCACAAAAGTAGACTGCTATTACCACACATATGCAAGAATCCTAGACAATATACTATGTAAGAAAAATGTCTGGGGCAAGTCAGAGGAAGCCAAGCCCATATTGCCGGGTTGATTCTCTGCGCCGATGTCCCGGAAGACCTAAGCTCATGGCTGCAGCGCTCTTCTGCGCTGTGTTGTATGTCAGATGTCAGGGTGTGCTTGGAGCAGCAGATCCTGCTCTCCATGGTGAGGCTGTGAGCCTCTACTTTCAGTGGTGAGATAAAATCCATTGCTGCTAGGGAATTGGGCTCTCAGCTTCCACAAATGATATGTGCTGTTTTCTCCTACTAATATACATATATATATATATATATATATATATATATATATATATATATACACACACACACACACACACACACACACACACACACACACATATATATACACACACATATATATACACACACACACACACATATATATATATATGGAGGAAAATAAGAACCTCTGTAAACATCATGCCCACAGTAAGAGTAACCAGAGCCTGCTGGGCGGCAAGGCCAGGTCAGGAGCCAGCAAGGCCGGGCCCGGAGCCTGTTGCACAGAAGGACTGGAACTGGGGCCTGCTCCATAGCAAAGGGCCAACAGGTTTCTTCAACTGTGTGGCCAGGAAGCACTAGAAGTTGCTGCTGCCTCACCTAATCTCTCAGCAGATTTCCAGACCCAAGTGACCTCTATTTAAAAAAAAATCGATGCTGGGCATGGTGGCACACACCTGTAATCCCCGTGGTTGGGAGGCTGAGACATGAGGATTGCGCAGGTTCGAAGTCAGCCTCGCTGACTTAAAAGACCCTGTTTCCAAATAAAAATAATATAAAATAGGTTTGGGAGTGTAGCCTGGAGGTAGAAGGGTTTCCAGGAACCCCAGTACCACCAAAAACATAAAAATAAAAATAAATAAAAAATAATTGGTTGTGAGTGGATCATCTGATCAAAGTTACCTTCTGGCTTTCAGGTATTCAGTAAGTGGGAATAAGTGTGGAGAAATAGAAGCTTTAATACATTGTTGGTGGGATTGCAAGTTGGTGCAACCACTTTGGAGAACAGTACAGAAGATCCTCAGAAGAAGGAAAACGAACTTCCCATATGATCCAGCAATACCACCTCTGGGTATCTACCAAAAAGAATGAAAAGCAAATACCAAACTAATGCATGAACAACCATATTCATAGCTGCACAGTTCACCATTGCCAAACTGTGGAACCAGCCAAGATGTCCTTCAACGAATGAGTGGATTTCAAAACTATGGAATATGTACACAAAGGAATTTTGCCCAGCCATAAGGGAGAACAAAATTATGGCATTTACAGTGAATTGTCACAAAAAAATAGGAGATCAGATGCTTTTCTTAATGTGCAAAATATTAGGGAGAAACGGGTAACAGGAGGAACTCTAGATGAAGAAGGGACCCTATAGAGGAGAACTAAGGTGACATATCTGAGGGGATAAGAGGGAGGAAGAGGGAAACTCTTTAAAGCACATGATATACTTACACATATCAAAGTCAATCAGGAAGCCAAGCATGGGTAGGAGGGAGTGGAAGAGAAGGGTTTAGAGATTGGGTAGGGGCTGATTGCGTGATGTGTGCATGTATATCTCCACAAGTTTCCCCCCCTCCATTGAGATGTATGACTGCAATGCACCAATAAAAATTTATTAAAAAAATAAAAAAGAGGCCCCAGTATCGGCCCTGCCTCACGGCAGGCTCCGATGCCGGCCTCAATGGCCCCAGCACCGGCCTAACCCCTCGGCAGGCTCTTATCCCAGCCTCGGATGCCCCAGTACAGTCCTTGCCTCAAGGCAGGCTCCGATCCCGGCCTCGGAGGCCCCAGCACCGGCCTTGCCTTACGGAAGGCTCCGATGCCGGCCTCGAAGGCCCCAGCAACGGCCTTGCCTTAAGGCAGGCTCCGATGCCGGCCTCGCTGGCCCCAGCACCGGCCTAGCCTCACGGCAGGCTCCAATGCCGGCCTCGTTGGCCCCAGCACCGGCCTAACCCCTCGGCAGGTTCCAATCCCGGCCACGGAGGCCTCAGTAGTGGCCTTGCCTCACAGCAAACTCTGATGTTGGCCACTGGCCCCGGCGCCTGCCTAACCCCTCAGCAGGTTCCGATCACTGTCTCTGTGGTTATGATTTTAAAGGTTCCAGGTGTAATGTATCAGATCTCTGCCTCCCCTGAGTATTGGCCACTGGCATTGCCACTGCCTCCACAGTTTCAAATCCTTCCCAGGCTCTTTTTCCACTCTGAATGTTGTCCAGTGTTCCTAAGCATGCGTGATGGTAGCATTCGACATTTGGTGTCATTTCTCCAAAAAAAATAAAGTTGGTAGGATCCGGTTTCTGCTTCTCCTGAATACAAGTCTCCACCACCATCGCGGAGAACTATTTCAACACCGCATTTCTCCTTGGTCTCTGCTAAACTCTCTCCTTACAGGTGATGTCTGAGATTCTTAACAATATAGAGAAATAGCAGTCCTCTTTCACGGTGAATTTTTCCATAAGTTCCAGTGCATTTAGATAAGTTTTGTCTGCATCTCCAGTGTCCTGGCATCCATAACGGCTTTCTTACCTCCTCTCCGATATTTTTCTTTATCTTTTTCTGTTCTGGGCCCGGTTTCTCCAGGGGTCTGGCGTGCTACTCGCAGTTCGGCCCGGGGCCCAGAGTCCCATGACCCGGGCCCCGGCAGGCGTGCCCCGGGCGCGACCCCTGCCCAGAACCCAGCGTCTTACTGGGCCCGGTTTCTCCAGGGGTCTGGCGTGCTACGCGCAGTTCGGCCCGGGGCCCAGGGTCCTGCGACCTGGGCCCCGGCTGGTGTGCGCCACGCGCGACCCCTGCCCAGAACCCAGCGTCTTACTGGGCCCGGTTTCTCCAGGGGTCTAGCGTGCTACTCGCAGTTCGGCCCGGGGCCCAGAGTCCCGTGACCCGGGCCCCATCTGGCGTGCCCCGCGCCCGACCCCTGCCCAGAACCCAGCGTCTTACTGGGCCCGGTTTCTCTAGGGTAAGAACCTGCCGAGGGGTTAGTCCGGTGCTGGGGCCAGTGAGGCCAGCATCGGAGCCTGCCATAAGGCAAGGCTGGTACTGGGGCATCCGAGGCCGGGATAAGAGCCTGCCGAGGGGTTAGGCCGGTGCTGGGGCCAGTGAGGCCGGCATCGGAGCCTGCCGTGAGGCATGGCCGGTGCTGGGGCCTCCGAGGCCAGGATAAGAGCCTGCCGAGGGGTTAGGCCGGTGCTGGGGCCAGCGAGGCCGGCACTGGAGCCTGCCATGAGGCAAGGCCGGTACTGGGGCCTCCGAGGCCGGGATTGGAGCCTGCCGAGGGGTGAGGCCGATGCTGGGGCCAGCGAGGCCGGCATTGGAGCCTGCCGTGAGGCAAGGCCGGTGCTGAGGCCTCCAAGGCCGGGATTGGAGCCTGCCTTGAGGCAAGGCCAGTACTGGGGCCTCCGAGGCCAGGATAAGAGCCTGCCGAGGGGTTAGGCCAGTGCTGGGGCCAGCAAGGCCGGCATCAGAGCCTGCCGTGAGGCAAGGCCATTACTGGGACCTCCGAGGCCGGGATAAGAGCCTGCCGAGGGGTTAGGCTGGTGCTTGGGCCAGCGAGGGCGGCATCGGAGCCTGCCGTGAGGCAAGGCTGGTACTGGGGCCTCCGAGGCCAGGATAACAACCTGCCGAAGGGCTAGACCGGTGCTGGGGTCAGCGAGGCCGGCATTGGAGCCTGCCGTGAGGCGAGGCCAGCATCGGAGCCTGCCGTGAGACATGGCCAGTGCTGGGGCCTCCTAGGCCGGAAACGGAACCTGCCGAGGGGTTAGGCCGGTGCTGGGGCCAACGAGGCCGGCATTGGAGCCTGCCGTGAGGCTAGGCCGGTGCTGGGGCCTCCCAGGCCAAGACTGGAATCCTGCCAAGGGGTTAGGCTGGTGCCGGGGCCAATGGCCAGCATCGGAGCCTGGCGTGAGGCAAGTTCACTCCTGCGGCCTCCAAGGCCGGGACCAAAGCCAGCTTAGGGGTTAGACCGGTGCAGGGGCCAGCGAGACAAGAACTGGGGCCTCCCATGAGGCAAGGCCGCTGCTTGAGCCAGCGAGGTCTGGATCAGTCCACTGAGTAGCCAGGCCACTACTGGGACCATCAAGAGTGGGATCGGTACTTGCAACGCAGCATGCACAGAGAAACATCGCAGAAAATATAAATCAGACGCTTCTCTTAATCAGCAATAACTAGGAGGAAAAGGGCAACAGGAAGAGGTTGAGCTATAGAAAGGGCCCTATAGTGAAGCAACTAATGTGACCAATCAGAGGGTATGTAATACTGGAGGACGGAGCCTCTTTAAAACGCAGGAGGTACATAAACAAATGTATCAAAGTAAATCACCAAAGAAGCGTGGGATGGAGGGAAGGGGAGGGAATGGGATGGGGGCTGGAGGAGGGCTAATTGGATGATGTGTGCTTGTATATCCTCTCAAGTCTTGTACTCCAATGTGATTGATATATGACTACAATGCACCAATTTAAAAAATAAATTAATAAAAAAAATTAAGATGGAAAAAAAATAAATAAAAATAAAATAAAATAAAATAAAAAAGAATAAATAAATGGGCTGGGGTGTCGCTTGGAGGTAGAATGCCCCCAGGTTCCATCCCCAGTACCAAAAAAACAAAAACAAACAAACAAAAAAAGCACTCTACTATGTATAACTGTTAGCTATGAGATCTTTAGGTAATCTTTCTATATTACTCATGAAGACAGGCATTCAGAAAATATAGACTAGGATAGCATGTACTTGGGAAGCTCAGCCACTCACAAATATCCCAGTTTTACTTGAGAAGCAGATTGAAAAGTGCTAAATCAAGTGAAGGTAGCAAGACCCACAAAAAAACATATTGTGAAGTAATATTTGACATTGGTAAGACGCTCATATACATTATCCTGACTAGAGAAATCATGGACTAACAAGCAGCCTTTTCTTGTGCGGTGCTGGGATCAAGCCCAGGGCCTCTTGCGTGCTAGGGGACCACTCTACCACTAACCTACATCCACATGCCCCAAGTAGCTATTTTAAGGAAATTCTCAGGACTACCTTCAATAAGTAAGTTATTAATTTGTCTCAAAACAAAAATAAAAATTGTCCCTCCAATGACAGGGTGGCTTTAAAATATTGTAACCCAGTAAGTAAGAGCATCCACCAACATATTCTAACTCCTAAGTGCATTATTTTTATTTTGTCATGCTTATAACCTGAACTGACCTTGAAAAGCCAGTACCAGAGAGAAACCCTCTCAGTAAACCACATTGCCACTGATATAACCCTACAGAGTCCGTTCTTTAAGTTGTTCCAAGAACAGGCTATGCTCAAAGCTTTGCTTCAAAAAATTTTTATTAGTTAACAAAACAATATACATCTGATAACAGAATACCTCATAAAGAAAAAGAAATTGCTGAAAAGGGGTCATGATGGCAGCAGTCGCAGTGGCAACCACGGCCACAGCAACAATAGCTGGCAGCGGCCAAATAGGACAGGTATTCCTCTGAGAAACCTCAGACACCACATTTTGGTTTAATATCTGACTGGGACAATATATAGAGACATTTATAGCCATAACTTCCTAACTAAAATATATGAAAGAAGAGAAGGACCAAGATAGCAGAGACGGGGGCGGCCAGTATTTGGGAGAGGTAGATAAAACCAATCCAACCTGCTTTGAACTGTTGAAGTAATCTCCCCAAAAGAAGACAGCTCCTGTCCCACTACTCAGGAATTCTGGACAACATACTATTCATGACTTCTTACCTAAAATATAAACGAGAAGAGACGGAACAAGATGGCGGAGACGGTGGCGGCGACCAGTATTCGGGAGACGTAGATAAATCCAATCCAACCTGCCTTGAACTGCTGGAGACATCCCCCCCAAAAACAGACTGCTCCTGCCCCACATGCTCAGGAATTCTGGACAACATACTAAGTAAGAAATATGCTCGAGAAGAGGGCCAAGATGGTGGCGGTGGCGGCGGCAGCGGCCAGGATCAGGGAGAGGCAGGTAGATTTATTCTAATCCACCATGTAATTTTGAGGAAATCTTCCCAAAAGTAGACTGTTTCTGCCCAACATGCTCAGGAACCCTGGACAACATACTATGTAAGAAAAATGTACGGGGCGCGGGTCAGCCAGTGCCGCGCGTCCTGGGAGCCAAGGGCTCTCCTGACTGCCATGTTCCTCTCAGCAGCCTGCAAAAGACACGTACTGTTTTCTTTCTTCTTCTTTTTTTTTTTGGTGGTACTGGGATTCCTGGAAGTCATTCTACCTCCGGGCTACACTCCCAGACCTATTTTTACATTTTTATTTGGAAAAAGGGTCTCCTAAGCCAACACGCACGGCTGGCTTCGAACCTGCGCGATCATCCTGTCTCCACCTCCCAAGCGCAGGGATTACAAGCGTGCGCCACCACGCCTGGCTTACTATTTTCTTTTACTAAAAAATATTATGCCAGGCGTGGTGGCGCACGCTTGTAATGTGCACTCTTGTAATCCCCACGCTTGGAAGGCAGAGACAGGAGGATCGCACAGGTTCAAAGCCAGCAGCGCTGGCTTAAGATACCCTGTTTCCAAATAAAAAATATAAAAACTAGGTCTGGCAGTGTAGCCCGGAGGTAGAAGGGCTTCCAAGAACCCCAATACCACAAAACAATATATATTGAAGAGGGAGGAAGATGGAAGATGGTTAGCAGTGGCAGAATAGGATATGCATCCCCCTGAGAAACCATGGACAACAGATTTTGATTTAATAACTGAATGGGACAACACACAGAAACATTTCCAGTCATGACTTCCCATCTGAAATATAGGAGAGAGAGTGGAAAGTGGCGGAATTAGCGGCAAGACAGCAGCCTCTAGAAAAGTGATTTTTGAAGGAATATCCCAGAAAAGATCAGAAAGCAGACTGCTCCTGCCACCCATGCACAAGAATACTTAACAACGTACTCTAGGAGAGACCAAGAAGGCAGTGGTGGCGGCCAGTATTCAGCAGAGGCAGGTAGATCCAACCAAATCCACCTTGAATTTTTGAAGAAATCTCTCCAAAAGTAGACTGCTTCTGCCCCACATGCTCAGAAAATCTGAACAACATACTATATAAGAAAAAGTTTTGCGGAGATGGAATGGACCAAGATGGCAGTAGCGGGCAGCAGGCAGTATATGGGAGAGGCAGACAGATCTACTCCAATCCACCTTGAATTTTTGAAAATATCTCCCCAAAAGTAGAGTGCTCTTGCCACACATGTGCAAGAATTCTGGATACCATACTATGTAAGAAAAATGTCCAGAGCAAGTCAGAGGGCGCCCCACCCATATTGCTGGGCTGATTTGCCGCACAGGTGTCCTGGGAGACCTCAGCTAATGGCCGCTGTGCTCCACTGCGCTGCGCTGGGGGCCAGGGTGTGCTTGGATCAGCGGATCCTACTCTCCATGGTGAGGCTGTGAGCCTCCGCTTTCAGTGGGGTGATAAAATCCACTGCTGCTAGGGAATTGAACTCTCAGCTTCTGCACATGACATGTGCTGTTTTCTCCTACTGAAAAAAAAAAAAAATACAGAGGGAAAAATGGAAATCTCTGTAAACATCCTGCTCACAGTGACAGGAACCAGAGCCTACGGAATGGCATGGCCGGGTCTGGAGCCAGCAAGGTGGGGCCCGGAGCCTGTTGCACGCAGGCCTGGAACTGGGGCCTGCTTCACAGCAAAGGGCCAGCGGGTTTCTTCAGCTGTGTGGCCAGGAAGCACTAGAAGCTGCCGCTGCCTACCTAATCTCTCAGCAGATTTCCAGATCCAAGTGAACTCTATTAAAAAAGAAATTGGTTGAGCTGGGCGTGGTGGCGCACGCTTGTAATCCCTGCGAGAAGCAGAGACAGGAGGATCGCACAGGTTCAAAGGCAGCTGTGCTGACTTAAGAGACCCTGTTTCCAAATTTAAAAAGTATAAAATAGGTCTAGGAGTGTTCCCCGGATGTAGAAGGGTTTCCAGGAACCCCAGTACCACAAAAAAAAAAAAAAAAAAAACAAAAACTGGTTGTGAAAAAAAAAAAGAGAGAAGAGAAATACCAAACAGATATATACATATGGTTTAAGGTTAACAGCCTAACAAAGGTAAAATATCAGGGTTTTTTGTTTTGTTTTGTTTTTGCAGTAATGGGGCTGGAACCCAAGGGCATTCTACCTCCAAACTACACTCCCAGCCCTATTTTTTATTCTTTGTTTTGAGAGAGGGTCTCAGTGAGTTACAAAGGGCCTAAGTAACTAAGGCTGCCCATAAACCACGATCCTCCTGTCTCAGCCTCCCAAATGCTGGGATTCCAAGCATGCACCACCACACCTGGCTAAAAGATGTTTTATTCTTTAAAATGAAATGAGAAATATTAATAGCTCAAAAACAATACTATGGCAATATGTGAAGGTATTACTACAATTTCACTAACATGTTCAGGAAAGGAAGAGGAGGAGCAGGGTGGCACGTGGAGGGAAATACGCCAAGAACTGTGTGCTTGCATGTTTTTATTACAATAAACTTCACTATATGCATAATTGCAATGCCCTAATAAAAATAATTAAATATATATTCTTCTACAAAAAAGAGTCTATTCTAGTGTTAGTCTATGTTTTTTTTTAACAAATCTGATGATAATCCAATTCACTTTCGTGTTTTATTCATATTTGTGAATAAAAATTGCAGAACCAATTTTTTTTTTTTCTGGTGCTAGGGTGAAACCCAGGGGTTTTTCCACCTCCAGGCTATATTCCCATACCTTTTTTATACTTTATTTGAGAACAGGGTCTCACTAACTTGCTGGAAGCCTCACTAAGTAGCTGAGGCTGGCTTCGACCTGTGCAATCCTCCTGTTTCAGTCTCTTAAGTGCTGGGATTACAAGCGTGCACCACCAAGCCCAGCCCAGAACCAACCAAATTTAAAACCAATATTGATTTAGCTAAAAACAAATATTAAAGCTGGGCATGGTGGAGCTTGCTTGTAATCCCAGCATACGGGAGGCTGAGACCGGAGGATCGTGGTTTGCAGAAAGCCTCAGCTACTTAGCGAGGCCATTTCCAACTCAGTGAGACCATTTCAAAATATAAAAGACTAAAAATAGGACTGGGGGTGTAGCTCAGAGGTACAATGTCCCTGGGTTCCACCCCCAGTACCGCAAAAAATAAATAAATAAAAATAAAAACAAAAACAAATAATGATTTAGCTAAAATATAATTCTGTAGTAGAAATACCTGATAATTCTCCAGCATTCATTTTTCACTTTCCCCCACAGAACACAAAACCCTGGGAACACAGCTAGCCAGGATAAAAACTAGATTCTGCCCTGGTATGACTGATTTCTGACCACTGGGGTGTGAGTGAAGCGCTCACAAATTCCAGATGGTGCCCTTTCCCCTATCTAAATGGTTTGAATGTGATGGTAAGATCAGCCATCATGGCGATGAGAGCAACATTCTAGGGATGACACAGACATAAGACACTGGAGTTAGGGTACCACCATCACCAAGGCTTTGGACTGTGGACCTTTGGATTATGTCAGAGAAAAATAACCTTCTATCTTAACTAATTGAGCATTATCATGGGTCTCTTTTAGAATGGCCAACCCGTAGCCGGGTGTGGTGGTGCACGCTTATAATCCCCACACTTGGGAGAAGCCAGCCTCAGCTACTTAGTGAGACCCTGTTCCAAAATAAAATATAAAATAGGGCTGGGAGTATAGCCCGGAGGTAGAAAAGCCTCTGGGTTCCACCCCCAGTACCACAAAAAAAAAAAGAATGGCCAACCTCTATCTTAGTGTTAAGTCCCACATTTCTTTGTGTGAAGAATCACTTCTGCCTGGGGATAGGGATTATGAGGATTGAACTAAGGAGCATTCTACCTCCAGGCTACATCCCCAGCCCTATTTTGCTTTTATTTTGAAACAGGGTCTTGCTAAATTGCTAAAGGCCTCACTAAATTGTTGAGGCTGGCCCCACCCTGCAACCCTTTTGTTTCAGCCTCCTAAGAACTGTGATTACAGGTGTGCACCACCACTCATTGCTAGGAATCATTGGCTAGAAATAATTTTTTTGTGGTAGGTCTAGGGACAGAATTCAGGGGCATTCAACCTCTGAGCTACAACCCCTACCCTATTTTGTTTTAATTCTTTCTTTTGAAACAAGGTCTCATTAAGTTGCAGAGGGCCTCACTAAGTAGCTGAGGCTCTGGTCTCCACCTCCTAAATGCTGGGATTACAAGCATGTGTCACCACACCCAGCCCTAGGAATCACTTTTTAATTCCCCAACATACAAAATCACATGAGGATCAGCAGGAAAGAGAGGCAATAAGATAAAAAACACATCAGTATAATGATTTGCCAGCAAAGACAATAAGATATTTTGATAAATCAAAATCTATTAGTTGGAGATTCTGGTCACAAAACCAGTCCAAATAAAACCATAGTTTACCCTTTAAACAAACAACATTCCTTACCATGATGATTTTTTATACTGAAACTATATATATACTACTAAAACCAAAGCCACTAAATAAAAGTGATATACCATTTCACCCTATAGTACTTCCGAAACTCATTCTACGAAACCAGCATCACCTTAATCCCCAAAACAAATAAAGATACCTCAAGAAAAGAAAATTACAGACCATTATCACTAATGAACATAGATGCAAACATTCAACCCAGTGAGACCCTGTTTCAAAATAAAAATAAAACAGGGCTGAGAGTGTAGCTTGGAGGTAGAATGCCTGAGTTCAACATCCCCAGTAAAACACACACACTCCCAAAAGCATATGCTGGACAAATGATAGCCTTTACAACAAATGGTGCTGAGAAAACTGCTTATCCATTTGTAGAAGATGGAATTAATCCCCAACCTCTCACTCTGCACAAGGGTTAACTCAAGATGAATCAAGATCTAGAACTCAGATAAGAAATTTTGCAATTAGTAGGAGAAAGCATGGCAGCAACACTGCAACATATAGGTACTGGTGGAAACTTCCTCAAGAAGACCCCAAAAGTTCAGTAAATTAAAACAAGAATTAGTAAATGAGTTGGCATCATATGAAAAAGTTTCTGTGCAACAAAAGAAAGCAAGAATCTAAAGCAAGCCTACAGAATGGGAAAAGATCTTTGCCAGCTACTCTTCTGCTGGAGGACTTATATCTATAGAAATACAAAGAGCTTAAAATTTAATGCTTAAATTTAAAAACAACCCAATTTTAAAAAGTGAGCAATTCATCTGACTAGATACTTTCCCCCCAAACACTTGAATGATGAAAAACTGAAATTATAAAATTACCTTAGGATATTTAGTACATTTCATGTAATTACTTCTCCAGTGTACTTGGTATCTTCGCTGCCATACTCTGCTGCCTTGTCCTCTCGACCTACCCTTTGCTTTGTCTCCGTTCAAACTTTTCTACCTCTTCCCACCAGAACTGTAGGTATCAACTACATGCCTAATTTCTAAATAGACCAGCAGAGTTCCCAAAAACACTCTTTTGTTCATATCTCCTCCTGCCCTGAGATTTTACCTAACCCCAATTAGAATGGCAGTTATTAAAAACACAATCATTAAGCACAACAACAAATGCTGGCAAGGATGTGGAGAAGTGGGAACTCTAATACATTGTTGGTGGGATTGTAATCATGCAACCACTTTGGAGAACAATATAGAAGATCCTCAAAAGATGGGAATGAACCTACCATATGACCCAACAATACCACTTCTGGGTATCTACCCGAAAGAACTGAAACCAAACTACCTAATGTCTGTATATCTATGTTCATAGCTGCACAATTCATAATTGCCAAACATGGAACTAGCCACTAAGCTGAACATGAGACTGAAGCAGGGGGGAGAGAATGGGGTAGGAATTGTAGAAGGGCTAAATAATGAGTCACGTGTGCATGTGTGCCTCTACCATCCTGTACCTCATCAAGATGTATGATTACAATGAACCAATAATTTTTTTTTTTAAGTCAAAAGCCAGGCATGGTGGCACATGCCTGTAATCCTAGTACTTGGGAGGCTGAGACAGGAGGATTGCAGGTTCGAGGACAGCCTCAGCAAGTACTGAGACTTGCAACAACCAATATACCCTGTTTCCAAATAAGAAATAAAATTGGGCTGGGGGGTATAGCTGGAAGATAGAATGCCTCTGAGTTCAAACCCCAGTACCACCAAAAAAAAAAAAAACAAAATGACTGTACACTAATCTTGCACTCTTTCTCTCAAAAAAATATATTATTATATAATTTCCCCTAAACACTTGAATACATAGTGAAAGAATGAGATTACAGATTACCTTAGGAAATTAGACAGTGAAGTATTTTATATATATAATTTTTTGGTGGCACTGAGGACTGAACTAGGGGCATTCTACCTCAAAGCTATACCCCCAGCTCACCTCTTTTTTTAAAGAGGGTCACATTATGCTTATGAGTCTCACTACCTGCTAAAGCTGGTCTCCAAACTATCTGAGACTACCAAGTACTGGGATTACAGGCATGTATCACCATGCCCAGCTCCTAATCTTGCTATTTTAGTTATTTAGTCATTAAGAATCTGCTTAGCTTTCCCATTGTTTTAGTCAAATAATACCCTGTATAAGAATAAAAGTGAATATTTTTAAGTGAAAATCTATGCAGATTAAGAATCCATGTTCTATTTCAAGAAATAAAAGTCAAGATGAGTTAAAGGGTATTGTAAGTGAAATCCACAAACCTTCAGCAATGTCTTCCATCTCTGTGTCAGATGAGTTATCTGCATGCTTTGTATTATTCTGTAGTTCTTGCTGAACACACACAGAATTTATCACCTGATTATCCAAGTGAGGCCTTTTTTTTGCAGGTTGTTCTATTAGTAAAGATGAACGACTCACCTTTAAAAAGGATAGAGAATAAAATGAAATAATCTCTGAAAAACACTCAAAATCGGTTAAAATACCTTTTGAGATGAATGATGATTATAATTTCTTGTTCACTGATCAGATCCATTCATTAAGCACTTTATTCCTCAGACGAGGGTTAAGTAGTCTGGACATAACACTTTCTATTCACCAGCAGACTGAATACTTCAAGCATCTGACAAATGGAGTCTTAGTTTAGGTAAGTAGTTAAAACATAAGTCTTGAAACTTAGTGGTTCCTAATATTCAGAATACAACTGATCACATTATCCTGAACTATGAATGTTCCAGTAGTTCTGTCTACCACTGAAAAGCAATGCTAAAACAATTAGTTTATGTAGGAATCGGGTGGGTGGTTTGATTCTCTGTTTTGCCATGTTGGGGACAGAAGCTAGGGTTTGCACTTGCTACACAAGAGCTGTGCCACTTCCCTTCCCCTTTTTTCTTAACTTTAAAATTTTATATCTGGGCATGGTGGCATAGGCTTGTAACCCTAGTACTTGTGAGGCTGAGACAGACAGTTTCAAGACCAGCCTCAGCAAATTAATGAGGCCCTGTTTCAAAATAAAAAAAAAATAAAATAGGACTAGGGGTAGAGCTCAAGAGATAGAATGCCGCTGGGTTCAATCTCCAGTACTACACACGTACACAAATTATTATTACTCAATTAACAATTACCTCTTAGGTTCTATGAGGTGACTAATCTTTTTTTTTTCTTCTTCCAGAAACTATTGTTCTCCATATGAATGCAACACAAATAAAAGATAAGTGATTTTTATTTTAAAGGGGTGGAGATGAAACCCAGGGCCTTTCACATGCTGAGGCAGGTATTCCACCACTGGGCTACACCCCCAGCCCACATTGTATATATGTTACAGATGAGCGTATTTAGGTTATTTCTTTACAAAACAGAATCAAAACTAGACGGCAAGTCTCCTAACTCCTTGCTGAGCAACCTAACCCACTATAATGACAAGAGAAATGAAAACTCTTCAAACACTGTTAACATCAACAATAAAATAGTTACTACATTCAATATATCCAGTTGTCATAAATACTTATTTTAGAAATATTTTCAAGAGAAACAATTCACATAATAAATGTTTGCTGATTCTCTAAGGTAAGCCTTCGGACAATCTAAAAAAGATGATTAGAACATAATCCCAGTATTTGGGAGACTGAGACAGAAGGATCATAGATTCACAGTCAATCTCAGCAACTTAGTGAAAATTTCAGTAATTTTTTTTTTTTTTTTTTTTTTTTGTGGTACTGGGGATAGAACCCAGGGGCCTTCTACCTCTGGGCTACACTCCCAGGCCCATTTTATATTTTATTTAGAAACAGGGTCTCTTAAACCAGCTGAGGCTGGCTTCGAACCTGTGCGATCCTCCTGTCTCAACCTCCCAAGCGCGGGTATTACAAGCGTGCGCCACCACGCCCGGCTTAAAATTTCAGTAATTTAAGTGAGACCCTGTTTCCAAATAAAAAATAAAAAAGAGTGGGGGGTGTGGCTCAGAGGAAGAATGCTCCTGGGTGCAGGCCCTAGTGTAAGACAGATAGGCAAACAGACATAGAGACAGACAAAAAGAAATGATATATAAAAGTTGTTCCTAGAAAAGAATAAAGGTAATATTCAATGCTGATGAAAATAATCTGACAATATATCAAGTCTTGTGTGTGTTTGTGTGTATGTGTACATATATAGACAGAATAATCCTACTCCTAGGAATTTAGGTTAAGAAAGTTATTTAAAATAAAGATGACAATATATACACAAAGATAGTCTTTTCATAATTTTGTGTGTGTGTGTGTGTGTGTGCATAGTTCTGGAGACTGAATCCAGGGATTCAAACATTAGGTACTGCTGAGCTATATCCCCAGCCCCTCAAAAGAAAAATTTTTTCCCAACAATGATGGGAGGATTACATAAATTACGGTTGTCCATAAGTACATTATGAAAACTTTAAAACTTCTATAACCTGAAAAACAAAAGTTCTAATTGTCACAATAATAGCTACAGCTACTAAATATCAGTCACTACATAAATTAATTCTCAACAACAAACAAGAGCAAGGTATCATCTCCACCTGACAAAACAGCAAAACAAAGAAAAGAAAGGCTGAACAAACTGACAAGAGTTACACAGTCAATACACAGTACAGCCAGGATTTAAACACTTTCAGTTACACATACGATTTTGAGTATTACTCCATCTACTGTATCAACAATTTTATAGGAGATTCAAGTTCAAGACACACAAATGAACACAATGGCAACTGTTAATCAACCATCAAAATTCAAGATTTTTCTCCCATGAATCCGAAAATTCAGATGATTTAAAGATCTTCAAGAGAAGCATTTATGTTTTTATATTTACTTGTCTTTGGTTTATTATCTAAGAAAAAATGTTCATCTCTAGGTATCATATAAATTATGTATGACTATAGCTTGTATCAAACTATAAGACTTGTAGAAACAGAGTATCTGTCATGTGAGGTGAACATTTAAAGAACTTTCAAAATCTGATTGAAGGCTAAAATTAAAGAATGAGAAAATCTACTTGGTAACTATAAACCATTAAGTGGGTAGTTTCATATGTATTAAGGCACTGACAAGTGACTATTTTCTGCATCCAAGTTAAAGGTGACAAAGTAAAATTCCCTCAAAAAGAAAAAAAGAAAACTGCTTATTTCATTGGATAAAACTTCCAAGTACTCTTCTCAAGAATTAATTGAAAAATTAATTGAAAAATTAATGAAGCTGGGCGTGGTGGCACACGCATGTAATCCCAGCATTTGGGAGGCTGAGACAGGAAGATCCGGGTTCGCAGACAGCCTCAGCTACTTTAGTGAGGCTCTTTGCAACTCAGTGAGACCCTGTTTCAAAATAAAGAGTAAAAAATAGGGCTGGGGGTGTAGCCCAGAGGTAGAATGCCGCTGGGTTCCATCCCCAGTACCGCAAAAAAAAAAAAAGAAGAAAAAGAAAAAAATTAATAAAAAAATAAAACTGTTTATTTCATTGATTTCATTGGATAAAATTTCCAGTACCCTTCTCAAAAATTAAAAAAAACTAATGACTCCTATACTCTGAATTTTTTCCTACTTTATACATTTAAAGGGATAGCATAAAACTGTAGCAATATATTTGGAATTTATATATAAGATATAGAATTAGAATCTAGGTAAAAATTAGCAACCGTTTTGAAATAAAATTATAAGTTTTCTCTTATAGAACATTAATAGCCAATTTTTTAAAAAGCATTTTGTGAATAATATCTACAAATATGCTTGCTACTTACAGGAAATGGCTCCAATCCCTCCTGAATCACAAAGCCTTCAATAACATGAGTCAAGATCTGTGGCTTAACAATTGCCTGTGGAGGCTTGTTTTCTATGTTGGGAATACTATTGGGCATAGATGTACTATGACTCCTTGTGGTAGCAGCTGGAAGTAAGAGTGGAGGTGGAGGAATAGAAACATGTGCGGGATCTGATGGAGATTTAATTACTGAAGCACTGACTGACGCCACAGCAGGTAATTCCACTTGCTCTGAAAAAAAAGTTAGTTTTTGATCTTTAGCATTTTGTCCATGTAAATATAAAAGAGCATTAAAGAAGAAACAGGAATAACAATAATACTCAATATCTGCTGTCTTCAAAAACTGTTCTAAAAACTTTGTTCTCATTTAGTTTGTACAATAAACCTACAAGGTAGAAACTACTATTATCCTCATTTTATAGAAGAAAAGGGCAACTTGATCAAAGTTCTCATTCAAACATTGTATAAAAAAAATTACCCCCATAAGACATGAAGATATTTTAGAGTATCAACTCAAGAGTAACTACAAAATGGTTAGTGGGTATTTTTGCTTGTTTGTTTTTTAAGCTACACAGATATTAAATCCTATGTTTCTGTTCCTATACTCCAAAATGTTATGAGCAGGAAGGCAAATACTCTGAAAATAAGAAAGGATGATGAAATCCACAGAATAGATAGAAATTTTAATGATTCATACAAGTCATCACCCTTCACTTCAAGCAATAAGACTCCTGTAAATTCTCACATAAATGGTCTATAATCTTTTTTAACTTTTCAATGGCACTGTGTATGTTTATTTTTTGAAATATTGTGACACCAGTCAAGTACAAAATGTTGAGGATGAAAATGAGAACCATAGTAAAATACATCTGACAGCCCATGATGAAGCCTGACTGCTCATTTGTAGCACCAGGTCTTTATTGCCTGTTCTAATGTGTTAAGATGGAACCATTAACCATCTGAGAATATAATTGAGTACAGATGTCTTGGGGCCAGGGTAGGGTACGCATGTAAAAACAGTAACAATATTACAGAATACTTATCCAGGTATCATATTTAATACCTTACATGTTATAACTAATTTAATATTTACAACTACCCTATTCTTATTCTTATCTCCACCTTACAGATGAGAAAACCAAGACACAGAGAGATTAAGTTGCTTTCCTTAATGGTACTAACCCCAAGTAGTTTGATTCTAGAGACTATGCTCTCAACTTTTTGTTAACTTCTCTCCACCATTAGTAGAGAAATGATTGAACTGACATCACCTATCATATATGCTCAAAATAAAGCCCAGTTAGGTAAAGAAAAAGAAAGAACAGGAGGCCCTGAAGACTAAAACTCAGAAAATAAGCATAGTGTAGTAGGGGCTGGGATATATAGCTCAGCAGGAGAGTGCTTGCCTAGCATTCACAAGGCCAAGGTTCAATCTCAAGCACAACAAAAGTTAAAAATAAAAATAATAAAATAGATAGCCAGGTGTGGTGGCTCACGCTTGTAATCCTAGCATTTGGGAAGCTGAGACAGGAGAATTTCAGTTTGCAGACAGCCTCAGCTACTATTTAGTAGGGCCCTTTGCAACTCAGTGAGACCTTGTTTCAAAATAAAGAATAAAAAATAGGGCTGGGGGTGTAGCTCGGAAGCAGAATGCCCCTGGGTTCCATCCACAGTACCACACACACAAAAAAATAATAATAATAAAATAGAGCCAGGCATTGTGGCACATGCCTGTAATCCCAGTACATGGAGGCTAAGAAAGAAGGATTGTAGGTTCGAGGCCCGCTTTAGCAGCAAAGTGAGACTCTTCACAACTTAGTGAGACCCTGTTTCAAACTAAAAAAAAAAAAAATACGGCTGGGGTTATAGCTCAAAGGTAGAACACCCATGAGTTCAATCCCCAGTACTGCAAAAATGAATGAATAAATAGTGTAGTAATCATCTGCATGTAGTCTTAGAAACGTAAATGCTGGCTGGGGATGTAGCCCAATGGTAAAGCATCTGCCTATCATGTGCAAAGCCCTGAGTTGATGTTAACACCACACAAAAACAGTTTTAATAAATTTTTTGTGTGTATGGTATTGGGGATGGGACCCAGGGGCATTCTACCTCCAAGCTACACCCCCAGCCCTATATTTTATTCTTTATTTTAAAACAAGGACTAAGTTGAAGAGGGCCTCACTAAGTAGCTGAGGCTGGCTGCAAACCTGGGACCCTCCTGTCTCAGCCTCTCAAGCACTGAGATTATAAGTATGAGCCACCGTGCACGGCTAATAAATAAAATTTAAAAAACACAAAATAGCCACGCATGGTGGCACATGCTTGTAATCCCCGCACTTGGGAGGTGGAGACAGGAGGATCGCAGAGGTTTCAAAGCCAGCCTTGCTGGCTTAAGAGACCCTGTTTCCAAATAAAATATAAAATAGGTCTGGGAGTGTAGTCCGGAGGTAGAAGGGTTCCATCCCCCGTACCATCAAAAAAAAAAAAAAAAACTAAAATAAAGCAATGAAAAACTGACTAGTTCCCTTTAGCAACACCAATGTGATAATGTTATTATGAAGGTTTTTTTTTTTTTTCTTTGCCGGTCTGGGGATGGAACCCAGGGGCATTTGACCTCTGAGCTACACCCCCCTGCCCTATTTTTTTTATTCTTTATTTTGAAACAGGGTCTCACTGAGTTGCAGGGGGCCTCACTAAATAGCTGAAGCTGTCTGCGAACCACGATCCTCCAGTCTCGGCCTCCCAAATGCTGGGATTACAAGCGTGCACCACCACACCCGGCTACTATGAAGTTTTAATAGCACTACTATAGCCATAAATTAACCTAGCTTCACCAAATCCACAAAGATAAACTATATTTAAAAATCTGTTTAAAGTCACACAATCTATAAAAAGCTTAAAAAACTAATTTTTAGGAACATATACACAATTGCACATCGGTATTAAAAAAAAAAGGAACTCCAAAAAATTCCTATATTTAGCCAGACGTGGTGGCACACGCTTGTAATCCCCGCGCTTGGGAGGCTAAGACAGGAGGACGCACAGGTTTGAAGCCAGCCTCAGCTACTGAGTGAGGCTTTCAGCAACTTAGTGAGACCCTGTTTCCAAATAAAATATAAAAAAGGTCTGGGAGTATAGCCCGGAGGTAGTAAGCCTCTGGGTTCCACCCCCAGTACCACCAAAAAAAAAAAAAATCCTATATCAAATCTTCACATATACTTATATGGGACAAGGTATTATTATTATTATTATTATTATTATTATTATTATTATTATTATTATTATTAGTGGTACTGGAGATTGAACCAGTGGCATTCTACCTCTGAGCTATACCCAGTCCTATTTGTTATTCTTCATTTTGAAAAAGGATCTCACTAAGTTGCAGAGGGCTTCACTAAGTAGATGAGGCTGGCTTGAACCTGCTATCATCCTGTCTAAGCTTCCTAAGTACTGGGATTACAAGCATGTGCCCCCTAACCTGGCTGGGAGAAATATTTAAAAAAAAAAATTCTGCAGTGGGGCTGTCTTTTCTATTGGAAAGACAAAGTAAATCTATAGAGAACTAAAGCAAAATAAAATTGTACTATCCTTACAGATGTGTTCTTACTTTAGAAATATAAAGTAGCAAGCTGGGTATGGTGGCGCTCACTTGTAATCCCAGCACTTGGGAGGCTGAGACAGGAGGATTGCGTAGGTTCGAAGCCAGCCTCATCTACTTAGTGAGGCTCTCAGCAACTTAGTGAGACCCTGTTTCCAAATAAAATATAAAATAGGTTTGAGAGCCGGGCGTGGTGGCTCACACTTGTAATCCCAGCCTTGGGAGGCTGAGACAGGAGGTTTGCACAGGTTCGAAGCCAGCCTCAGCTAATAAGTGAGGCTGTCAATAACTTAGTGAGACCCTGTTTCCAAATAAAGTAAAAAATATGTCTGGGAGTATAGCCCAGAGGTAGAAAGCCCCTGGGTTCCAACCCCAGTACCACCCCCACCCAAAAAAAAGGGAAATATAAAGTAGTACACTATGGTTTGAATGTGTATCCCAAAGTCCATGTATTGGAAACTGAATCCCCAATGCAACACTGTTGAGAGGCAGGACTTTAAAGGGGTGAAGTCTTGAGAGCAAAGCCCCTAAGAATGGATTAATGTTATTTTGGGAGGTTACCACTGAAGTGGATTTAATCTAAAAGTGACTGTGACCTCCCTGTGCATCCTCCCTCACCATGTGATACCTCCCACTGTTAGGAGAACCAAGAAGGCCCTCAACGGATATGGCCCCTTTCTCTTAGAATCCCCAGATTTCAGAACCATAAGCCAAATAAGTTTCTGTTCATTATAAAGAACTAACTCTGTGGTACTGCTTTTTGTTTGTTTGTTTTTGTTTTTGTAGGTCTGGGGATGGAACCCAGGAGCATTAGACCTCCGAGCTACACCCCCTGCCCTATTTTTTATTCTTTATTTTTGTGACAGGGTCTCACTAAGTTGCGGAGGGCGTCACTAAGTAGCTGAGGCTGTCTGCGAACCGCGATCCTCCAGTCTCAGCCTCCCGAATGCTGGGATTACAAGCGTGAGCCGCCACACCCAGCTGCTGTGGTATGGTAATAGCAGCACCATACAGACTATAACACTGCATAACACTGCATTAAGTACAATTTCATTTGTTCAGAAAATACTGCTTGGTGTATATTCTAATCAATTTTTAGTTAATATGTTTTAATCTTATATAGTCCTAACTTTTGTTAAAAAAGTGTATTTTTCCAAGTGAGTTTATTTCATTTAATGAGTTATTCTAAAAATCAAACTACTTCCACCACCCTAAAAACTAAAAAAGAATGGCAAGTATGAAATTATAAGATTAAAATGGCTATACTGAGCCAGGCCTGGTGGCGCTCACTTATAATTCTAATATTTAAGAGGCTAAAACAGGAAGATCCCAGGTTCGTAGCCAGCCTAAGCTATTAGTAAGGCCCTCCACAACTTAGTGAGACCCTGTTTCAAAATAAAGAATAAAAAATAGGGCTGGGGCCAGGCATGGTGGTACATGATTGTACCAAGCACTCTGGAGGCTGAAACTAGAGGATCACGGTTGGCAGACAGCCTCAGCTACTTAGTGAGGTCCTTTGCAACTCACTGAGACCCAGTTTCAAAATAAAGAATAAAAAATAGGGCTAGGGTTGTAGCTCAGAGGTAGAATGCCCTTGGGTTCCACCCCTAGTACCAAAAAAAATAAAATAAAATAAATAGGGCTGGGGATATAGCTCAGAGGTAGAATACCTCTAGATTCAACCCCTAGTTCCTTAAAAAAAAAAAAAAAGAAAAGAAAAAGAAAAATATGTAGGAGAAAAGTGCCAACTCACATTTAAGAGTATCCCCATTAAACCAGGAAAAAAAAGAAGTGGTCTACATTGTAGCTGACAACTTAGCTAGAGGGATATACTTGAAAGGATCTCAGACTATTTTCCTAAAGAAAAATTGTAAAGAGACTCTTATGCTTCAACATTACAAAATAGCTTAAATTTGGTTTCAGTGCCATTAGTGGTGTTTATTTTGTGATTAAATCACAGCCTTAATGCAAGTTTCACATGTACTATATTTCTGCTTTTAAATAAAAGCTCCAGGAAATCTGCAACAAGAAGAATACATTTTTAGTGTAAAAAAGCCATAAATAGCCGGGCATGGTGGCGCATGTAATCCTCGCGCTTGGGAGGCAGAGACAAGAGGATGGCGCAGGTTCGAAGCCAGCCACGCTGGCGTAAGAGACCCTGTTTCAAAAATATAAAATAGGTCTGGGAGTGTAGCCTGAAGGTAGAAGGGCTTTCAGGAACCCCAGTACCACCAAAAAAAAAAAAAAAAAAAAAAAAAACCAAAAAACAAAAAAACATAAATATTTAAAATTACAGGTTTTCTTTCTTCTTTTTTTTTTTTTTTTTTTTTGTGGGTCTGGGAATGGAACACAGGGGCATTTGACTACCAAGCTACACCCTCTGCCCTATTTTTTATTCTTTACTTTAAAATAGGGCCTCACTAAGTAGCTGAGTCTGTCCGCGAACGGGGAATTCTCCAGTCTCAGCCTCTGGAATGCTGGGATTACAAGCGTGCACCACCACGCCCAGCATTGTTTGTTTGTTTTTAGTGGCACTGAAAAATTAAACCCAGGGGCATGCTACCTGTGAGCTATACCCCTATCCCTATTTTGTATTCTTTACTTTGAAATAGGTTCTCACTAAGTTGTGGAGGTCTTCACTAAGTAGCTGAAGCTGGCCACAAACCTACAATCCTCTTGTCTCGGTTTCGTAAGTACTGGTATTATAAGTGTGCGCAACAAGCCTGGCTTTAGACTTTCTTAAATCTATATTTTGAGCTATTATTTTGAATAAACAAAGGCAATGATATTCATTTGTGTTATTTATGTATTTTATTGACTAAGTGTTTTCTATTTTCAGGAGGGAGTAAAGTTATAAGAAAATCGATTTTCCTCCTACTATGCTTTGCAGAGATTCACATTAGTAGTATGGAAATAAAACCTTGAGAGAATAGAGGGAAAGAGGATTTGGTATGCTGAAGAAGATAGCACAAGACAGGGTCAGTGTCCCATTACAACTTGTGTCCATGCCTAATATAGTATTTTTTCTTAACTTATAATCACAAAGGCCATGAGACATTCAAGAAAACAGAACGATTTACCAAGAAGTCTGAACCAACTGATATTATTTAGATAGGAGGTCAGCAAACTTTTGGTAAAGGGGCATATAGACGCTCAACTTTGTGAATACTAGCACAAAAGCAGCCATAGGCAATATCCAAACAAATGAACATGGCTATGATTCACAGAACTTTATGAACAATTAAAATCTTAATTCCACATATCTTCACATGATATAAATGATTTCTTTTGATTTTTTCTTCGAATACTCAAAAATTTTAAAACTGTCCTAGCTTGAGCCATGTAAAAACAGGTAGCAGACAAGACTTGAACAATAAGCTGTAGTGCCAACTGCTGGTCTAAATAAAGTATTCATAAAGTTTTAAAAATAGGACCTAGACACTGGGCTTTAAGTTACACTAAAGCTTTTAGTAAAAGAGAGCTCACGGCAACTCTGGTATTATGAGAAGAGTTGTACAAGAGGTGTGAATTTATAAGTAGGAATGAAGAGTGGGAGCTTAAATACAAGAATTTTTTAACCTGTATCTCTTCTAAGAATTAGAGAACTTAAGTACTAGAAGTGTGAAACTTGTACTTAGTCTGGATCAAAAGCAGTTGTGAAGAATATCAGATATGACTTTCATGCTTTGTGATTTTTGGAACGTATAATTTAAATCTTGATGGAATTCTCATTTATTCTAACTTTTAAGCTAATAACAGCTAAATGTATGAATGTGAAAAAGCATGAAAACATCTGCATAAACCACTGAAAATTAGAAGATTTAAAATGACATGTTTTTCATTTGTGTAGTCTTAAACAGTTTATAAAGTACTAAAGCATCCCTATTAAATAATTTTCTAGATGCGCGGCATGGTGGCGCACACCTGTAATCCTCGCGCTTGGGAGGCAGAGACAGGAGGACTGCGCAGGTTCGAAGCCAGCCTTGCTGGCTTAAGAGACCCTGTTTCCAAATAAAATATAAAAAATAGGTCTGGGAGTGTAGCCGGAGGTAGAAGGGTTCCATCCTCAGTACCACCAAAAAAAAAAAAAAAAAAAAAAAAGAATTTTCTAGAGCCAGTGTGGTAGCACACCCTTGTAATCCCAGTGTTTGGGAGGCTGATACAGGAGGATTGTGCAGGTTCGAAGCCAGCCTCTGCTACTTAGTGAGGCCCTTTGCAACTTTAGTGAGACCCTGTTTCCAAATAAAATATAAAATAGGTCTGAGAGTGTAGCCTGGGGGTAGAAATTCCCTGGGGGTTCTATCCCTAGCACACACGCGCATGCACACAGACACACACAGAGACACACATATACACACAAATTAAAGAAGAAAAAAAAAAGAATTTTCTGAGAAGGGAAATAATTTTTGTTTACTTTTTTTGGGGGGGTCTGGGGGTTGAAGCCAGGGACAGTCTACCAATAAGCTACACCTCCAGCCCTATTTTCTTCCTTTTTTTTTTTTCCGAAACAGGGTCTCGCTAAATTGCTAAGCCTGGCCTCGAAGCTGTGAGCCTCCTCCTCTCTCAGCAACTCAAATACTGGGATTACAGGCATGCACCACCATGCCCAGCTTTTGTTTACTTTTTAATAAGCTATTCTTCATGAAAATTTTAAAATCCTGAATTCCACTATAAATTTTGCTGCCATTAACAACTATAATTTAATATAATGATGAAAAAATATTTTCCATTAGTGATATTTATAAAAAGAATTCCCTATATTTTGGTTTGCCCTCACCTAACAAAGGGTGTTCAGAAGTTAAATCCTCTCCTCTCCCCACAGTGATAGCTGCTGGAGACAAGGTGGGGGGCGGGGGAGTCCGATCCATCCGGACACATTCATCTGCCTCCTCTGGCATTTCTTCTTCACACACATCTTCTACTTGATAAACCTGCAATGACAAGCAACATGGCCTTAAAATATTTCCAAAAATACATTAAATGAGGTATTCTTAACTAATTCGAAGTGTATTAAATTTAAAAACAAAACAAAATGACTCTTCTGAAAAGTTAAAATCACTTAAATGAAATAAAAACTTTTTAAAAATAAATTGGGTATCAGTTATCTAGACCAACAATTAGTAAGATTTCCAAAACAAAGATAGTCAAGTCTGAAAATATTTTCAATTTTGAAAATTTTTTGAAGTTTTGATTTTATACAATCAAATAACTTTTCAGAATTATATTCCTGTTTCTATTACTTTCTACTTTCCATAAGCAAAATATATGGTAGTAATTTTTAATTTTTATAGGCACACCAATTAAATTCTCAAAATAATACATAATAAGTCAGGAAATGTATTACCAGGACAACACCTAGGCTTTATTATTATTTTATGAATTAAAGACTAAACTAAAAAAGTCAAATATCTACAAAAAAAGTATGCAAAATACAAAAAACAATTTCCTTTTCTGTTCTATTCAAGAATATAATTAATCTTTATATGTTAATATCATATATTTTCAAAGTATTTTTTCTTTGAAACAACACATACACACATAACCTAAGCCATTTGTGTATATATATATTTAGTTCCTAGGTATCACACTTATGGAGGAAAGATTTTAGGTCTTTAACTACTTATTATCCAACTGTAATGATTGTATTTAAGAAGGAACATGGACTCAAACGCACTCTGAGAAGGAATTATATATCTCAAAATAACTAACATATTATTGTATTAAGTTTCTGATTTAATTTTCAAAATGCATTAATACAAGTATTTTCATAGGCCATCATTATTTAAACAAAGTCACAAAACAGTTCACCTCCCTTTTTATGTGCAAAGCTTTTACTTAGCTTATGAGTATTTTAGGATTATTAGGATTATAATATTCCAATAAGTGTTAACAAAATTTAAAAATTCAACATTTACAAAATAAGTGACATCTAACATATTTTAACTAAATATTGAGAAAGTTTAATGATTTGAAGTATATAAACTATAAAAGTAATGAAGATTTCTGAATCCAGCATAAACCACATGTTATAAAAGGTGCTATAAAGATATACAACAAGCAGCAAGAGAGTTACCAAAAAAAAAAAAAAAAAACACAAAAACACAAAAACTTCCCAAAACCTTTTCTAAGAATACAACATCTATTTATTTAGCCTTTGTGTGTGTGTGGTTCTGGGGATTGAACCCAGGGACATTCTACCCCTGAGCTACACCCCCAGCCCTATTCTATTTTTTATTCTTTAAACAGGGCTCACTAAGTTGCAGAGGACCTCATTAAGTAGCCAAGGCTGGCCATGAACCTGCAATCCTCCTTGTCTCAGCCTCCCAAGTACTGGGATTAGAAGCAGGCATTACCATACTCATCTTACTTTGCCATTTTAAAACTTAAGGCAACTCAGTAGTAAAGCACTTGTTCGTGTTACTGGGTTAAATCCCCAGAACCAATAAAATAAATCTTGTTATTACTGATCATTTTATATCATATATGATATCCTGATACGTGATCTGAATCAGCTTTTAAGTAGGCAACCTTTTTAAGGTTATCTGATCAAAACCTGCATCTGGAAAACTGTTTCACCAAGAGTCTTCACAGGCCTTAGTGGCACATGTCTGTAAATCACAGCAACTTGGGGGCTGAGACAGAAGGATAAGTTCCTGGCTAGCCTGGGTAACTTAGAGACACTGTGTCAAAATAAAAAATAGAAAGAGCGGGAAAGCAGTTCAGAGGTAGAGCACCCTTGGGTTTGATCCTGAGTAATGCAAATAAAACTAAACAAAACAAGACTCATTGCCAGACATGGTGGCACACACCTGCACTTGTAGTACTTGGGAGGCTAAGACAGGAGGATCACAGGTTCGTAGCCAGCCTTAGCTACTTAGCGAGGCCCTCTGCAACTTAGTGAGACCCTGTTTCAAAATAAAGAATAAAAAACAGACCTGGGGATGTAACTCGGAGGTAGAATGCCTCTGGGTTCCATCCCCAGTGTCACAAAACAACAACAACAACAACAACAACAACAACAACAACAACAACAACAACACCTCATTGCCTCATGTACAGGTTTCAGAAAAGCCATTATTCTTTATTGTACAATATAAGAGAGCTCTTAGTATTTGTTCATGGTAATAGTAATTTTTAACTGACCATGCCTAACATAGGGGAGGGAAATAACCCCAAAGATGAGGGTTACTCTGCCAAAATTTCGAATGCCCATAGGCATCTGTGGGTATAGTAATTCATATGCATGAGTGGTGGGGAAGTATCAGAAGTATAGCTTTATTAACCAGTGTAATTTTATCAACATAGCATCTTCTTAAATAGTACTTTTCTTTCAAAGATCTTTTCTTAAAATGCCAAAACTCAGCCGGGCGTGGTGGCGCACGCTTGTAATCCCTGTGCTTGGGAGGCTGAGACAGGAAGATCGCTTAGGTTCGAAGCCAGCCACGCTGGCTTAAGAGACCCTGTTTCCAAATAAAAACATAAAAAATAGGTCTGGGAGTATAGCCCGGAGGTAGAAGGCCCCTGGGTTCCATCCCCAGGACCACCAAAAAAAAAGCCAAAACTCTCCTTAATCTTAATGCTGTCACATGTTATTCAAACATCTGGTACAGTATTTTTTAAGGAATGAAGGCGTAATTATGCATAGAATTGATTTTTTTTAAATGAAGTTCTAAAGAATGCTATAACACAAATACTCTTTAAAAATAATCCATCAAAGATTACTGTAAAACACTTTTCATATTTTTATACTTAAGGCAAGCTATACATACTTTCTTCCAAATCTTTCATATAAAGGCAAAATAAGTTAATAAAGGAAGTAGATAAAAACAAATCTGTCACAGACATCTGGTACAATCAACACAAAGAAATCTAAATGCAACAACTGAAATCAAAGAGGTGGAGGTTTTGCTCACAAAATCATTAGGAAATTGCACATCACAATTTCTGTTTAGCTCATAACTATAACTATTCTAAAAATAACAAAGACTGCCAAACTTACCTCAATAAAGTCCATTATTCCCATCTGTCTCCCTTTCCTAAATAAACTGAGGAACATTTGTTTATTAGTTCTAAATTATCTACCCTCAACATATCTCATTTATACCCAAATGTCAATAAAAAGCTTTAATTCTTTCATAGATATTTTTTAAAACATGCTGGTTTTACTTTGATAATTCATCATTACTTTCAAACTTTTTTATGTCTTAAGAAATAAATATATCTCTCTGCCTTTAAGTATTTGAAACCATCAAGAAAAGTATAATTTGTAAAATGTGTTTTGATGGGAAAAATAATACATTTTGCCAAAGATAATAGAAGAAAAACAATTTAATAAACAAAGATATGTTACTCAAAGAAAGGTAGGAAATAAGAAAATGCAATGTGGGACTTCTACAATAAGCATAACAAAATCAAAAAGTGTTATTAAGAAATTTCCTTTTTAAATTTAAAAAGACAAGAACCATCAAGATATAACCTCAAATATTTTCAGCTTTAATCTAATTACTTTTAAAGTATATTTTATGTTCCTACTCAAATATGTTTCCCCTAACAAAAACAATTAGAAAATGTACGGAATATAAAGTTTATTTTTTACTTATTAAAAACCAAACCACAGCTGGGCATGGCGGTGCACACCTGTAATCCCAGTACTTTGGAGGCTGAGACAGGATAATTGCAGGTTCTAGGACAGCCTCAGCAAGTAGTGAGACTCATCAACCTAGTGAGATCCTGTTTCAAAATAAAAAATAAAAAGTAGGGCTGGGTGTGTAGCTTGAAAGTAAATATAATGCCTCTGGGTTCAATCCCCAGTACCACTAAAAGAAAAACAAACAAAAAACACTGAACTAGAGAGAAAATAAAATTTAAATTACATGTATAAATTCGTAAGCCTATTTTTTGTTATACTACCCGTTATAAACTCTTCAAAAATCCATTCAAAGAAAATATAGAAACATTATCATTGTAAATAAAAAACTTATTTCTAGCACTTGTTAAGTTTTGGTTTCAAAAAGGGGAGCAAGCATAAAGTTCTTTATGCCTATGAAGATCACACAGAATGATAAAAATATCTATAAATTTGCATTCTGAAATTCAAAATGTTTCCCATTAACAAAGAGACTTTGAAACTCTTTTGCTTTCTAAGCTAATAGTTATTTAGCTTTTAAGTGATAAAATCTCCTCAATGAGGTTTTATATAAAACTTCCTTAAGAATCTTCTCCTTAAAAATTGAGTTAGGCTGGGCATGGTGGCGCACGCTGTAATCCCAGCATTTGGGAGGCTTAGACAGGAGGATCACGGTTTGAGTACAGCCTCAGTTACTTAGTGAGGCCCTTTGCAACTCAGTTGAGCTGTTTCAAAATAAGGAATAAAAAAATAGGGCTGAGGGCATGGCTCAGAGGTAGAATGCCCTGGGTTCCATCCCTATTACGGCAAAGGAAGGGAGGGAGGGAGGGAGGGAGGGAGGGAGGGAGGAAGGAAGGAAGGAAGGAAGGAATTATGAGTTAGTCAGGATGATAGAATGCCCTATTACGGCAAAGAAAGAAAGAAAGAAAGAAAGAAAGAAATGATGAGTTAGTCAGGATGGTACATGATTGTGATCCCAGCTACTAAGGAGGCTGAAGTGGGAGAACTTCAAGTTTGAGGCCAGCCTAAAAAATTTGGCAAGGCCCTATCTCAAAATAAAAAATTAAAAGGGTTGGGAATATAGTGCTTGCCTAACTTGTGCAAAGCTCTGGGTTCAATTCTCAGTGCTGCCCTCCAAAAATAATTATGAGTTTGAATTTCTGACTAAACATTTATAGACTTTATTCCAATTTTATTATAAATTATTTTATAAATTTGAAAAAATCCTTTACAGAGTATTTTTAAAGTGTTTTTAAAGATAATTTTTCTTTCTAAGCAACATGCAGTTACTTTTAGAAGTTTCTCCTAATTAATTTCACTATAACCTCAATTATTTTACACCTTCCAGTGGATTTTTTTCACTCTCAGTATTAAAGTCATCTACTGAGATTTTTTTGAGCTTTTTAAATAAGAAATCTTTTAAGTAGATATTTTCCCTTCATAGAAATAAAAATCAGTTATTTTGCAAAGTTGGGCTCTCTCCTAAAATAAAATTATTACAAAATTTTAATTATGAAATACAATTTTACCGAAAAGTCACATCATACAAGCATACCTCCTCCACCTTGAAACAAAAGCGCCTAAAGGCCGAGGACTTCAGAATGCATACAACCAAAAAGGTTAGCTAAATAAATCATACGTTTAAGAACATACAAGCCAACAGAAGGGATCTATGAAGGATAATCACCTTAAGAGAAAAAACTTTGTGCAGATGACACTGGTTCAAATGCATTCCCTTGGGGAAAAAAAATCAACTCTGTAAAGATAGCAGATGGATTTGTTTAAATAGTAATAAAATTAACGAGGGACTTTAATAACCATCACAAATTATCAAGCATGCAACCATACTACAATAAACAATGGCATAATTTTTTTTTGGCCCATAGCATGTTTCTCAGAATACTGACATATGGACATTCCAAGCTTTTTAAATTCATAGGCATTTAGATTTAGCAATATAAAATTGTGTGGGAAAAACAGTTTTTACTTTCAGTTCAGCAAGAAAGTCAAAGAGCTTCCAAGGGCTTACCACTGGTGGATCAACAGGTGCTGGTGGTTGTACTTGTAGGTTTACCGCAACAGTCTGTGGAGGAGGAAGAGTCTGAAATGGCAACTGGACCAAAGCTTCTGCAGCTGGAAGCTCCTCTTCTGACACCAAAGCATTCTGCACCAAAACCTGGCCCTGGGATAGAATTTCAGGCTGCACTTGTAAAGACTGCATAGACTGCAAGGGCAGTGGTGGAATCTGAGCTGGAGGAGATGTCGACATCTGTGGAGGGGTTGCAATTGGGATTGGAGAGGACTGTAGGGTTGAATACTGCTGGTGTGATGTTGGAGATACAAGCTGCTGACCCGGGGACACCAAAGCAGACTGCTGAACTGGGCCAATGTGTACAACAGGGGAGGCTGAAAGTGGAAGATGGGATGGAAGATTCAACTGTGCTGTAGGTTGCACTTGATTAGCAGTAGTCTGCTGCAAATTTGGCCCTGGCTGAAGAGCTGATGACACAAGAGGGTGTGGCTGGATAAGTGCTTGTGGATGGATAATTATAGTAGGAGACTGACTTGGTGAATGAGGTGGTGGAGGAGACACCACTACAGACTGCTGTGCTGGCTGTGACTGATTAGGAGAGACTGGTAAAGGAGGGGGATGGCTCTGAACTGGTGAACAATGCTGTGACTGGGCATTGCTGGGAGCTGGAGGGAGGCCATGGTTTTGGAGTGGTATACAGTGCTGGGATGGGGGTGGATCTTGAGTTGGACTTTGAAGTGTGATTGGCTGAATCTGCTGTTGCTGCTGTTGTAATATCAGCTGATGATGGGAAACCTTGGGAGGTGGTGAATGAAGAGGAATCTGTTGATGTTTTATTAGAGAATGAGGCTGAATTGGAGAATATGAAGCTGTGAGAGAAAAAAATGACAATTAGTACTGTTTTCAAAAATATGAGAAAATTTTAAACAAATCTAAAGATGGAAATTTTTCACATCAAAAGGTCATAATCTTAGAATTCTATTATGTCTTTCAAATAAGAGTGATTTGAAATTTTATGAGTTTTTCCTTGGGAGACTAGAAAAATTTGATAAAATAAGCTGTACTGATAAAAGTTCTAATAGAAAACTCCCTAAAATATTCTATTGATAAATCTGAATTTATACTGACTTATTCTTAGGAAATTTTATAAGTCACCAGAATAGCTGCATTAACTTTTAGCAAAGTTTACCCACTTGAATCTCTTCTTTGAGGAAAAAAGAATACCATCACTGAACAAGTATATATTAAGGTAAATTCAGAATCATAAAAATGTACATTAAAATTCATAAAACAAAGATATCATTCTACATTTATATAAAGCTTCCCAAATGAGTTTCCAAATTTGAGCTCAGATGAAGAGTCTATAGTATTTCACCAGGAAGAGAAAATGTTTTGTATAAAACTTTAATTCAGTTAAGTAAAACACATATGTGAATCTTAGAACACAATTAAATAATCACTATAACTAAAAATGATTCCAAAGTTAGGAAAATACTAGTTTTACCTGTAGAGAATGAGGCAATCAGAAGCCCAATGCTACCTAAATAAAGTATCTGGTTTAATCTTCCTTCCTACAAAAATCCTACAGCAATTTTTAAGTGATGATATCAAATCTTCTCTACAGAAGAGCTACTCACAATAGGGATATATCTCTTTATAAGTATATATAAATATAAAAATATAATTTCTATGTTTTTCTGAATTATCATAAACAAGTTGTTTCAAATAAAAATAAAATAAGACTAGGGGTGTAGCCCAGAGGTAGAATGTCCTTGGGTTCAATTCCCTGTACCAAATAAAAAAATAAATTAAAAAAAAAGAATATAAGAAAGCATTTTATGCTACAAAAGTTCAGAGTAAGGAGGAATTTCTAACTAGAGGAATTGACAATGCCAAGACGTCAAGATTGGCTAAAGTAGAGGATGTAGGGCACAGTTACACAGAACAACATAAAAAGAAAAAGGGATTTAGGAGTGGGGAAGGAGAGACCTTAGTAACAAAAAACATATTATATATATATATATTGGGGGGGGCAGTATAGGGGTAGAACCCAAGGGCATTCTACCTCGGAGCTACACCACCAGTCCTATTTTTAATTCTTTATTTTGAAACAGGGTCTCACTGAGTTGCATAGGGCCTCAATAAGTAACTGAGGCTGGCCACAAACCAGGATCCTCCTGTCTCAGTCTCCCGAATGCTGGGATTACAAGTGTGTGCCACACTTGGCTTAAAACATATTAAAAAAAATAAATAAATAAAGTTAGCCAGCTATAGTAACACATGCATGGAATCCCAGCTATTCAGGAGGCTGGTCAGGAGGACTGAAAGTTTAAGGCAAACCTAGGGAACTTAGTGAGACCCTGCTTCAAAATAAACAATAATAACAAAGGGCCATGGATGTAGCAAGAAAAGAAGAAAAAAAAGATGCTTATCTGATGGACTTGTTGGAATAAAGGAGAAGTTAATGAATAAAAAAATTTAATTTAATGTTTGGTGTCTAGCCCAGTGTGCACGTATCTGTCTACACACACAGACATACACATTCTCTCTCTCTCTCTCTCTCTCTCTCTCTCTCTCTCTCTCTCTCTCTCTCTCTCTCTCTCATTATACCGATGTAAAAATATATGCAGATAAATTACTAAAAGGGAAGACCTAAATAAGCTGAGAAAAAAATGAAAAAGATTCAGCATGAGAGGACATAAGATGCTATAACTATTAAACAAAATCAGAAGCTGATAAAACAAAAAAGACGGAATCAATCGCAAAAGCAAAAGGTGATAACTTTAAGAAGAAAGCAGGTAAAACTTTTATCAGAAATAAAGAAAGCTTGCCAGGCATGGTGGCACACGCTTGTAATCCCCATGCTTGGGAGGCTAAGACAGGAGGATTACCCAGGTTTGAAGCCAGCCTCAGCTGGCTTAAGAGACCCTTTTCCAAATAAAAAAATATAAAATAGGTCTGGGAGTGTAGCCCGGAGGTAGAAGGGTTCCATCCCCAGTACCACCAAAAAAAAAAAAAAAAAAGAAAGAAAGAAAGAAAGAAAGCTCACACGCTTGTAATCCCAGTACTTGGGAGGCTGAGACAGGAGGATCACACAGGTTCGAAGCCAGCCTCAGCTACTTAGTGAGGCTCTCAGCAACTTAGTGAGAGGCTGTTTCCAAATAAAATATAAAATAGGTCTGGGGGTATAGCCCAGAGGTAGAAAAGCCCTTGGGTTCCACCAAACCCCCAGTACCATAAAAAAAGAAAGGAAGGAAGGAAGGAAGGTAGGTCGGTCGGTCAATGCTGAGAAATACTAAGATGAATATGATTCAAGACAGAAAGCAAGCTCACTCTGGATGCCCCCAAAGTTTTCATTCTAAGAACCATGAGGCAAGATTATCTGTGGAAAAAAGAGGAAGCACAAGTGGACATCAAGGCTTGATGAGGCTGAAATAAAAATAAAATGATTCAATCCGGGCGTGGTGCTGCACACTTATAATCCCAGCAATCTGGAGACTGAGATAAGAGGATCACGGTTCATGGACAGCCTCAGCTACTTAGTGAGGTCCTTTGCAACTCAGTGAGACCCTGTTTCAAAATATAAACAATAAAAAATAGGCTGGGGTTGTGGCTCAGAGGTAGAATGCCTCTGGGTTCCATCCCCAGTACCGCAAGAAAGAAAAGAAAAGAAAAGAAAAGAAAAGAAAAGAAAAGAAAAGAAAAGAAAGAAGAAGGAAGGAAGGAAGGAAGGAAGGAAGGATTCCTTGACATCTTTCTCTCAGATAAATTCTTCCTACTAATAACTTCAAACAAAATAATATATTTGCTTTTATACTTTTAAATTTGTTTCATTAAAACATACTACATAAATTACTGGCAATTTTTTTTTAAGCTAAAAGGTTCTGTTGCTATAAAGACCAGCACATAATGAAGATGTTAATCAAATGTCAATTAGCCAGGCATGGTGGAGCACACTTGCAATCCTAGTACTCGGGAGGCTAAGACAGAAGGATCACAGGTTCCAGGACAGCCTCAACACGTAGTCAAAGATTCATCAATCTAGCGAGACCCTGTTTCATAATAAAAATAAAGTAGGGCTGGGGATATAGCTCAGAGGTATAATGCCCCTGGGTTCAATCCCCAATAGTAGTACAAAAAAAGTTAATTAACAAAAAACATCTATTTTATTGTTATAATCTTCTTTTCAAGCTATATATGAGATGTTCTTTCTTTACTTAACAAAACTCACATTTAAAAATGTTTTTTTTTAAATGTCATTCTTGTTCAAGTAGCGGATATCCTTTGTTTTGCTCTATCTGGTAAGAAAATAAATAATAATAATAATAATAATAACAATAATAATAATAATGCAACCACTTTCAACAAAAGTTTTATCCCACCTGGTGCTATTAGCTGCTGAATACTTGATGTCCGGGTTACAGCTGTGCTTCGCGATTCCAGACTTGGACTTTCTCCTTTCTTATTACTTTCTGGAGAAGGATCTCGTTGGCTGATTTTAGAACTGGTCACTGTTGTTTTGTTGTGGCAAATTGTCAATGACTGAGTTTGACTGCTTTTTGGTGGACCATTCTGTGAGCTAGATAATACACCCAACTTCTGGCTGCGTAACGTTAAGTTCTGAACCTAAGAACCACATAACAGAAAATAAGAATGAAACATGGTTTCAATCGATGTAATAATCGTTACAATTATAATAATAGAACAAAACATTTATACTTTTCACAGCACTTTTCTAAGCACTTGAAACAACTAATTAATCCTAAAGAAAAAGAGAATTATTATCTTAAATATTATGTGATATTTGTAAAAAAGATGTAAAGGGCAAGAAGAGAGGATGAAGAGAAGGAGGGAGAGAAAGGAAGATCATGAAAAAGTATATGAAAGTGTGTGTGTGTAGATCACAAATAAACTATGAATGCTGCAACACAGAGCATTAAGTGACCACCTCTAAGCACAGTGACTATAAGACTAATCTTGTAAGAAAGAAAATTATTTCATCAAATCACCTACCCTATTGTGAAACTTATAAAAAGCATTTTCAGAAACCCCCTTTATTAATTTAGTTACTTTTTTGGTTATTGAACACTTACTGCCTTTAAAAACTAATTCTCATGAACCAAAAAGATGGTGCACAGCCCTAAAATAGGTCTACATGCTGCTCCTGTCTATACCTATGGCTATTTTAAATATCCTGCAACTGAAACGGAGGCAAGGATTACCCCAACTACTCTCACTTGAGTTTATAACATTTCTGAATAGAAAGGCAGAAAATGGCCTCACCAAAAGCTGCCTAAGTTCTGGCCTATCTGGAATAAATATATCAAATATATTCAGTGCTAGCACTGGCCCCAGGATAAAAATTCAAGCAAGAGATTCTGAAGCGACAATGCAATGATACACTGCTCCTTAGTTTCCTGTGTGCCCTGCTTTCACAGCTACATCACGAACTCATGCTCTAAGGTTACACCTTCTCTGTCCAACTGTCCAATGACCCGTTCAGTCAGGAGCAGATACTCAATAAATGTTCATATGTCAGGCAAGGTCAAGTTTTAATCTATTCTAAACTACTGAAAAGATTTTCTAAGTGAGACCATACAGAGCATCTTTTCTTATTTTTCTCAAATATTTCATGTCAATGTAAACACATAAATGGACCAATAACCACCGTTATTTAAGTCTAATACAAAAATAAAATGCACTAAAAACACATTTCTCAGATTGCCACTCAAAACTCCCCATAATCTCAGCCCAAACCATATCCATTTCTACAGAATATACTTTTTTCTTCTAATTTTCCTGTTTCTGAAATTCTGAAAGAAAATATGTGCACTTACACAATGTTACAAGTATCATATATTATTTGTATATAATCTATATTATAACTATATTACCAAAGTATATTATAAAAGTTAACTTAGATATTAATAGACCACATATTCAGATTTCCTTAACAGAACTTCACTTTTCAGAAGACTCATCCTAAGATAAAAAAAAATTGGGGCACTGTAAAATTCAACTTTAATTTCATCTGAATCCTATGATCAAATAATAAAAATTTTCTGATTTTGAAAAGCCTATAGTTTGGCTAATTTCCTATTTTACTTTTTTTGGTAGTGGGAATTAAACTCAGGAGCATTCTACCTCTGAGATATAGCCCCAGCCCTATTTTTTAATTTACATTTTTAAAAAACAGGGTCTCGCTAGGTTAATGAAAGTCTCGCTACTTGCTAAGGCGGTCCTCAAACCTACCTACCTCAGCCTTACAAGTACTGGGATTACGTGTGTATGCTACCACGCCTGCCTACACACACACCTTACATTTTTATAGAGTCCCCACTGCCAAAATACTCTTACATCAATTATTTAATTTGAACTGAACAAACACTGTGGAAAGTATCATAACACCTGCCACAGCAATTTCATGCAGATCTTGAGAAAGCTCGATCAGGGGATCCGCAACGGCATAGATCCCCCATGAAGTATGTCTGGCATTCCTTTCTTCAAAAAATTATTTTAGGATTATTTGGATTAATATGTATAATTGGAACTTTATGTATAGACATTATAACTAAAAACTGATGAGCAGCGGCTTGTGAGAGACACAGATAGCAAAGATTCTTTCCCAAGGATGAAGATATTGGGCCAAATATTAAGTTCAAACTGACCTTAGTTAGAGCCACTGTATACGATTATGTTTGAGTCAGCCTTGTGAAGTGAGACAAAATATACTATGTCCAGCACCCTTGCCCTAAACTTTATAGAAAATAATTTTTACTGTCCTTGGCAATCCTGCTTGCATGACTATGCTCTTGCTTTTCTGCCAAAAAATAAAGCATAAAAACTGTAACAAATCCTGAATAAGATGGAGAAGATTGAATCTGAATCATGTAGCGTCTTCTCTCATCAGCCTCGGTTTCCCCCTCATCAACACATGAACCCCAACTCTGCTAGGGCTGGACCCCAGCAAGCACCCTTCATTGTAAATGAAGAAACTAGAGTCAATGTTACAGTGTTGAGAGGAGAACTTAGTTTCTAGCTCAGACTCCCTAAGTCAGTGATTCTGCTCCACCCCAGGTGGTGAGGGTGCCATTAGCCTCAGGTACAATGGAGGGTACTGAATAAGGAAGCACAGGGTAGGGGAATGAGGAACTTTTTTCTGAAAAGGGGACAGTAAGTCATTAAGTTTGAGAATCTATGTCTAGCTTTTAAGTCCACAGGGATGACTTTTCCTTAAACTACCAGAGAGATGCCCTTAGAAAGTTAAATTTCTTACTTTTCTATAACTATGCCTTTTTTTCTGGATTTTTTTTTTTTTGGGGGGGTGATACTGGGGTTCCTGGAAACCCTTCCACCTCCGGGCTACACTCCCAGACACTTATTTTTTACATTTTTATTTGGAAACAGGGTCCCTTAGGCCAGTGAGCCTGGCTTCAAACCTGCGCGATCCTCCTGTCTCCGCCTCCCAAGCGCAGGGATTACAAGCGTGCACCACACTGGGCTTTTTTCTGGATCTTAATGAAAATCATCTTTTTTTCCCTCTTTGCACAATGGAGAGGATGGATGATGCACTTAAAATAGTAAATAAAAGTAAGATATCCCAAACTTCTCATTTTTTACAGCATGCTATAAAAGTGTTTAATGCTGAAAAAAATTAAATGTCATACTGGCTTCTATAGTTTAAAGAGTATTAAAACATCAAATTTGGCATTTCTCAATTATAATTTTTTTAAAAACTGCAAATATAATTTTAAAAATCAACAAAGCAACTTTTCAAAACTAATATGCCTGAACTTAAGGAAAGTCAGCATTAGAGTTACAAAGCATTAGCATCACCCACCACAGCCAGCCTTGTCCTCTGCCAATTCAAAAGCACAGCAGAGAAAAACAACCTTCACAGAGAGATTCCCCTAATTCCTTGAAGTATATCCTTGAATTAAGTAAATCATCACAGAGCCACATTACCTAGACCACATCAAACTGGACCTTGAAGACCCATTTTTTTGTTTGTTTAAGCTGGGGTCTCCCTATGCTGCCTAGGCTGGCTTTGAATGTGCAATCCTCCTGCCTCCCAAATGCTGGGATTACAAGCATGTGCTACCACGCTCAGCTTCCTAAGTACTTTTTGATTATTATTTCATCTATTCCCTGTAACAACTCTGGGCTACTACTTCTAAGTTATAGTGAAGAAATTGAAGCTTAGCAAGGACAGTAACAACACTCAGAATGCTAACAGACTTAAAAAATTATAAAGGGGCACAAAGAAAAGATAGGAGAAATCTGAGTTTAACTGACCTATCTTTATATACCAAAACATGAAAACTAGCCTCTATTACTAAATGAAATCATATACAAAAATTCTATGAAAAATACCAAAGAATATCATTACCTTCTTATCTCTTACTTTTCATCAGAAGACTAAGATATTAAATAAGAAGACAAAAATGATCCTAATATACATAACTTTCTATCATATACAGTCTAAAAAAGTCACTATGGAAAAACATCAAAATTATATCAAAGTCACAGTCTATTCAATTTTTTAATCTAAAATTTACTCACTCAATCATTTTTATCAGTTACTCGTATAATTTACATGCAATAAAATTATGCCGGGCGTGGTGGCACACGCTTGTAATCCCCGCACTTAGGAGGCAGAGACAGGAGAATCGCGCAGGTTCAAAGCCAGCTGCGTGCGCTGGCTTAGGAGACCCTGTTTCCAAATAAAAATGTAAAAATGGGTCTGGGAGTGTAGCCTGGAGGTAGAAGGGCTTCCAGGAACCCCAGTACCACAAAAAAAAAAAATAAAAATAAAAAATAATGAACCACCTGCATGTATTCTGACATGTATACACTATATAACCAACCACTACTCTAATTAACATTTAAAACATTTCCATTACCTTAAAAGTTCATTTATGTCCCTTCCCAAACAATCTCCCCCACCTTCTGCCACAGGTACCACTAAAGTAATTTTTTTCATGTAAATATTTTACCTATTCTCAAATTTCATATAAATGGAATCACAAAAAAATACTCTCTTTGAGTCTACCTTCTTTTGCTTAGCAAAATGTTTAGTTTTTTTAACTTCTGAGTAGTATTCCACTGTATGAATATACTACAATTTGTTTACCCATTCATTCAGCATTTAAAAGACACTTGGGCCGGGCGTGGTGGCGCACGCTTGTAATCCCCGCGCTTGGGAGGCAGAGACAGGAGGATCGCGCAGATTCGAAGCCAGCCGTGCTGGCGTAAGAGACCCTGTTTCAAAAATATAAAATAGGTCTGGGAGTGTCGCCCGGAGGAAGGAGGGCTTCCAGGAACCCCAATACCACCAAAAAAAAAAAAAAAAAGACACTTGGTAGCTGACTGTGGTGGACCACACCTGTCATCCCAGTACTTGGAGGCTGAAATAGGGGGATTGCAGGTGGGAAAACAGCCTCAGCAACTTAGTGAGACTCTCAACAACCTAGCTGAGACCCTGTTCCATGACAAATAATAAAAAGGGCTGGGGTGTAGTTTAGAGGTAGAATGTCCCTGGATTCAATCCTCAGTACCACACACACATACTTTTCTGATTTAAGTTCCTATGAACATTTATTTACAGATTTGTTAAGTGTATATTTAACTTTATAAGAAATTACCAAATTGTCTTCCAAAGTGGTGGAGCCATTTTATACTTTCACCAGCAATGCATGAGTCTGACTGCTCCACACTCCCACCAACATAAGCAGTATCAGTCTTCTTCATTTCTGCCACTCTAGTGAATGTGTGGCGGTGCTCACTTTGATTTTGATTTGCATTTCTGTAATGATTAATGATGCTGAGCATTTTTTCAGGTGCTTATTGGTATTTTTATATTGTCTTTTATGAAATGTCTCTTCAAATCTTTTGCCAATTTTTAACTGAATTGTTTATGACCTTACTATTAAAGTATAAGCATACTTTATAACATACTTTTATAACACACTCTGTATGTTCTGGGTATATGTGTCAGACACATGTATCAGAAATATTTTCCCTCAGTCTATGGCTTGCCTCATTTTTATAATGATAACTTTTAAGAAATAGTTTCTAATTTTTATAAAATCCAATTATCATTATTTTCTTTTGTGGTTAGTGCTTTTGAAACTCTTGCCTACCCTGGAGTAGCATGAATATTCTATTATGTTTTCTTCTAAAAATTCAATATTAAAGCCGGACATGGTGGTACATGCTTAAAATTCCAGTATTTGGGAGGCTGAGACAGGAGGATCACAGGTTTGCAGCCTGCCTCAGCTAGTGAGGCCTTTGGCTACTTAGTGAGACCCTGTTTCAAAGTAAAGAGCAACAACAAAAAAATAGTGCTGAGAGTTTGGTTCACAGGTACCATGCCCCTAATTCAAACCCCAGTCCTGCAAAACAAAATAAAGTAAAATAAAACTTCAATATCTTTTGTTTTTACCTTCACGTCTACATTCTACTTCTAGTTTGTTTTTATGAACGGTATGAGAAAAACGTTACGGTTCATTTTTTTTCCATGGTACCAAATAGTAATGTTCTGCTTACTTTAAACTTTGCCCACTTTAATTCACTTTTAAACTTAAAACCCACCATCTACTTTGACTTATTATATAATTGCTTGCAAAGAACATACAAAAAAGAATACATCTCATATAACCAGAGAAATATACTTTAAAATAAAACTAGAAATACAATGTCATTACCAAAACTCTCATAAACCTTGATATACCTTAAATTCTGTTTTCACTGTATTGCAATTTCTAAAAATAATATTTTCTTGAAGTTATTTTATTTTATTAAATTTCAATCTGAAATGCAAAATACAAACAGCTCTGGAACCATCAGGAGTTGAAAGACAAACGCAATGCTTATCTTCATCCTCAAGATCCATACTTCAAGTACCACATTATGATGCTAGACAAGCTCACCTGAGTAGCTGAAGACTGACAGGAAGATGACGATGACGACGAGACAACAGGAATGTCAGACTGTACAGCAGCCACAGTGGTAGCGGGTGTGAAAATCAGCTGTACAGACAGAAAACCAAAAAATACCCTAAGACAAAAGAACATGTCCCACACACAATGTATAGCAGGAAAGAGGGACTGAAGTTTGTGACAGAAAGACAGTGCAGTTTAGGATTATCTCCTAAGCAAACATTTTACGTGACAGGGAAGTTTCTGATAATAGAGAACTAAAAAAATAATAATAAACAGTTTTGAAACAGCTCATGATTCTGATGAGTACAAAAATAAATCAGTGCTCAGAGAAGAAAATATATTTTGGTAACATGAAACCCTCCAAATTTTGTCCTAAAAAAGTATTATACTTAAATTTTTCCCAGCTCAAAACTATTATCTCAGAATTCCTAAAATGGAAAAATAGATAATTATAGTCACTATTTTGGAACACGAACTAAATTTCAGTAAGAAACATGAAAAGAAACACCAAATAAGTCTCTTCAGTCCTCTTTACCACAGGGAAACTATGCCACACACTACAATACAATGCTTCTACCAGCTACAAAGGAACTACAGAATCAACCAAACCTAGGTTGATTTTCATTTTAAAACTCTTTGTAAAGAAATATTCATTCTAAACGTAAATGCCACAGTACCTTAAATAGAACAAAAAAATTCACATCAAAAAAGAAAGAAAGACAAACTCATTTCCTCTTCATCTCTTCGCAAAATTTTAACATTAAACAAATGCCATTAATTTTTAAGGCAATACAATCCACTCAGAGATTACCCAATTCAACTTAGTAAATTAAGATAGTTATTTCAAACTGTGTAAATACCATTTTTTCTTTTCTGTTTTTGGGGTTTTTTGTTGTTGTTTTGGGGTGTGTGTGTGTGTATGTGTGTGTGTGTGTGGTCTGGGAATGTAACCATGTAACCCAGAGGCATTCTACCTCCAAGTTATACCCCTAGCCCTTTTTATTTTTTAATTTTGAAAAAGGGTCTGAGTTGCAGAGGGCCTTCCTTACTAAGTTGCTGAGGCTTTGTACTGGGATTACAAGCATGCACCACCAAGCCGGGCTGTAAATATTATTTTTAAAATGCTTTAAGAATTATTCATTCCTTATTACTGTTTAAATTAAAACAACCAATCATGGGATCTTTTAGACTTCAGATATTTAGTATTTTACTAAATTTTAGTAAATTCAACAACAAAATATAACTTTCACAAGAAGATAATATTCAGTATAAATAGCCTGAAAGCACTAAAGAAAAGATACTCCCTTTACTCTGAACCATATGAATCCAATTTTAGAGGTCTAAAATGGTCAAATAAGCCAAGAGTGGACGCGCACACTTCTAATCGCAACATTGAGGAGGCTGAGACAGGAAAACTGCAATTCAAGGACAGCCTCAGCTACTTAATGGAGGCTCTTTGCAACTTAGTGAGACCCTGTTTCAAAAAAATAAAAATAGGGCTGGGAGTGTAGCTCAGAGGTAGAGTGCCCCTGGGTTTCATCCCCATACTGCAAAAAACAAACAAACAAACAAAATGGTCAAATTAATTACAATCGTCTCAAGTGGTTTAACCTAATTTCAAAGCATATTATTAGTAAAAGAAGATGTTGTAGGGGACAAGAAACCAGAAATACAGTAATATCTAATGAATAAAAAATAAAGAGTGAGCACATAATTAATTCCCATTAGAAATATGACTAGAAACGTTCCAATTCTGAGTGGTGAACTAGATATAATATTCAGTTCACTAAACAAAGAAAAATATATATTAGGGCCAAAGCTTTTATCTAGCGTTTTGTAAAGAAATCAAATAAATTAAATGTCAACCATTTCTACAACCTTTATTAAAGAAGTTCAACAATTCAATTAGAAAAATAGTATGTACTCAAATATGAACTAACCACACTAACATTCCTATATTAATAAAAAATCAAAGTGGACATTAAGAACACAACCTTAGAGAATTTGAGATGTGAATAACCAAAGGTAAGAATCATTTGGTAAATTATCAAGAAACCCCATCCAGATTTTAGATGGCTCTATTCTAAAAATTCTTACCTAGAGCTAATAACTAAGTTTTTAATATTTCCAACTATTTCATTAAATCTAAAGTGTCAAAAAGCATAAAATGATTTTATGTACCACTATAAGTACTAATTATAACTATGAAATGACATCAAATATATAATGTATCACAATTTCAAAGATGTTAAAATGTAAAAAAGATTTTAAATCAGTCAAATTTAATACTAAAAAGTAATCATTCTTATTTTGACTGTTAGCTTACCAAAGTTAACAATTATTATTTTTTACCAAAAAAATCAAGTCAAATAAAAATTTACCAATTTTGAATTTGAATTTTACCAATTCAAATCGGAATTTTTCATGACTTATAAATGTACAAGTGCTGAGTGCACATGCGTCATGCACACACACACAAACATACATACACACATTTTTTAACATTTCTTAAACGTTAGAAATGTCCAAAAAAAAGTCTTGTTGCATCAAATCGAGAAACATTTGAACTTTCAAGTCCTTAGACACTAAGACTCTAGTAGCTCATATCTTACCATTTGAGCTCGGAGATACATTTGAGCTTGGCTTGCTGTTAGGGTAGGGGAGGTACTCCCTAGCAACATAGTCTGTTGAGTAATACTGCCACTGGTAGAACTGGAAGCCTGGGAACGGCTTATTAACTGTGCAGGTGTAGGAGAGGTGGAGAGGTTGATCTAAGGAAGAAAACATTATCAGGTCAGAGGCTTCCATTCCTTGCATCTATGTTACTAAATGTCACCAAACTGCTGTTAGGGAATCAATGGTATACACCATAGTTGAGGAACCCAAAAGAAACACCTTTATCTTTGATAGACCTTCTCACTTTGGGCAATTGTTTGCATATACAACCAATAGCATGGACTAGTTAGTAACCAGGAATTTTTCAGTAAGACTTTCGGTATCTGTTTTTTTTTTTTTTTTTTTTTTTTTTTTTTTTTTTTTGTGGAACTGAGGGTAGAACCCAGAGGCTTTTCTACTTCCAAGCTATACTCCCGGACCTATTTTATAATTTATTTGGAAACAGGGTCTCACTACATTGCTGAAAGCCTCACTAAGTAGCTGAGGCTGGCTTTGAACCTGTATGATCCTCCTGTCTCAGCCTTCCAAGCATGATAACACCAACAGACAAAAATTGGCCAGTGATTAACCCTAACAACATGGAGATACATGAGCTGACAAAAAACTCAAAGGAGTTGTTTTAAGGAAGCTTTGAAAACTTGAAGGAAAAAAAAAAAAAGAAAAACAATTCAGAAATGTATCAGAGATGTTAAGCTTAAAAAAAAAAAAAAAAAAATCAAGCCAGGCATGGTGGCTCACGCTTGTAATCCCAGCATACGGGAGGCTGAGACTGGAGGACTGCAATTCGCAGACAGCCTCAGCTACTTCGTGAGGCCCTCTGCAACTTAGTGAGACCCTGTTTCAAATTAAAGAATTAAAAAAAATAGGGGAACGGGTGTAGCTCAGAGTTGAATGCCCCTGGGTTCCATCCCCAGACCCATTAAATAAATAAATAAATAAATAAATAAATAAATAAATAAATAAACAAACAAACAAACAAACACACACACACAAATCCTGAAGGTAGGGGAAAAAAAATGAATGAAAAAAGAAATGCAACAGAGTATCAAGAGAATTGGTAAAGCAAAATAATCTGTGAATGTGAAGACATGTTATTTGAAAATATATACCAGGCACGGTGGCACACGCTTGTAATCCCAGTACTTGGGAGGCTGAGAAGGATCACAGGTTCACAGCCAGCCTAAGCTACTTGCTGAGGCCCCCCGCAACTTAGTGAGACCCTGTTTCAGAATAAAGAATAAAAAGTAGGGCTGGGGGTATAGCTGGGAGGTAGAATGTCCCTGAGTCCAATCCCTGGTACCACGGAGGGGCAGGGCAGCAGAAGACCTGGATAAACATTTCTCAAAAAAAAGACATACAAATGGTCAACAGATATATGAAAAAAATGTTCAACATCACTAATCATCAAGGAAATGTAAATCAAACTCACAATGAGGTATCATCTCATTTTTTTTCCCCATCTCATTCTTGTTAGAATGGCATAACAAGTGTCCGGGTGTGTTGGCACATGCTTGTAATCCCAGCATTTGGGAGGCTGAGACAGAAGGATCATGGTTTGCAGACAGCCTCAGCTATGTATTGAGGCCTTTTGCAACTCATTGAGACCGTGTTTCAAAATAAAGAATAAAAAAAAATAAAAATAGGGCTGGGGGTACAGCTCGGAGGCAAAATGCCCCTGGGATCTATCCCCAGTACTACAAAAAAATAAAATATAATAATAATAATAATAATAATAATAATAATAACAACAACAACAACAACAACATCAATAACAAGTGTTGGTAAGAAAAGGAGAAAAAGAAACCTGTAAATACTATTGGTATGAATGTAAATTACACCATTATAGAAAATGGTAGCTGGGCATGGTGGCACTTGCTTGTAATCTCAGCACTTGGGAGGCTGAGACAAGAGGAGTCAGCCTCAGGTACTTAGTGAGACCCTGTTTCCAAATAAAATATAAAATAGGTCTGGGAGTATAGTCTGAGCAAAGGTTCCATCCCTAGTACCACAGGAAAGAAAGAAAGAAAGAAAGAAAGAAAAGAAAGAAAGAAAGAAAGAAAGAAAGAAAGAAAGAAAGAGAGAGAGAAAAGAAAGAGAAAATGGCATAGAGGTGGCTCCCAAAAAATTAAAATAAAACTATTTCACTTCTGGGCATATACCCAAAGGCAATGAAATCAGCATGTCAGAGACATCTGCATTCCCACATTTAATACAGCACTGCCAAAAAAAGCCATGATATGGAATCAACCTAAGTGCCCATCAGCAGGTAAATAGACCAAGAAAATATAGCATATATGTCATAAAACTGTCCATTTCAACAATATAGAGGAAATTATGTTAAGTTAAACAAGCTAGGCACAGACAAACATAGACTACATGATGTCACTCACATGCAGAATCTAAAAAGGCTTATTTCCAGTAAGTAGAAAGTAAAATGATAGACACCAAAGACTGGGTAAATGGGGAAAGAAGGGACATAATTATAGTTAGGTAGAATGAATAAACTTAAGAGACCTATTGGAAAGTATGTTGACTATACTTAATGATTTCTTGTACTCTTGAAAAAGGTGAATGTTAAATCTTCTTACCACAAAAAATGATAAATATATGAGGTAATACATTTATTTGCTAGATTTAGCCATTCTACAATATGTAAATATATTTCAAAACACCACAATAAATACATACAATTTTATCTGTCAATTTTTTAAATTTCAAAAAGTGATAGATTGCCGGGCATGGTGGCGCATGCTTCTAATCCCTGCGCTTGGGAGGCTGAGACAGGAGGATCGCACGGGTTCAAAACCAGCCTCAGCTACTTAGTGAGGCTTTCAGCAACTTAGCGAGACCCTGTTTCCAAATAAAATATAAAAAAGGTCTGGGAGTATAGCCCGGAGGTAGAAAGCCTCTGGGTTCCACCCCTAGTACCACCAAAAAAAAAAAGTGATAGATTGGAGGCAACAATAATTTACTGAAACATTAGAAAGAAAAGACTAGGAGTGGGCGTGGTGGCGCACACTTGTAATCCCAGCACTTGCAGCTACATTACTCTCTAACAGCTGCAAACTGAGCCACCTCAGTGTGTTTCCTGCTTGACATGTAATCTTTCACTGGTTTTATTTAGCTGCTATATTACTCCGCCTCTCTTCTCCCTGACTTTATTAATTATACATTAAAGAATTGTCTGGATAGAACCGGGGATGTAGCTCAGTGGTAGAGCACTTGCCTAGCACCTACAAGGCCCTAGGTTCATCCCCAGAACCAGAAGGAAAAATAAACATATGTATATTTCTGGATTAAGCTCAGTCTTCTCTACCTACCTCCCACTCGCCCATGCACAATCTTCACATTATCCATATAAAATGACCTATGATGTAAAGATTTCTCAGGTTTTTATGGCACTGGTAACAATGCTTCTGACTGTAATAAGCATCCTACTCACCATAACACCCCAACCCCATCCCCACCTACAATGAACAACTCAAAATCACCTTCTCTAAAAACTCTTTTTTTGTGTGGCAATGCAGATTGAATCCAGGGGCATTCTACCTCAGAGCTACATTCCCACTCCTTTTTATTTTTTATTTTGAAACAGGCCCTTGCTAGGTTGCTGATAGTCTCGATAAGTTGATGAGGCTGTCCTTGAACTTGTGATCCCTCTGTTTCAACCTCCCAAGTCCTGGGATCCCAGGTGTGCACCACCATGCTCAGCTCTAAAAACTTACAGAAAACCCCACACCTCAAAAGAGAAATATAGCACTAACTGTTCCCTTCCTTTTCCTTTCTGCCTACTTGTTATCAACCATACATGTACTTCTAGATTTTTGTTTTTTGGTACAAGTAACAAACCCAGGGCCTCACATGTGCTAGGCATGCCCTCTACCACTGAACTACATCCCAACCTTTTTAAAAATTTTTGTTTTCAGGTCGGGCATGGTGGTGCATGCTTGTAATCCCAATATTTGGAAGGCTGAGACAGAAGGATCGCGCAGGTTCAAAGTCAGCCTCAGCTACTTAGTGAGGCTCTCAACAACTTAAATATAAAATAGATCTGGGAGTGTAGCCTGGAGGTAGAAAGACCCTGGGTTCCATCCCCAGTACCATTAAAAAAAGAAAGAAAGAAAAAATTTGTTTTCAAAGCTGGGCATAGTGGCACAGGCTTATATAATCCCAGTACTTGGGAGATCGAGACAAGAGGATTGCAGATCCATGGCCAACCTCAACAACAAAATAAAATAGGGCTATGGGTACATCTCAGAAAATATCCTGGTCTTAATACCCAGTTGTTAGGAGGCTGAGACAGGAGGATCCCAGGTTTAAGTCCAGCCTCAGCAACTTAGCCTTAGAACTTAGACCCTGTTTCAAAATAAAAAACAAATAAATAAACAAAAAGAACTGGTTGTGTGGCTCAGAGGTAGAATACTCCTGTGTTCCATCCTCAGTACCCAAAAATATTATAAAAACACAATTTTTTAAGTGTCCAGTTTTCCACTGAAAAACCACTTCTTATACTAAGAACCAGAGAAACCTCAAGCTGAATGAAAAAGTTAACAGGTGCCCAAACCAAGAAGAAAAAATATTAAGATTATCAAACAAAGATTTTCAAGCATAATCATAAAAATGCTTTAAACAAGCAATATGAGCATACCCTAAACAAATAAAAAAACAAAAAGGTCTCAGAAAAGAAATATAAGATACATGGAAGAAACAATAGGAAATTTTATAACTAAAAAACAGAATAATCAGTGGCATACACTTGTAATCCTAGCATTTGGGAGGCTGAGACAGGAGGATTGCGCAGGTTCGAAGCCAGCCTCAGCTCCTTAGTGAGGCCCTTTGCAACTCAGTGAGACCCTGTTCCAAAACAAAGAATAAAAAATTAGAGCTGGCAGTGTTGCTCGGAGGTAGAATGCCCCTGGGTTCCATCCCCAGTACCGCAAAAAAATAAAAAAGTAGAAACAATCAAAAGAAAGAGATCATACCACATTCTCTTGCTTCGTTCACTTAATTTGTAATGAAAACCTAAGCCTCTCTGTATGTACCTGGTACAGTATCTATGGGGGAGGGGGTGCTGGGGATTGTACCCAGAGGTTCCCTACTACCAAGCCATACCTCTTGCCCTTTTTATTTTTATTAATTTTGAGATAGGGTCTCACAAAGTTGCTGAGGCTGGCCTTGAATTTGCAAATCTCCTACCTCAGCCTCCCATGTACTAGGATTCAGGCATGTGCCATCTCACCTAGCTGTGTATAAAAATTTTTAGCAGCTACAGTATTCCACTGTAAGAATATCACTTAACTAATCCACAATTAATAAATATATGTTATGCCTAATTTTTCACCATTATAAAACATACATATGCACATAATTGTGCCTTTTGGGTTTTTTATTGTTACTGTTGTTTTGTTTTGTAAAGAGTATGGGATCAAACCCAGCGCCTCACACATATACTGGGCAAGTACTCTAGAACTAGTTGCCTTGTCTGACAGGTAAAAATGCCATCTCATGGTTATTTTTATACATATTTCTTTATTAATATGGTAAATATATTTTGTGTGTTTAAAAGCCAAAAACAGCCCCCCAAATCCCCAGGGCAGGATATTGGGCCTGGAGCATGCTAGGCAAGCACTCCACTGAACTGCATCCCCAGCCCAGTCGTCCTTTTAACATTCCCAGTTAAAGCCAGGCATGGTGGCACTTGGAATCCCAGTACCTGGGAGGCTGAGACAGGAGGATCACAGGTTCCAACACAACCTCAGTTAGTAGTGAGACTCTCATCAACCCAGTGAGACCCTGTTTCAAAATGAAGATTAAAAATATGGCTGGGGGCCAGGCTTGGTGGTGCACGCTTATAATCCCAGTACTTGGAAGGCTGAGACGGGAGGATCACAGTTCATAGCCAGCCTCAGCAACTTAGTGAGACCCTGTTTCAAAATAAAGAATAAAAATAGGGCTAGGAATGTAGCTCAGAGGTAGAATGCCCCTGGGTTCAATCCCCAGTACCAAACACACAAAAAAGAAGAAATATAAGCCACTTGACATACAAGTATCTTTCCTTCCATTGTTCTGTTTTTAACCTTGTTTCTGGTTTTTGTTTTTTCAACAGGATATCTGAAACATATTTAAATATGTGTAGTTCATACTTTCAGCAGGCCAAATTTAATTAAATCTTTGCCCCACTCAATTGAAATGCTGAAGACACCAACCTAAAAGCTCAGTCCTACTTCTAGAGCCAAATAATCATTAAATCACCAGCCATCACTACTGAAATAGTCTAGAATTAGTTGTCTTGTTCTAATAAGGAGAAAGAAGATAATGCTGGCATCTGCTAGGTATCTATGCATTCAATTAACCGTGTTCTTCTCCCCTCACCACACCTAGTTTTCCCAAGATATATGACTTGACTTTTGACTTAATTGTTATATAATATTCATTCCCCTACTGGGATCCTGTTCATACTCTAAACTCCAACCTGTCTAACTGGTTACTTGATGGCCTACCTTGTAGCTATTTTTAATCCTGGAAGCCAAATCCCTCCCATGACTTCACCATTACCTGGAAACCTACTTGTAAATAACCAAAACTCTGAAAACTACTGGCCTGCCACTTAATGTCTCATTGCTATTATCACCTAGGGACTTTTGTTTCATTGCTCTGTCTCTTTCAGAGATACTAACCTAAACTTACTGTACTATTACCATTATTCTGTGGACTGCCAGTCAACTCACTTGAGGAATAGCTCCCTGGACTATAAACAAAACAAATGTGAGGTATTGTTGTTGTTTTCCTTTACCTAGCATGTGGGAATGATGCATAAAAAGTTATACAAATTTATTTTTAAGACTCTTTTTTTTTTCAAAAGTTTAATAACAATTCTAAATTCTCAACCTATCATTTCTATTTCCAGGCACTTATTACTTAAATAACATGCCACAAATCCATAATAACAACTTCATGAATAACAGCTTACCTCTGGAAAGCAATAATTTAAAAAAAATTAATTTTAAATCCAGGAAAAGACAGGATACTTACAGATGTCTGCGACATACTTGATTGTTGTGTGACACTTCCTGTGGGGGATGTAGATGGCCTTCCACTGGACAAACTTGCCTAAAATAACAAAACCCTTAAAATATGTCTGCAAAAACCTCAAGTTAAAAACCTTTCTGATACCAAATAACAAAATAACGAGCCGGGCACAGTGGCACACGCTCGTAATCCCAGCGCTTGGGAGGTTGAGCAGGAGGATCACACAGGTTCGAAGCCAGCCTCAGCTACTTAGTGAGGCTCTCAGCAAATCAGTGAGACCCTGTTCCCAAATAAAGTATAAAATAGGTCTGGGTGTATAACCTGGAGGTAGAAAGCCCCTGGGTTCCACCCCCAGTACCACAAAAAAAAAAAAAAAAAAAAAAAACAACAAAAGCCAAAAGGTATATGGATGAAACAACCTGCTTTGGTCAGATTTGTTTGTTTGTTTTGTGCTGCTGAAGATGCAACCTAGGGGTCTTCTACCTCGGACTACACCCTCAGACCTATTTTATATTTTTATTTGGAAATAGTGTCTCATTAAGTTGTTGAGAGCCTCACTAAGCTGCTGAGACTGGCTCCAAACCAGCAATCCTCCTGGTCTCAGCCTCCCAAAAGCTGGGATTACAAGCATGTGCCACCACACCTGGCAAAAAGATTTTTCTTAAGAGCTGAATGATGAAACAGAAGCCAATAGTTAATTTATTTCCTACAGTCATTGTCAGTTTCACTCTATAGGTTTCTATCATCTCTGAAGTGAAACCACCACTCAACATTATGAAAAAGACACTGGAACTATATCAAGACACAACAGACTCAGTTTTCTAACTCATGAACACAATGTTAGTTAAAATTAGCTATGGAAAAGACACAACAGGTATCTGTTAATAACAGAAGTGAAAGCCGGGTGGTGGCGCATGCTTGTAATCCCGGCATTCGGGAGGCTGAGACAGTAGGATCACGGCTCACAGACAGCCTCAGCTACTTAGTGAGGCCCTCTGAAACTCAGTGAGACCCTGTTTCAAAGTAAAGAATAAAAAAAATAGGGCAGGGGATGTAGCTCCGAGGTCAAATGCCTCTGGGTTCCATTCCCAGAGCCGCAAAAAAAAAAAAAAAAAAAAACCAGAAGTGAACCTTTTTCAGGGTTAGTCAGTTGAGCTCCTTTAGTGCTGAAGAAATTTAAAATTAAATCTCATGGTTTTATTAAAGTAGTACAATATTAATAAAAATTTAAGCATAAGAATTTAATCATAAAAATATATGTTATTAGTAGGAATAACATAAATGGATTTTTTGCTCATGTGGTACTGGGGATTGAACCCGGGGCACTCCACCTTCAGGCTACACCCCCAGCCCTATTCTATTTTTATTTTGAAACAGGGTCTCACTAGGCTGATGAGAATCTCACTACCTGCTGAAGTTGTCCTCGAACCTGCGATCCTCCTATTTCAGCCTCTCAAGTACTGGGATTACAAGCATGTGCCACCATAACTGGATTTTAGAAAAGTGTGTATGTGTATTTTGGTACAGAAAATTTCTTGAGGGAAACATAATAAACTGTTACACTGGCCCCCTCTGAAGTGTTGGAAGCAGTAGGAGTTGTAGAATCTCTATTTGCCTCTTAAAATTTTACAGCTTGATTTTTTGTGTATACCCCTGTGGATGGAACCCAGGGGTATTCTACCTCTGAGCTACACCACCAGCCCCTATTTTTTTATTATTTTGAAACAGGGTCCCACTGAGTTACAAAGGTCCTCACTAAATAGCTGAGGCTGGTTGCGAACACAGATCCTCCTGTCTCAGCCTCCCAAATGCTCAAATTACAAGCGTGCACCACCACACCTGGCTACAGCTTGATTTTTTAATGAACATAAATTGTTTACATTATAAAGATCTTGCCTTTGGTTAAAACAGAAATATAAGCTGGGTGTGGTGGCACATGCTTGTAATCCCAGTACTTGGGAGGCTGAGACAGGAGGATCGCAGGTTTGCAGCCAGACTCAGCAACCTCACGAGGCCCTCCACAACTTAGTGAGACCCTGTTTCAAAATAAAAGAATAAAAAAATATGGCTGGGGATATAGCTCAGGGAAAGAAGTCCTCTGAGTTCAATTCCCAGTACCAGGAAAAAAAAAGAAATATATATATATATATAATTTATGTAGTGGCAAATATTCACTGCTATACCTAGAAATTTGTACATAAAAAACACGCCACTAACATAGTATTTCTTCAATCTGGGTAAAAAGCACTGAGACAAAAGCAACCAACAGTAATACAAAACATATCTATCCCAGCCCCACCAAATAATTACTAATTGGCAGTCTATTAACATATTTTCTTCAGAAGAAATAACCATGGGACATCTGAAGTAATCCCCAGTGTAATTATTTTCCATATTTATCTGAAGACGATGTAAACTTTGGTGTCATATATTATACATTTATAGCCGGGCCTGGTGGCGCACTCTTGTAATCCCTGCGCTTGGGAGGCAGAGACAGAAGGATCGCGCTGGCTTAAGAGACCCTATTTCCAAATCAAAATATAAAAAATAGGTGTCTGGGAGGGTAGCCTGGAGGTAGAAGGGTTTCCAGAAACCCCAGTACCACCAAAAAATAAATAAGGCAGTCAGTCATAAATAGATGACAAACGCATGCCAGTCTTACCTGAACAGCAGCGAGGCTCTGCAGCTGGGAACTGCTCAAATGCTGCTGCTGAAGAGCTGCAGTGTGCAGCATCAAGTGCTGCTGCTGAGCTGCGTACATCTGCTGAAGGTACTGAGCAGCTGAGCTGGGGGGGCGGTGCAGTGCCTGCTGAATCACCTGTGATGAGTCAATTGAACCTAAGTCAGAATCTCAACCTTTCGCCTTTTCTCTTTTTTATGGTGCTGAGAATTGAAGCATTTTACTTTTGTTTTGTTTTATTGTGGTACTTGGTTTGGATTCAGGGGCATTCCACCTCTGAGCTACACCCCAGCCCTTTTTATTTTTTGTTTTGAAATAGTCTCACTAGGTTGCTGAGAGTCTTACTACCTACCCTGCTGAGGCTAGCCTCGAACCTGCAATCCTCCTGTCTCAGCCTCCCAAGGACTGCGATTATATGGCATTCGCCACCGTGCCTGACTTTAGATATCTGTTAACGTCATATTCTAAGCCAGGCACGGTGGTGCATGCTTGAGATCCCAGTACTTGGACTAAGACAAGAAGAGCACAGGTTCAAGGACAGCCTCAGTAAGTAGTGAGAGTCTCATCAACTAAGTGAGACCCTGTTTCCAAATTAAAATAAAATAGGGTTAGGAATGTGACTCAGAGGTAGAATGTCCTTGGGTTAAATCTGTAGTACCACCAAAAAAAAAAAAAGGAAAGAAAAAAAATCAGATTCTTTGTTTTTGTTTCCACATAGAATAAAACTATTTTTACAAAAAAAAAAAAAGGCTGGGCGTGGTGGCACACGCTTATACTCCCTGTGCTTGAGAGATGGAGACGGGAGGATCGCGCAGGTTCAAAGCCAGCCTTGCTGGCTTAAGAGACCCTAAGAGACCCTGTTTCCAAATTTTAAAAAAATACAAAATAGGTCTGGGATTGTAACCCGGAGGTAGAAGGGTTCCATCCCCAGGACCACAAAAAAAAAAAAAAAAAAAGCCTAAAGGCCTAAAGATTTACAGTGAGAGCCTGGCATGGTGGGCATGCTTCTGATCTCAGCACTTGTGAGGCAGAGCCAGGAGGATCACAGGTTTGAGGACAGCCTCAGCTACTTAATGAGGCCTCTGCAACTTAGTGAGACCATTTCAAAATAAAGAATAAAAAATAAAAATAAAAAAACAGGGCTGGGGGTGTAGCTCAAAGGAAGAATGCCTCTGGGTCCAATCCCCAGTACCACACATGCACAAAAAGTTACAGTGAATGGTTATTAGTAAAATATAAAATCTGAGCCTGAAATTTCATAAGTAGCAAAAGTATTCTATTGAGACCAGAGAAGAACACTGCGTCTGTCCAAAAGGTAAGTTGGGCTACACTCGTGTCCTGCAGCCACATTCCAAAGACACATCATGCACCGTGACTGGAAGAGCACAAAGCCTTAATCACAGAATCAAACCGAAAGCGCTAATGGAGAGCCGAGCATGGTGACATACACCTGTAATCCCAGCATTCGGGAGGCTGAGACAGGAGGATCCGGGTTCGTGGACAGCCTCAGCTACTTAGTGAGGCCCTTGCAACTCAGTGAGACTCTGTTTCAAAATAAAGAATAAAAATATAGGACTGGGGGTGTGGCTCAGAGGTAGAATGCCCCTGAGTTCCATCCCCAGTACCGCAAAAAAAGAGAAAAAAAATGTGCCAATGGAGAAACAGAACCATAATCCTAAAGCTTAAGTGTCCATGACAGGTCAGCTAGAACCATAAAGCTATAAATCCCTCTACCCAAATTTCAAGAAGCATATTTCTACTACTAAGTTCTGTTTATTTCCTACGTTGCTATCTCATCTCTTCAACTGTACACTGCTTCGTCTGCTACAAACTCCTGTCAGAAAGTCAATATAGGCATTTGATCCCTAGCTGCAGAAAACTACCATTAAGTGATTCAGAATTATAATGTCTTTTTTGTCAGAGAAATCTATGTATGTTCCTCTAATTTCATAACTGAATTTTAAAATTCAAACTTAAAAAACAAAAAATAATATATTTTATACTTTTTTTGTCAGAGTATAGTAATTTCCCAGTTATCAACATAGTCTTTCTTACCATTCAACATCATATTCCTGGTATAGCACATTTATTTTTATTTTTTTATTTGTTTTGGTACTGGAGATTTAACTTAGAGATTCAACCCTCAAAGCTATACCCCTGGCCCCTTTTTTTTTTTTTAAAGAGGGTTTTGTTAGGTCAATAACAGTCTCACTACTTGCTGAGGCTGTTCTTTAACTGGGATCCTCCTGTCTCAGCCTCCCAAGTACTGGGACTATAGGCATATGCAGCAGTTGTTCTTATTTTGTTTCTCCAGAAGAAGGTAAAAAGAATTCAAGAGTACTGGAAAAGAGCTGGAAGATTAAAGAATTACTTTAGCTCAATAAAGATATATTAAGCCGGGCGTGGTGGCGCACACTTGTAATCCCAGCATCCGGGAGGCTGAGACTGGAGGATCGCGGTTCACGGACAGCCTCAGCTACTACTTAGTGAGGCCCTCTGCAACTCAGTGAGACCCAGTTTCAAAATAAAGAATAAAAAATAGGGCAGGGGCTGTAGCTCAGAGGTTGAATGCCCCTGGGTTCCATCCCCAGACACACACACACACACACACACACACACATTTATTGACTGTATTTTAAGAGAAGGAATCCTATTATCTCCTAAGAACTAAAGTTAAGAGTTGTTTGTGAAACAGATCCTCATGTATCTTGAGTAACACTTTATTTTTTATTAACAGTTCAAGCTTAGGTGAAATCTAAAGAACTAAATGGCATAGTAAAATATATCATCTGAGCTGGGCGTGGTGGCGCACGCTTGTAATCCCCGCTTGGGAGGCTGAAACAGGAGGATCGTACAGGTTCCAAGCCAGCCTCAGCTACTTTTGTGAGGCTCTCAGCAACTTAGTGAGACCCTGTTTCCAATAAAATATAAGATAGGTCTGGGAGTATAGCTCGAAGGTAGAAAGCCTCTGGGTTCCACCCTAGTACCACCAAAAAAAAAATATATATCATATGTATGCTTTTTTTTTTCAACTAAAAATGTTAAACCACAGAACAGTTAAATAATTATTACACTATGATCTCTACCACAGAAAAACAGAGCAGAACTATATCACAGTTAAGAATGCAATTAGAATGCAATTAGATTTAGTTGAAGATTTAGTTTAGTGGTAGACCACTGGCCTAGCATACATTAGGCCCCTCATAACTGCCAAAAAAATGCAATTATGAGAATTCTTGAGAAAGCAAACAGGTATAATAGAAAAAAAACAAGATCTCATAGAATGTAAAAAGCACAAAGTATGAAATCAGAGAACCTACTAGCTATGTGAGTTTGAGAAAGTTATTTAGCTTATTTAAAATACTGGTTTTCTCTAGGTGTGGTGGCACATGCCTGTAATCCCAGTACTTAGGAGGCTGAGATAGAAGGATCACAGGCCGGGCGTGGTGGCGCACACTTGGAGGATCATGCAGGTGCGAAGCCAGCCTTGCTGGCTTAAGAGACCCTGTTTCCAAATAAAAATATAAAATAGGTCTGGGAGTGTAGCCCGGAGGTAGAAGGGTTTCCAGGAACCCCAGTACCATAAAAAAAAAAAAAAAAAGAAGGATCACAGGTTCAAGGGCACCCTCAGCAAGTAGAAACTGTCAGCAACCTAGTGAGATCCTGTTTCAAAATTAAAAAGTAAAGCCAGGTATGATGGTGCATGCTTGTAATCCTAGTACTTGGGAGGCTGAGACAGGAGGATCGCAGGTTCATGGCACAGATTCATGGCCAGCCTCAGCTACTTAGTGAGACCTTGTTTCAAAAATAAAAAATAAAAAAAAAATAGAGCTGGGAGTGTAGCTGGAAGGTAGAATGCCCCTGGGCTCAATCTCCTGTACCACATAAAATTAAATTAAATTAAATTAAATTTAAAACGGATGGGAGTATAGTTCAGAGGTAGAATTCCCCGAGTTCCACCCCCAGTATCCACAACAAAAAATAAAATAAGGCTGCGGTGTAGCTTGGGGTAAAATGCCCCTAGGTTTAACCCCCAATACCACACTAAAAAAAAAGGACTAAGGGTATAGCTCAGAGGTAGAATGTCCCCTGGGTTCAATCTCTAATACCACACAAAAAATTAAAATTAAAAAAATAAAATACTAGCTTTCTCATTTGTAAAATAATGATTAGGTCTACTTTGTAAATGTGTGGTAAGGATTAAACTAGATAATCCAGAGCCTAGTATGAAGACATACGCCTGTAATCTTCCATACTTGGAGGCTGAGACAAGAGAATCACAGGTTCTAGGACAGCCTCAGAAAGTAGTCAGACTCTCATTAACCTAGTGAGACACTCTTTCAAAATAAAATATGGCTGAGGGTGTGGCTCAGAGGTAGAATACACCTTTGATCTATCCCCAGTACCAAAAAAAAGACAATAATTCATATAAAGCATTTATCAAATGCTTGGCACACAGCAATTATTCAATAGATACTTGCTACAATTATTTACTAGGTACTTATCTTTTTTTTTTTTTTTTTTTTTTTTTGGTGGTACTGGGGTTCCTAGAAACCCTTCTATTTCCAGGCTACACTCTATTTTATAATTTTTTATTTAGAAACAGGGTCTCTGGCTTCCAATCTGAGCAATCCTCCTGTCTCTGCCTCCCAAGCATGGGGATTACAAGCATGCGCCACCATGCTTGGCAATTAGGTACTTATAATGTACCCCTACATAACTCTAGACGTTTAGCTTAATCCCTAGAGTAACTAATGAAGTGGGTAATTTTATCCTCAATTTACCGAGGTTAAGGAGATTATATGTCTCTCATCCATGGCCATATAGATAGATGCTAATGATAATGAAAATAGAATTCAAACAAATAGCATAGCAGAATGCAATGTTCATGCCCTTTTATACAATACCATATTGCCTCCACTATTACAAAGTTTAACTACATAAACTTTACTTTCTCAACCAAGTGACCAAGCTTAAGACTCTTTCTAAATACCCCTCCACCTCTGACCCTAGAAGTATAGAATGGATCTTCTTGCGTAGGGTTCTTTGACCATATGGGTTTTGGTTTTGGTTTTGGTTTGTTTGCGGGTCTGGGGATGGAGCCCAAAGGCATTTGACCTTCGAGCTATATCCCCTGCCCTATTTTTTATTCTTTATTTTGAAATAGGGTGTCACTAAGTTTCAGAGAGCCTCACTAAGAGGCTGAGGCTGTCCGCGAACCGCGATCCTTCAGTCTCAGCCTCCCCAATGCTGGGATTACAAGCATTCACCACCACAGCCAGCTGACCATATGGGTTTTAAATAAACCTCTTAACACATTTACAGACTTCAAAAGATCTTCCTAAGTCTGTATTTTGGTTTCAAATATAAAATAACTCAGAAAATCCTAGAGCCATTTTGTTTTTTGTTTTTTTGGTGGTACTGGGGTTTCTGGAAGCCCTTCTACCTCCGGGCTACACTCCCAGACCTATTTTTACATTTTTATGTAAACCAGCGCGCAGCTGGCTTCGAACCTGCGCGATCCTCCCATCTCTGCCTCCCAAGCCCGGGGATTACAAGCGTGCGCCACCACGCCCGGCCCTAGAGCCATTTTGCATGTTAAGGATCTAGGTTCAGGGCCATCACTTTGTAGCAGCACTACGGATCATCCAATTATTTGTATCTTATAGAAGCTGAAAAATACAAGCTCCCTTATATGATTACTAATTAATAGCTGGTTGTTTCAAATATTAACAATTTCCTATTAAATGATCCTGGGGTTGAACTCAGGGCCTCTCACATGCTACGCAAGTACTCTACCACTGAGCTAAGTCCATAGCCCAAATTCTAACAATTCTAACTGTACATTGAAAATGTGAATATAGTCATCTGGCTTAAGCAAAAAATAATGATATCCTAGCTGGGCATGGTGGTACATGCCTATAATCCCAGTACTTGAGAGACTGAGAAGGGAGGATCACTGAGAAAAGACTCAGCAATTCAGTGAGATTCTCAGCAACCTAGAGAGACAATACTTCAAAAAACAAAAACTAAAAAGGGTTGGGGATATAACTCAGAGGCAGAATGTCCCTGGGTTCAAGCCTCAGAAATGAAGAAAAAATAATAATAATGCTATCCTAAGTGTCAGCCCACCCATCATGATTGCTGAAATACCTGTACAGCATGTCGGTCTGAACCACTGTAGACAGAGATCTGTGGCTGCTGCATCCGAGAGGAGGAAGTGGTAATGGTGGTGGTGGTGGTGCTACTGGTTGTTGTCGACACAGAAGATGCTCCAGAGTTCTGTTCACTATCCATAGCTGTACTGTGATCCTTAAATCTAGCAAGCAACACAAAGAATTTGTATTGATAGAAGCACTCTCTTATAAACTTTTAAGCACTTCTGTAATCCCAGTTATTCAGGATGCTGAGGCAGGAGGCCTTCAAGTTCCAAGGCCAGCCTGGGGAACTTAGCAAGACCTTGTCTCAAAACAAAAAGGGCTGAGGCCGTGGCTCAGTGGTAGTGTCTCTCAGTGGTAGAGTACAATCCACAAAAAGAATTTAAAAAAGAAAGCCCGGCATGGTGGCGGACACTTGTAATCTCAGTACTTGGGAGGCTAAAATAGGATGGTTGCAGGTTCACAGCCAGCCTCAACTACTTGGTGAGGCCCTTTTTCAAAAAATAAAGAATAGCTGGACATAGTGGTGCATGCTTCTGGCGATCCTCCTGTCTCAGCCATCCCAGCATTTGGGAGTCTGAGACAGGAGGATTGTGGTTCACAGATAGCCTCAGCTATGTAGTGAGGTCCATTGCAACTCAGTGAGACCCTGTTTCAAAAATAAAGAATTAAAAAGTAGGGCTGGGGGTATTGCTAGAATGCAAAATACCCCTGGGTTTCATCCCCAGTACCACAATAAAAATAAAAAAAAAGAAAGAAAAAAGAAAAAAAAAGAAGGAAGAAAAGGTAATGAAGTAGTGCTGGGGGGGGGGGTAGCTCAGAGAAGAATGCCCTTGAGTTTAATTTCAAGTACCAAAAAAAAATTTCTTTAAAGAATATTCATTCTAAACCAAGCATGGTAGCACATGTTTGTAATCTCAGTACTTGGAAGTATGAGACAGGACTGCAGGTTCACACCCAGTTTCAGCTGGGATATAAAAAATAGGACTGGGATATAGCTCGAAGGTAGAATGCTCCTGTGTTCAATCCCCAGTACAAAAATATATATAAAATATATATATATATATATATTTCATTCCAAAGAAGTGCTCGGCAAGAGTCTAAATCTCTATGAAAGCCTTCATAAAATAAGCTAGCACACAGTCACCAAAAACAGAAGCAAAAAAAATCTTTCACATATATATAAGAGTATTTTTTGGGGGGAGGAGGGGTAATGAGAATGGAAATCGGGAATTCTACCTCCGAGCTATACCCCAGCCCAATTTTTTTTATTCTTTATTTTGAAACAGGGTCTGAGTTGCAAAGGGCCTCACTAAGTTGGTGAGGCTGCCCACAAACCACAATACTCCTGTCTCAGCCTCACAAATGCTGGGATTACAAACTTGCGCCACCACACTGGGCTATATAGAGCTATATATAAATATATATATATATATATATATATATATTTTTTTTTTTTTTGCAGGTCTGGGGATGGATCCCAGGGGCATTCACTCCGAGCTATAACCCCTGCCCTATTTTTTTATTCTTTATTTTGAAACCAGGTCTTACTGAGTTGCATAGAGTCTCACTAAGTAGCTGAGGCTGTCCACGAACCGTGATCCTCTGGTCTCAGCCTCCCGAATGCTGGGATTACTAGCGTGCGCCACCATGCCCGGCTTTAGAGCTATATTTAATAGTTAACATGTACTACTATATTTAATAGTTAATATCTACTACTAAATTTGATTCTAAAAGATTCAGGATATGTAGCTCAAATAAAGCCTGGCCTGAATCTTATCTCTACATTATTAAAGTATGAAGGATTTGAGTGTTGGGCTTGGTGGCACAGCCTTGTAATCCCAGTACTTGAGAGGCTGAGATGGGAGGATCGCAGGTTCGTGGTCAGTCTCAGCTACATAGTGAAGACCTCCACAACTCAGACCCTGTTTCAAAATAAATAATAGCCAGGCATGGTGGTGCATGCTTATAATCCCAGTATTTGGGAGGCTAAGATAGAAGACTGCAGGTTCGCACCCAGCATCAATAAACTTGTGAGTCCCTCCGCAATTTAGTGAGACCCTGTTTCAATATAAAGAATAAAAAATAGGGCTGGAGAGTTGGGCGTAACAGAGGATGCTTGTAATTCCAGCATTTGGGAGGCTGAAACAGGACACGGACAGCCTCAGCTACTTAGTGACATCCTTTGCAATTCACTGAGATCCTGTTTCAAAATAAAGAATAAAAAATAGGACTGAGGGTGTAGTTCAGAGGTAGAATGCCCCTGGGTTCCATCCCCAGTACAACAAAAAACAAAACAGGGCTGGGGGTAGAGCTCAGAAACAGAATGTCCCTGGGTTCCATCCCCAGTACCACAAAAAACAAAATAGGGCTGGGGGTAAAGCTCAGAGATAGAATGACCCAGGGTTCAATCCCTAGTACCACAAAATAAATAATAATAATAATAGTAAATAATAATAATAAATAATAAAGGGCTGAAAGCCAGGTGTGGTGATATGCTTATAATCCCAGCATATGGGAGGCTGAGACAAGAGGACTGAAGTTTGCAGACAGCCTCAGCTACTACTTAGTGAGGCCTTTTGCAACTCAGTGTAATCCTGTTTCAAAATAAAGAATACAAAATAGGGCTGAATGTATGCCCCTGGGTTCCATGCCCAGTACCGCAAAAAAAAATATATATATATATATGAGAGATTTAAAACCAAAACAGATGCTGAAAGAATATTAACCTACCTAGGAAGATAAAAATTTAAGCAATATCAGAGTACTTTAAAACAATCCTTCTGGGGCCGGGCATGGTGGCGCACACTTGTAATCCCAGTATTTGGGTTGCAGAAACAGGATGATCGCACAGGTTTGAAGCCAGCTTCGGCTACTTAGTGAGGCTCTCAAGCAACTTAGTGAGACCCTGCTTCCAAATAAAGTATAAAATAGGTCTGGGAATATAGCCCTGAGGTAAAAAGCCTCTGCATTCCACCCCCAGTACCACAAAAAACAAAAACAAAAATTCCTTCTAGACCTTTTGGCTAAGATCAAATGTAAAACAATTCTTTATATTCTTTTGACTATACAAGTTAAAGTCATTTACATTTATACATGAGAAAAAAATGCTTAAGGATGTAATTCTCATTAGCTTAGTTTTGTTACCATATATATTTTGCTTAAAAACAAGTTCTCTAAAGTAGGCATTGTGGTGCATGCTTGGAATCCCAGACCTCTCAGATCACAGGTTCAAAGTCAGCCTCAAAAAGTAGTGGAAATTAAATAGGACTAGGGGTTCAATCCCCAGTGAGAGAGAAAGAGAGACACACACACACACACACACACACACACACACACACACACTTCTCTACATGGGGAAAAAATGAGAAAATGTACAGTGAAAACAAAAGAAAAAATTTAGGAAAATGCTGAAGAGAAGTGAAATCAATTAGATTCTGTGAGCTTTTTAATAATTTTAATAACCAGTACCTTAATTGAAATATAATTCACATACCATAAAATTCCCCCCCCTTTTTTTTTTTTTGGTGGTACTGGGGTTCCTGGAAGCCCTTCTCCCTCCGGGCTACACTCCCAGACCTATTTTTACATTTTATATTTGGAAACAGGGTCTCCTAAGCCAGCGCGCTTGGCTGGCTTCGAACCTGCGCGATCCTCCTGTCTCTGCCTCCCAAGCGCGGGGATTACAAGCGTGCACCACCACGCCCGGCCAAAATTCCCCTTTTAAAGTGGTTTTTGTTATATTCATTGGTGTGTACATATAGATATTTTTTGTGTGGGGGGGGTGGAATCCAGGGGCTTTTCTACCTCCGGGCTATACTCCCAGACCTGTTTTATACTTTATTTGGAAACAGGGTCTCACTCAGTAGCTAAGGCCGGCTTCGAACCTGTGTGGTCCTCCTGTCTCAGCCTCCCAAGCACTGGGTACAAGTGTGCACCACCACACCTGGCAATATGATATTCTTAACTTTAGAACACTTTCGACATTCCCCAAACATTCCATTCCCATTAGCAGTCATCTCAATCCCTATCCCTCCAACTAAGCAACACTATTCCTATAGAACTACTGGTGATTTCAGATATATGAAATCATATAATTTTATTTGTTTTGTTTTCCTCTTAGCCTAATGTTTTCAATATTTATACATTTGGTAGCATGCTTCAGTACTTCATTATTTATTGCCAAATAATGTTTTGTTGTATGAATATACAGTCATCCCTTAGTCTGCAGAGCATCAGTTCCAGAACCCCCCCAAGGACACCAAAATCTGTAGATATTCAAGTCCCTAATATTAAATGGCAGATAGTATTTGCATCTAAGCTACACAAACCCCTCTGTATATACTTTAAGTCTTTGGTTACTTATAATGCCTAGTACGCTGTAATTTTTTTTCCCCAGTATTGGGGATGGAACCCAGGGGCTTTCTACCTTGGAGCTATACCCCTAGCCCTATTTTTTTCTTTATTTTGAAACAGGGTCTCACTGAGTTGCAAAGGACCTCACTAAGTAGCTGAGGCTATCCTCCAACCAGATCCTCCAGACTCAGCCTCCCAAATGTGGGGATTACATGCATGTATGCATGCCCACCACACTGGGCTACAATGTAAATTCTTTATAGATAATTGTATACTTGTACCATTTCCTTAAGGAATAATGACAAGAAAAAAAAAATTTATATGTGTTTATTGCAGACTTAGGTAATTTTCCCCCCAGTTTGTTTTTCCATTTATCTATTATGGACATTTGAATTGTTTCCAATTTGGTACTAAAAATGTTGCTTTAAAAAAAAGTTCTCTAGCTGGGCAAGATGGCACAGGCTTGTAATTCCAGTGTTTGGGAGCTGAGGAAAATCACAAGTATGAGGACAGCCTTAGCACGTAGTGAGACAGCCTTAGCACCTAGTGAGACACTGTTTCAAGATAAAATAGTGCTGAGGATATAGCTTGGAGGTAGAATGTCCCTGGATTCAATCCCCAGTGCCACCAAAAAATAAATAAAAATAAAATTTGAAGGCAGCATAATTTTATTTTTTGCAATACTAAGGATGAAACCCAAGGCATTCTACCTCCGAGCTGCAACCCCAGACCTATTTTTTATTCTTTATTTTTAAACAGGGTCTCACTGAGTTGCAAAGGATGTCACTAAGTAGCTGAGGCTATGAACCATGATCTTCCTGTCTCAGCCTCCTGAATGCTGGGATTACAAACGTGCGCCACCAGGCCCGACTAACAAAAATGCTTTCTATTCCACAAAATCCAAAGGAATTTGGCACTTAGTAGGTATGCACAGACTATTCCCATAAAGTTCCCTTTATGTACAAATTTTCTTTGTTCTCTATCACTATGTAAACAGTATTTGTCCGCTTTCAGGAGTCAAATGTGAAAAATAATTCCATTTATTAAGAGAAAAGTGAGTCGAGTGTGATGGCTGAGACCGGAAGTTCGCAGACAGCCTCAGCTACTTAGTGAAGCCCTCGACAACTTAGCGAGACCCTCTTTCAAAATAAAGAATAAAAAAATAAGGGCAGGGGCTGTGACTCAGAGGTAGAATGCCCCTGGATTCCATCCCCAGACCTGCCAAAAAAAAAAGAGAGAGAGAAAGAGAAAAGTGAAAGGAAAAATGGAGAAAGGAACTGATTCCTCACTAACTTTTTTAGAAAATAAATCATGCTAGGCATGGTAGTGCACACTTGTAATCAATCCCAGTACTTGGGAGGCTGAGACAAGATTGCAGGTTTACAGCCAGTCTCAGCAATTTATGAGATCCTCTGCAACTTAGTGAGACCTTGTTTCAAAATAAAGATTAAAATAGGGGTGGGGCATACCTCAGAGGTAGAATAATCCTGGACTCAATCCCCAAGAAAAGAAAGAAATCATACCGAGCTAGGCATGCTTTGTAATCCCAGTACAGGGAGGCTGAGACGGGGAATAGCATTTTCAAGGGCAGCCTCAGCAACTTCTCTAGGACCTCTGCAATTTAGTGCGACTCTGTTTCAAAATAAAATAATAGAAAGTGTCTCACTAACCCGGTTTCAATTTAGAGAGATCCTGTTTCAAAGTAAAATAATAAAAACCGGGCGTGATGATGCACGCTTATAATCCTAGCATTGGAGAGGCTGAGACAGGAAGATTGAGGCTCCTGACCAGCCTCAGCTACATAGTGAGGTCCTTTGCAATTCAGTGAGAGACCCTGTTTCAATTTAAAGAATAAAAGATTGGGCTGGGTGTGTAGCTCAGGGTTTAATCCCTAGTACCGCAAAAAAAATAAATAAATAAATAAATAAATAATAATAATAATAATAGTTATAAAATAAAATAATAGAATGGGGATAGGGGTGTAGCTCAGAGATAGAATGCCCCTGGATTCTAAGTAGAAGATAGAATGTCCCTGGGTTCCAGTCCCAGTACCACACACAAAAATAACAATACTTCAAAAATAATAATACCCGTACTTGGACGGCTGAGACAAGATCACAGGTTTGCAACCAGCCTTTGCAACTTAGTGAGATCCTGTTCCAAAATAAAAAGAATAAAATGGGTCTGGGGGTGTAGCTCAGGAGTAGAATGCCCATGGATTCCATCCCAGTACTACATACATACATACACTTATTTACGCTTTTGTGCTATTTTTAAACTGCCTTCAAATCACCAAATCATTGTACCACATAGTAACTGTTCAATATTATGCAGACTTAGTAGTAAACTTTTTATCAAATAACTGCCTATCCTAACACTTCTGTACCATGTGCCAGTGATGTAAAACGTCAGATTATAAAGTCTGATCCTTTTAAAGTATTATTCTGCTCAACCATGCCCTCAAACCCAAACAAGCAGTTCGACTGACCAAAAATAGTCACAGAAAATCCAAATTCTAGGCATTAGGTCTCAACATCGGTAAAGTGCAACGGGCCAAACCGTCCTACTGCATTTCGAGGCCTAGCACAAAAGAACAATTTTGGTAACTCCACGTCTGTGCACATTAATGCCTGCAAAAACAGAAGCCGCAGTTGTGGTGCGCAAGAGGCCTAAGCAGGAAACGTTAAGTTTCAGAGTCGCCGGCCAGGCGTGCCATCACACCACCGCAAGAACGCGGCCCTCCCGGGAGGCGGCGCCGCGGCGGCGAGGCCGGGGGAGGCTCGCTCCTCGCGGGCTCGCTCGGGGCCCCGGCCCGGCCCCGCGGCGCCGTCCTCCTGGGGCAGCGGGGCGGCGCCGGCCGGGAGCCCGCGGGAGGCCGGGCGGCGCGGCGGGCCGCGGCTGGATGACAGCGCCGAGCGGCCACCGGGCCGTCCCCCGGAGGACCGCCGCGGCCCTGCGCACCGCCGGGCGGCGGAGGGGGCGCTCCCGCCTGCGGGGCACCCGGACCCTCCGCCGCTCCCCGCCCCCGCCGCGGCCGGGCGGGCTCGGCTCGCGAGGCGGCCCTCGGCTCTCCCTTTCCTGCTGCCCGCGAACGAGCCCTGAGCTCTCCCCCTGGGGGACGTGGCGCAGCCCCGCTCGCCCGGGTTACGACATCAGTCACTACAAGTCACTCACTCCGCTTCCGCCATCTTCTCTCCTCCATCACTAACGCGGGCTGCGCATGCGCCCCCGGGGCGGGCGGGGGCGGGGCCGCCGGCCGCGGTCACGTGGTCTCCGCGCGCGCCCCGCCCGCGGCCCCTGCAGCCCTGGGGGTGGGCGCCTCTGCACCCCAGGGTCAACCTCTTCAGCGAGCAGGATTTTCTTCATTTTAGGCAAGGGTCTGTAAAAAAGATGTAGTAAAGTCTGCTTTGGGTGAGTCTCACTACTTGCTGAGACTTAAATTTTTCAAGAACATCTAATATACCAAAGCCTAGCCAAACCTCTGACCCAGGAGGATTGGATGCTGAGGTGTCAGAGGGAAAGGGAATTCCTTGCTGCTATGGGGCTTCTGGCTGGGGGGCACTTGAGTTTGTTGTGCCCAGCCAGCAATCTCTCCCCGGCTGGAAGGACTTGTTCAGATACTGATTAGGTGGTTAAAGGATCATCTGTGTTTTGGACAGGAGTTTTCTAGGCACTTGGTAGGCATCACAGACTTGAATACCACAGGGAACATGTAGGAAAGGCCACCAGTTTGCTCGTGTAGTTTGTTTTATGCCAACTCCTCTGAGGAGGGGTGAGACAGACACAATGATTAAAATATTAAGTGTAACATCGGCGTGGTGGCGCACACTTGTAATCCCAGCATTTGAGAGGCTGAGACTGGAGGACCGCGATTCAAGGAAAGCCTCAACTACTTAGTGAGGCCCTCCGCAACTTCGACCCTGTTTCAAAAATAAAGAATAAAAACCGGGCGTGGTGGCACAGGCTTGTAATCCCAACGCTTGAGCAGCTGAGACAGGAGGATCGCACAGGTTGGAAGCCAGTCTCAGCTACTTAGTGAGGCTCTCAGCAACTTAGTGAGATCTATTTCCAGATAAAGTATAAAATAGGACTGGGAGTATAGCCCAGAGGTAGAAAATCCCTGGCTTCCACCCCCAGGACCACCACCACCAAAAAAAAAAAAAAAGAAGAAGAAGAATAAAATAAAATATAGGGCTGGGGGTGTAGCTCGGAGGTCAAATGCCCCTGGGTTCCATCCCCAGTGCCACCAAAAAAAAAAAAAAAAAAGGAAAAACAGGAAAAAAAAATCTTAATCTGGGGAGTAGAATGGGCTTCATAGACATTGGCACCCAATGTAAAGGTGTTTTACATTCAACAAGTAATAAATCTTTATTGCTCTTCACAGAAAAAAGCAAAGTGGTCATAAACAACTCTCACCCTGCCCCAGCACTAGATAGTGAACCCAGGGATGCTCTACCACTAAGCTGCATCCCTAGCACGGTTTATTTTTTGTTTTGTTTTAAGGCAGGTCTCATTAGAATGTCTGGGATAGTCTGAAAACTTACAATCCTCTCAAGTAGCTGGAACTTCAGGTGTGAGCCACTGCACCGGCATCAATGTCTCCTGACATAATGCAATCATGCTAATTTCAAGGATTAATAAATGAAGTACTGATACAAATCCACCTTCAAGTGTAATGTGGCTGGGTTGGGTGGCACATGGTTGTAATTCCCAGTTCCTGGGACTCTGAGACAGGATGATTGCAGGTTCAAGGCCAGCAAATACTGAGACTCTCACTAACCTAGTGAGACTCTGTTTCAAAAAATAAAATAAAACTGGTCTGGGGGTGCAGCTCAGAGATAGAATGCCCCAGATTCAGTCCCCAGTACCACAAAAGAAAAAAAAAGTAATGTGGTCAAAAGAAAAGTGTACACTAAACCTTAGAAACCCCGGGTTACAGCTGGGCGTGGTGTTAAACGCCTGTAATTGCAGTACTTGGGTGAGACAGGAGGATCAGCAAGTAGGAAGACTTTCATCAATCTAGGAGACCTTGTTTCTAAAAAAAATTAAATAAAATTGGGCTGGGAGTGTAGTGCAGAGGTAGGTAGAATACCCCCCTGGGTTCAATCCCCAGTACCAAAAAGAGAAAAAAAAAGAAAAAAAGAAAAAAAGAAAAAAATCCTGTTTTCCAGGATGTGCCTAAAGAAGAGAGATGAACATTCCCTATGTGAGCTTAAATTATTCCTGGTTCCATCTGATAACATAGGGATAGAGGGTTGTTTGGTTTACCTTTCCTTCTCTAGCAGTGCCCTCCTACAACTACTCCTAGAACTCATTGAAAGATTCTTTAAAATAAGTTAATACTAGCCTGGTATGGTGGTACTTGCTGTAATCCCAGTACTTGAGAGGCTAAGACAGGAGGATCCTGGGTTTGAGGACAGCCTCAGCAACTCAGTAAGACCCTGTTTCAAAACAAAAACTAAGAAGGGCTAGGGATATAGCTTGGAGGCAGAACACCCCTGAATTTAATCCCCAGAAACAACAAAAACAAGAGATATTACTACTTTTTCTTTCAGACTTGTTGATATGATGTCATTGTCATTCAGCAGTCAAGAATCAACTGCCATCTGGGTGTGGTGGCCCACACTTGTAATCCCAGTACTTGAGAGGCTGAGACAGGAGGCTCACAGGTTCCCGGCCAGCCTTCGCTACTTAGTGAGGCCCTGTTTCAAAATAAAGAATAAAAATAGGACTGGGGTGTAGCAAAATCTGCAGTACCATGAAAAAAAATCAACTTTTTATTACTATTGCTAAAACTCTTCTGTTTAGGAAGAAAAATATAGGCTTGGCATGGCGCCGCATGCTTGTAATCCTAGCACTTGGGAGGCTGAGATGAGAGGGTTGCAGGTTTGAAGACAGCCTCAGCAAGTACTGAGACTCTTACCTAGTGAAACCCTATTTCCAAATAAATAAAATCGGATTAGGGGTGGAGCTCAGAGGTAGAATGCCTCTGGGTTCAATTCCCAGTAACCCCTACACACACACACACACACACACACACACACACACACACACACACAGTCTAAGATCTGAAGACTAAGACATAATTCCAAGGCGTATTTGGAACATATTTGCCAAAATTGTCCTTTTTCATTTCCCTTTTTCTTCAAATAGGCTATGTCCTTATTGTTGCTTCATGCAAATTAGCTAAAAATGAGAATGTATATTATGTAAAATCAGACCAGTGTTGCTTTTTAAGAACACTTAAAAACTTAGAGCCAGGGGTAGTGGCTATTCTACTACTTCTCTGAGCTACACAGACCTCAACCCTATTTTATTTTTTATTTTGAAACCGAGTCATATTAAACTGTGGAGGGCCTCACTAAATTGCTGAAGCTGGCCATGAACTTAATTTTTTTTTTTTTTTTTTTTTTTTTTTTTGGTACTGGGGTTCCTGGAAACCCTTCTACCTCCGGGCTACACTCCCAGACCTATTTTATTTTATTTTATCTATTTATTTTATTTATTTGGGGGGGGGTCTGGGAATGGAACCCAGGGGCATTCGAACTCTGAGCTACACCCCCTGCCCTATTTTTTTTTTAATTCTTTATTTTGAAACAGGGTCTCACTATGTTGCAGAGGGCCTCACTAAGTAGTAGCTGAGGCTATCCACAAACCACGATCCTCTGGTCGCAGCTTCCCGAATGCTGAGATTACAAGCGTGCGCCACCACGCCCGGCTCCTATTTTATATTTTTATTTGGAAACAGGGTCTCATAAGCCAGTGAGGCTGGCTTCAAACCTGCGTGATCCTCCTGTCTCCACCTCCCAAGCGCGGGGATTACAAGTGTGTACCACCATGCCTAGCCCAAAACTTAATATTTATTAAAACAACAGCTGACACTTGCATATCTTTCTGTGTGTGTGTATGTGGTTATAGAGATTGAACACAGGGCATTCTACCTCATCCCTTTTTTTATTTTGAAGCAGGGTCTCACTAAATTGCTGAGGGTCTTGGTAATTTGCTGAGGTTGGCCTCAAACTTGTGATCCTCCTATCTCAGACTCCCAAGTACTGAGACTGCAATTCTGTGCCACCATGCCTAACTTGTATAGCCTTTTATTATGTGCAAAGGATTTGCATGTAACACATTTGTCAATCTTCACAAACAACTTTGTAATTTAATTATCATCATTCACATTTAGCACAGTAGTGAGGCTCATGGTAATTCCATACATTTCCTGATGGCTATCCTGTACTAGAAGTGGGGTCTGAAGATAAAATAACTTTGTATTTCTAAAGCCAAAAAAAAAAAATTTTTTTACCACATCATTTAGCCACTATACTGAAGGACTACTCTCAAGAAAGCTACCCAAAGCCAGGCTTGTAATCCCAGTACTTGGGAGTCTGAGACAGGAGGATGGCAAGTTCACGGACAGCCTCAGCTACTTAGTGAGGCCCTCTGCAACTCAGTGAGACCCTGTTTCAAAGTAAAGAATAAAAAATAGGGCTGGGGGTGTAGCTCGGAGGTAGAATGCCCCTGGGTTCCATCTCCGGTACCACAAAAAAAGAAAGAAAGAAAACTATTCCTTATCTAACCAAACAAGAGACAGGTATTTTACCTTTCCGTCATATCCTAAAAGAAACATTGACATGGTATGCTAGTAGGTTGAACTTCCTAGAGTTCACGGGAATTGTTATTTTGTTTTTGTTTTTGGTTTGTTTCTTTGTTTGGTATTGGGAATGGAACCCTTCTACCTCCAGGATACATTTCCAGACCTATTTTATATTTTTGATTTGGAAATAGGGTCTCTTAAGCCAATGAGGCTGGCTTCATACCTGTGTGATCCTCCTGTCTCCGCCTCCCAAGGGCGGGGATTACAAGCGTGCGCCACCACGCCCAGCAAGGAATTGTTATTTTGAAAAAGTGTTATTTGATGTGAGTGTGTGTGTGTGTGTGTGTGTGTGTGTGTTACTAGGGATGGAACCTAGGGGCATTCTACCTCTGACCTACACTCCCAGCCCTATTTTTTATTCTTTATTTTGAAACAGGGTCTCACTGAGTTGCAAAGGACCTAAGTAGCTGAGGCTGTCCACTAACCACGATCCTCCTGTCTCAGCCTCCCAAATACTGGGATTACAAGCATGAGCCACCAGGCCTAGCTTAGTGCTATTTGATTTTAGAGAAAATATATATATTTTTGTGTAGATGGATAGAAGAAAAGGAAAACAGGAAACCGGGAGACTAGTTGGGAAATTGCATCAATCCTTGGACAAATGATGAAAGGAACTGGAGGGAAGACTGACTTAACCCTTTTCCCTTCGCCCCAACAAGACTACAACGGAGCTTGCAGCAAGCTGCACCATTTAACCCGAGATGATTCATGGAATATAGAAATTTACCACATGAAACTGGGAATGGTGAACATGCCTGTAATCCCAGGAATTGGGGCTAAAATGAGAGGATAACTAGTTGGAGGCCTCAGTGAAACACTGTTTCAAGACAAAAAATACAATAGGACTGGAATGTAGCTGGGAGATAGAATGCCCCTCCTTTCAACGTGGTAAAAAGGAAGGAAGAAAGGGAGGGAGGGGGACTACCTCAGAGCTACACCCTGACAGGCTGGGTCCCACCCTTTCCTCACAGGATCCGCAGCGGGGACAGGAGGTGGAACCCCGGAAGCCAGAAGCAGAGACATCGTGAAACTCCAGATGCCACAAGACTTCAGATGTTGAAAGAGGACAGCCTCTAGCCCCACCCAAGACCCGGCTACATAAATACTCTCATTTCCTCTCGGCAGTGTGACTCTGTTGACCGACTGTGATTCTGCTGATCAACTCTGCGACTGTGTGACTCTGCTGCTCAGTCATTGGTCCCTTCCTCCATGGTTAGCAGACCTTGCCTGAAGGTGCCGGTTAATTAAAGAGGTCTTTAATAATTTGGCTGGTATTTGCCTCCTTTGCAACCCCCAACTCAATTTCAGCATTACACACCCTCGGCCCTATTTTATTTTTATATAGAAACAGTGTCTTACTAGGTTGCTAAAAGTTTCACTACTTGCTGAGGCTGGCCTTGAACTTGTGATCCTCCTGTTTCAGCCTCCCAAGTACTGGGATTACAAGTGTGCACCACCATGCCAGGCTTTATTTTTTTTTTATGTCAGGACAAGGTTTCAATAAGTTGTTGAGGATCTTCCTAAATTACCAAAGCTGGCTTCAAATCTATAATCTCCCTGTCTCAGTATCCCAAATACTGGGATGAAAGGCATGTAAACTTTTTTTGGTATGTGTGGTACTAAGGATTGAACCCAGAGGCATTCCACTTCTGAACTATATCCCTCAGAACAATTTATTTTTTTTATTTATTTATTTTTATTATTTTTTTGGTGGTACTGGGGTTCCTGGAAGCCCTTCTACCTCCGGGATACACTCCCACGGGCTACACTCCCAGACCTATTTTTTAACCTTTTCATTTGGAAACAAGGTCTCTTAAGCCAGCAAGACAGGCTTCGAACCAGTGCAATCCTCCTGTCTCCGCCTCCCAAGCGCGGGGATTACAAGCATGTGCCACCACACCCGGCCTATTTTATATATATATATATATATTTTTTTTTTTTTTTTTTTTTTTTTTTGGTGGTACTGGGGGTAGAACCCAGAGGCTTTCTACCTCCGGGCTATACTCCCAGACCTTTTTTATATTTTATTTGGAAACAGGGTCTCACTAAGTTGCTGGAAGCCTCACTAAGTAGCTGAGGCTGGCTTCGAACCTGTGTGATCCTCCTGTCTTAGCCTCCCAAGCGCGGGGATTACAAGCATGCACCACCACGCCCGGCTTTATTTTTTATTTTGAAAGAGGGTCTTGCTAGGTTGCCGAGAGTCTTACTACTTGCTAAAGCTGTCCTTGAACCTGTGATCCTCCAATCCTCCCACACACTGGAGTTACAGGCACACATAATCATGCCTAGCTCTTTTTAACTTTTTAGGAGTGTCTTCCTTCATCTAGAATTGCTCAATAAATACTATTAAGTATACCTAATATCCAATGGTCTTAAAATGCTTTTTGAGAGTATCCAAGAATACTTGGATATTTGGATCAATAAGACATAAGATTTGAGTATATAAGTTGGAATGACACATATATAAATATGCTTTCCCTTTTCTTTGGTTATATGCTAGACTGGCCACAGTGGTGCACTTTTGTAATTCCAGTTCTTGGGAGGCTGAAACAGGAGGATCACAGGTTTGTGGCCAGCCTCAGCAACTTGGGAGATCTTCTGCAACTTAGTGAGACCTTGTTTCAAAATAAAAAGTAATAAGCCGGGCGTGGTGGTGACGCATGTTCGTAATCCCAGTGCTTGGGAGGCTAAGACAGGAAGATCACACAGGTTGAAAGCCAGCCTCAGCTACTTAGTGAGGCTCTCAGCAACTTAGTGAGACTCTGTTTCCAAATAAATCATAAAATAGGGCTGGGGGTATAGTCTGGAGGTAAAAAGCCCCTGAGTCCCACTCCCCAGTACCACCAATAAATAAATAGATAATAAAATTAATAATAAAATAGGGCTGGGGTTATACTCAGAGGTAGAATGCCCCTAGGCTCCACCCCTATAATAGAGAGAGAGAGAGAGAGAGAGAGAGAGAGAGAGAGGAAAAAGAAAGAAAGAAAGAAAAGAAAAGAAAAAAATAACTTAAAGCTGGGGTTGTAGGTTGGTGGTAGAGTGCTTGCCTATCATAAACACTGTCCTGGGTTAGATTTCTAGCACACACACAAAAAAAAAAAATATGCAAAAATAAAAAATGTTTAGTATACTATTGAAACTGAAAACATAACCTCTGGGATTGCAACCTCTCACCCATTCTTACAGTGATCATATCATGTGTTAATCATATGCTTATCAGTCTAACATTAGTTATCTGTGGGTGGCACCACACACATTGCTATATCTCCCCAAGGTGCTGAATAGTGGCCACACAGGGCACTAAAGCTGGAAAGGTCCTTAGAAGTCTAGTGACTTACATGGAGGAAGAATCCATGGCTTAAGCAGAATCAACACTCTGACCACCATTCCACCCAGTCCAGAATTTTCTTGTCATGTGTCACAAGGTCTTAGTACAGGTGCCAAGAAACACCTGAGAATGCTGTGCACTCTTGTTCCCATTCTGCTTTGCTTTTCTTTTCTCTCTCTCTTTGTGTGTGTGTGTGTGTGTGTGTGTGTGTGTGTGTGTGTGTGTGTGTGTTGGTACTGGGGTTTCTGGAAACCCTTCTCCCTATGGGCTACATTCCCAGACCTATTTTTTATTTGGAAACAGGGTCTCTTAAGCCAAAGAGGCTGGCTTCGAATCTGAGCAATCTTCCTGTCTCTGCCTCCCAAGCGCAGGGATTACAAGTGTTCGCCACCATGTCCGGCTCCATTCTGCTTTTTTACTTGGTGTTTGCTTAGCATGGTGGCTGCCTCAAAGAGTCATTATAAAAAGTGCCTTGGAATCAGACAGACTGGAATCCTGTCTCTGCCACTCATGAGCTCTATAACCCCTTGCAATCCTGCCAGCTCCACCTTCAAAGTATAACTCCATCTGTGGCCATACCACTGTAAGCACATGTGAAACCACCAAAATACAAATCTGATCTGTCAGCCTTGCCTGGTGGAATAGCCCTGTAATTCCAGTTTCTGGGAGGCTAGGACAGGAAGTTCCTAGGTTCGAGGACAGCCTCAGCAAATAGTAAGACTCTCATCAACCTATTATAAGGTCTCATCAACCTCAGTCCCTGTTTCAAAACAAAAATAAAAATAAAATTGAACTGGGCTGTATCTTGGAGGTAGAATGCCCCTGGTTCAATCCCCAGTAAAACACACACACAAGCCACCTTTATCTCTATCTTATTATAGTGTTGCAGGATGCTCTGGTCCCACAGCCTAGTTCCCCAAAGGAACTTGTAGCTGAAATCAGATATTCAAGCCTTTTCATTTACCAGTGAAGACCTAGTAAGCAAATTGCCATGGAACTGGGTCCCAAAGAAAGAGCTCACATGATTCTTACAATCTCAGCCTCTTAATTTCAGGAGGGGAGGGGATGGGCACTGTGAGATCTGACTGTGAGGGCCTGCCAAAGGAGATTGAGAACAAAGGACTTCTGGAAAGGCAGGAAAATGCCTCTAACCATCCCCTGCCCCCAGCCCCAGCCCCATAAATTTATCTGTCCAGGCCTGCTGTTAAACCAGAGAAATACAAGACTACCTCTCCTCTCCATCCTAACTTCCACAAAAGCCTCTAGTCAGCCAGACGTGGTGGCACATGCTTGTAATCCCAGCATTCCAGAGACTGAGACCAGAGGATCATGGTTCACGGACAGCCTCAGTTACTCAGTGAGGCCCTCCACAACTTATTGAGACCCTGCTTCAAAATAAGAATAAAAAGCCAGGTGTGGTGGTGCACGCTTGGAATCCCACTACTTGGGAGGCCAAGGCAGGAGGATCACAGTTCACAGCTAACCTCAGCTACTTAGTGAGGCCCTTTGCAATTCAAAATAAAGAATTAAAAAAAAATAGGGCCGGGGCATAGCTCAGAGGTAGAATGCTCCTGGGTTCCAACCCCAATACTGCAAAAATAAATAAATAAATAAATAAATAAATAAATAAATAAATAGGCAGGGGGTATAGCTCCGAGATCAAGTGCCCCTGGGTTCCATCTCCAGACCCACAAAAAAGAAAGAAAGAAAAAGAAAGAAAGAAAGAAAGAAAGAAAGAAAGAAAGAAAGAAAGAAAGAAAGAAAGGTAAAAGTCTATAAAGAAGGGGTTCCTGGCTCTCATATACTCTCTCTCCTGGTCAGTCTCCCTCCCAGGCTCCACTCCAATTAAAGAGCCTGTTCTGGTCTGTAGAGCTGTGTTTTTCCTTTATCCCTATATTTCCTAACATTTGCTGCCCAAATCTGAGAAGGTAATTGGTGGTCAGGGTTCTTAGCTAAAGAGATTTCTGGCTAGCCACCCTCCAATGGACCAGCACCCATCCCTTCCTTTCTTGTAATCCCCGCGCTTGGGAGGCTGAGACAGGAGGATCACAGAGATTTGAAGCCAGTCTTGGCTCCTTAGTGAGTAACTTAGTGAGACCCTGTTTCCAAATAAAATATAAAATAGGTCTGGGAGTGTAGCCCAGAGGTAGAAAAGCCCCTGGGTTCCACCCCCAGTATCACACACACACACACACACACACACACACACACACACACACACACACACATATATATCGGCACTGGGGATGGAGCCCTGGGGCATTATACCTTTGAGCTGCACCCCCAGCCCTATTTTTCATTCTTTATTTTGAAACAGTGTCTCATTGAATTGCAAAGGGACTCACTAAATAGCTGAGGCTGTCTGTGAACTGCAATCCTGTCTCAGCCCCCAAAATGCTGGGATTACAAGCGTGTGTCACCATGCCCAGCTTGGTAAAGTTTTATAAAACTTGTACTCCTGCTGCTGCATATTGACAATAACAGTTTAGATGTTTGTGTTCCCAAAATGTATAGGCCTAATGACACGATGATCATCTTCTTTATGCAAAGATACAAATGGCATTTGGTTTATTCCTCTTAATTCTGTTTTGTGTTTTTCCCCAAAAGCTAAGTAGTCGGGTGTGATGGTGCATGCTTGTAATCCCAGTACTTGGGAGGCTGAGACAGAAGGATCGCAGGTTCACAGCCAGCCTCGGCTACTTAGTGAGACCTTGTTTCAAAATAAAGAATAAAAAATAGCCCTGGGGGTATAGCTTAGAAGTAGAATGCCCCTGAGTTCAATCCCCACTGCCACACACACAGATACACACACAAAGCTATGTAGCCAGACATGGTGGTGCACACTTGTAAGCCAGCATTTGGGAGGCTGAGACAGGAGGATCCTAGTTCGAGAACATCCTCAGATACTTAGTGAGGCCCTTTGCAACTCAGTGAGACCATGTTTAAAAATAAAGAATAAAAATTAGGTCTCTGGGGTGTAGCTTGGAGATAGAATGCCCCTGGGTTCCATTTTCAGTACTGAAAAGAAAAAAAAGCTATTTAACTGTTGTTTGTTAGCATTTAACAGAAGTACAAAACCAAAACAGTGTTTGAGATAGTAAATTACCTGCAGTATAGATGAAACTAATGTTCTGATGTTCTGGGTCTTCAACAACTGAGACTTAGAGAACTATCTGGAAATTAAACGACTAAGACCCAAGCATGGTGATGCACGCTTGTAATTCCAGCATTTGGGAGGCTGAGACGAGGATCGCAGTTCTCAGACAGCCTCAGCTACTTAGTGAGACTCTCCACAACTTAGTGAGACCCTGTTTCAAAATAAAGAATAAAAAATAGGTCAGGGGAGTATAGCTCAAAGGTCGAAGGCCCCTGGGTTTCATCCCCAGACCTGCTAAATAAATAAATAAATGTAAATAAATAAAAGGACTAAGAAAAAAACAACCAATATGTTGGCCCTAGTCCTCCAAGATCAAATGGAACCCAGAGAATAAATAATGGGACTTCTAAGGGCTTTATAAATTCTAGAAAGTCACGCCATCCCCAAACCCTTCAAGTAGGGTATTGGTATAAGCACTGCTATTGGTATAAGTACTGCCATTTTAGAATTTGGCCACCATGTTGAGAACCAGCCTGTTTAGTTTCATTTGCTTAGGAAATAAGGAGTTCAGTTTGTATCAAAACTAATCCTCCAGCCAGGCGTGGTGGCGCATGCTTGTAATCCCTGAGTTTGGGAGGCTGAGACAGGAAAATCACACAGGTTCGAAGCCAGCCTCAGCTACTTAGTGAGGCTCTCAACAACTTAGTGAGACCCTGTTTCCAAATAAAATAAAAAATAGCTCTGGGAGTAGCCTGGAGGTAGAAAGCCTCTGGGTTCCACCCCCAGTACCACCAAAACAAACAAACAACAACAACAACAAAAAATACCTAATCTTCGAAGACTACAAATAACCATGGTAAAGCAAACTCCATTCTTTTTTTTCTTTTCTTTCTTTTTTTTTTTTTTGGTGGTACTGGGGTTCCTGGAAGCCGTTCTACCTCCGGGCTACACTCCCAGACCTATTTTATATTTTTGAAACAGGGTGTCTTAAGCCAGCGCGGCTGGCTTGGAACCAGCTCGGTCCTCCTGTCTCCGCCTCCCAAGTGTGGGGATTACAAGCGTGCGCCACCACGCCCAGCGCGAACTCCATTCTTTTACATGTCAACCCCATGCCTAACACACTCCCCCACCATTTCAACCTATATCTCAAAAACCTATAAAACCTATATTGTCAAAGGGTCCCAACTGCTGCTCTCACCTGAGACAGCCTGCCCGTCTCCTGACATTCAACTCTCTTCTTCTTATCTGGGTGTATATTGCATGTCCTGCACAGACCTTTCATAGGGAGATTGTGAAGACCCTAGAGATGGAGCCTCCAACACATACTCGCAAAAGGAGAGTCAACAGAAAGAAAAATGTCCTCTAAGCTTCAAGTGAAGCCAAGTGGTCAGCAATACCATGACATGACCTGTCCTGGCAGACGGCCCAACTGTAGAGGTAAAGCCTCACCAACTCATCAAATATAACCCTGAGGAGCCCTGACTACCTTAACAGCAAAATTATTAGAAAAACATATGTTTGCCTAGTATAGGGCTACTGACTCGGCCTGGAATTCCCAGAAAAACAGTATAGCCAGAGGCAAAGTGCCATTTCAGGAGTGACAAAAGGATCTGTACTAAAGCCATTTATACAATACTTCTATCTTCAAACTCACAAAAGAATAAGATATGACACCAATACCCCAAATCTCTCTCCAGTTAAGTCCTTATAAGACGCTGTAAAGTTAGATCTGTTGTTCTTGAAGTTTAACAGGTCCAGGACCATCAGACTTCTACCAAAAAGCAGAAGTTCCTATTTCTGTAAACTCAGAGAATCTGAATCCTGCTTAAAATCCTACAGACAAAAACCCTACTTAAGCTAAACCAAAAGTAACATATTGGGAGCCAGGCCTGGTGACGCATGATTGTCATCCCTGTACTTGGGAGGCTGAGACAGGAGGATCCAGGGTTGCAGCCAACTTCAGCTACTTAGTGAATCCCTCACCCTGTTTCAAAATAAAGAATAAAAGACCCTGTTTCAAAATAAAGAATAAAAATGGGGCTAGGGGTGTAGCACCCCCCCACACACACACACACCAAAAAAAAAAAAAAAAGCTGGATTTTTTTTTAGGTCTTGTGCTACAAAAACCTCGCAAGGTTATATATAATGACTCATGGCATATTGCAAAAGGGTAGGCTACCTGGCCTCCAATTAAAAATGATAACAGACAGATGGATGGCCCAAGGTAATGAGTTATAGAAAAATTATGGGGAGACATCTGGGTAATTGTATAATGTACTAACGGATCCCTGGGCACAATGATCTGAACAAAGCAAACATCTACAACTTGAGTTGCTTCAGAAACATCACCCTAAATACAGCCTCAGTGACCAACTTAAAATCCCAGTGCCTTGGGTCGCAGATGACATTGAACTAAATTTTAAAATATATGAAGATCTATACACTCACTGGCACACATGGTATAATGAGATACTCACTTTTCCTTCTCATCCTACCTCTTTGGGCCATGCATAATCCATCTAATTATGTCACAAATCCAAAAATCACGAATTGCTCTGTTAACAAGTTTCCTCTCTTGCAGACCAAAGGCCAATTCATTCTCCTCCCAATGCAGCCAGAGCAAATCAGGCTGTCCATTTCCCAATATAAATACTATAAAACCTCTGGAATGTGAGCACTCTGAGGTCTGGCTGGAGGAGGCTAAGGACAAAGAACTTCTGGAAAAGCAGGAAAATGCCTCTAACCATCCCCCTGTTCCCAGCCAAATAAATTTACCTTTCCTGGCCTGCTGTTAAACCACCAATTGGAGAAATACATGACTACCTCACCTTCTCTCCTTCCTAATGCCCCATAAAAAGCTAGTCTGTAAGGAAGGGGATCCTGGCTCTCCTGGAATCTTTCTCCCAGTCGGATACCTCCCAGGAGCCACACCAATTAAAGAACCTGTTCTGGTCTGTAGAGCTGTGTTTTTCTTTTATCCCTGTATTTTTTAACAGAGAAGTAAGCATGAGATTTATTTTACCTAGCATGAGCAAGATATAGAAAGCAGAAAAGATGTTAAATCACATATCCCCTGCCCCTCTCTAACATTGTACATGGCCCAGAGAGGCTCTCTCTAATTTACATATTAGGGAGGGCTCTTGAGTTGTGACTCCAGAAGTGCCTAGGGAACAGCTTAATTAATTAATTAATTAACTTATTTTTATTTGCTGTACTGGAAATGGAACCCAGGGGCATTCTACCTCTGAGCTACATTCCCAGCCCTAGTTTTTATTCTTTATTTTGAAACAGAGTCTCAATGAGTTGCAAAGGCCTTCACTAAGTAGCTGAGGCTGTCCACAAACTGCAGTTCTCCTGTCTCAGCCTCCCAAATGCTGGGATTACAAGCATGCGCCACCACGCCCGGCTATTTTGAAAGGAGCTTTCTTTCTGTCTTTTAGCTTCCAAAGTGTCATCTTGCAGGAAATTTTGGGAAAAGAGGTGGGAGGAATTCTTATTTATCCTTTCTTAAGTCTAAATTCCTAACTAAGAATAATTCTCAGTAGACCACAGCAATATGCTCCTAACAGGTCACCCTCCTCAGCTATTATTCCTCTACAGTCTGTTCTTCACACAGTAGCCTAAAGGCACACACATTGGATTTGTCCCTGCCCTGCAACATCCTCCAGGGGCTTCCCACCACATTTAATGCAGAACCCTGACTTTTCAGTGAGCCCGTGAGGCCCTGTGGTTTTGCTTGCTGGGTCCCCTCCGGCCACGCTGGGCACCTTACTTTTCCTCCTTACCTCTTACTGTCTCACCAGCCAGGAATGCTTTTCACACCAATCTCACCTCTTCACTTAATCCTGGACTCTGCTCAAACATGCCAGAGTACTCCTCTGAGAGCACCTCATGACCTGAGGTGGCCTTCGCATCCATTTCTTTCCCTATGTGACACTTTTCTTCACAGCACACCGATGCCATAGACATTATGTTATTTACAAATGTGTTATCTATTTACTCTTCCCACCAACCTCCAGGTTGTTTTAACACCATGTTTTGTTTACTGCTGTACTCCTGGTTCTCAAAACATTAAGTGCTCAATAAATGATAAATATGCATTGAAGCCGAATGTGGTGGCGCACGCTTGTAATCCCAGCATTTGGGAAGCTGAGACGGGAGGATCTCAGTTTACAGATAGCCTACCTTACTACGTAGTGAGGCCCTTTGCAACTCAATGAAACTCTGTTTCAAAATAAAATAATAGAAAGAGGGTCTCACTACCCTATTTCAACTTAGACCCTGTTTCAAAATAAAATAATAAAAGCCAGGATTGGTGGTGCATGCTTGTATTCCCAGCATTTGGAAGGCTGAAACAGGAGGATTGTGGTTCATGGCCAGCCTCAGCTACATAGTGAGGCCCTTTGCAACTCAGTGAGACTCTGTGGGAAGCCATTAAGTACTTCCCCATGTCCTTGGCCATTGTGGGGAACCATTAAGGCCTTCCCCTTATCTTTACTAAAAGAGTACTTCTGACTCTCCTTTGCCCAGAGTCAACAAGGTTTGTAGTCGTGGGGGTTTCAAAGTTATTAAGACTCTCAGAACAATTGATGCTACTGTTCTGTCTGCTAGATAAGATTAGGTTTGTGTTGTACCAGGGTATTGTTTGACTTGCCTGTGATGTATGTACTTTGTACTTGTCTTTCTTACATTCCTGTGTAACCCAAAGCTAGAAACTGTATAAAAGGGCCATGAGAGAATAAACTTAGCGCTAGTAGTGACTAGTAGCCCTCCCATGCTTGCGTTCTTTAATCCTCACTCCTCTCTGTGGAACCCATACTTTTGCCAGCTGGCCCCGGTACTTTTTGTTGTTAGGGATTGAACCCAGGGATGTTCTACCTCCAGATACATCCCCAGCTCTTTTTATTTTTTATTTGAAGCAGAGTCTGTCTAGGTTACTGAAGGTCTCACTAAATTGCTATAGCTGTAGCCTTCTAAGTACTAGGATTACATTATATTAATTATCTAGACTATGTAAATCCATAGATACAGGAGGCAGATTAGTGGTGGCCAGGGGTTGCAAGGAAGGTGGAATGGGAAATAACAGCAAAATGGGCGTAAGTGCTTGGCACGGTGGTGCACACTTGTAATTTCAGTATTTGGGAGGCTGAGACAGGAGGATCACGGTTCACAGCCTCAGCTACCTTAGTGAGGCCCTCTGCAACTTAGTGAGACTGTTTCAAAATAAAGAATAAAAAATAGGAATGGGGGTGTAGCTTGGAGGTAGAATGCCCCTGGGTTCCAGTCCCAGTACCACACACACAAAATGGGCATAAGTGTTTTGGGAGTATTAAATATACACTAAAATTCAGTACTAGTGATGGCTGCACAACACTATGAATGTAGCAAAACCCATTGAATTATATACTTTAAATAGATTATTTTGTGAATTATTGATATGTAAATTATTGCTATGCAATGTATATACTGTACACTTACTTAGTATAATATAAATTCATTTCAGAATGATCTCAGCTGTGATGATTTAATTGTTTACATATATAGCCCAATCAAATTTGTGTAATATTGGAATGCTTATTTTGAGAAAGATTGATGTTATTTGAAGTAGTGTTATGAAAACTACATTCAAACATTAAAAAACACATCATTTTCTCTTTGACAATGCTATACTCTATACATATATGTATGTATAGATAATATATATACATAAGCATGTATCTTTTTATGATACTGAGCATTGAACCCAGGGGCAGACTACTTCCAAGTTACACCCCCAGTCCTTTCTATGTTTATTTTATTTTATTTTATTTTTATTTTTTGGTGGTACTGGGGATGGAACCCAGGGGCCTTCTACCTCTGGGCTACACTCCCAGACCTATTTTATATTTTTTATTTGGAAACAGGATCTCTTAAGCCAGCGCGGCTGGCTTCAAACCTGCGTGATCCTCCTGTCTCCACCTCCCAAGCACGGGGATTACAAGCGTGCACCACTATGGCCAGCTTATATTTATTTTTTAGTTAGAAACAGGATCCCCCCAAGTTCTTGAGGCTTTCCTTGTACCTATGCTCTTATAGACTCAGCCCACCACCCCCCCAAGTACTGGGATTACAGGCATGTGCCACCATGCCTAACTGCTATAGCATTTAATCTAAAATAAATTTCCTGTCTCAATAAGTATTTCTAGTCAGGTGTGGTAGTGCATGCCGGTAATTCCAGTACTTGGGAGCTGAGAAAGGAGGATTGCAGATTTGATACCAGCCTCAGCAAGTTAGTGAGACTCTTAGCAACCTAGCAAGACCCTGTTTCAAAATTAAAAAAAAAAAATGGGAGTGTAGCTCAAAGGTAGAATGCTCCCTGGGTTCCATCCCAAGTAACAAAAAAAAAAAAAGAGAGAGATTTGTTGTTGTTGTTGTTGATGATGATTTTGTCAGTACGGGGGAGGTATTCTACCTCCAAGCTACCCCCCTAGCTCTATTTTTTATTCTTTATTTTGAAACAGGGTCTCCCAAATGTTGGGATTACAAGTGTGTGCCACCATGCCCAGCTTAAAAATAAAGTATTTTTAAGAGCTCAGAATCAATCTACTCTTTGTGGCAGGTTTGTAAATTTCTCCAGATAGTCCAATATTTGGGATAGAGGGAAGGAGGATGTGTGTATGAGTGTTTGTCTAGTTCTAGGTGGAAGGATTTTTTTTTCCCATGGTACTAGGGATGGAACCCAGGGGCTTTCTACCTCCGGGCTACACTCCTAGACCTATTTTTTTTTTATATTTTATTTGGAAGCAGGGTCTCATTAAGTTGCTGAGAGTTTCGCTAAGTAGCTGAGCCTGGCTTTGAACTTGCATAATCGTCTTGTTTCAGCCTCCCAACTACTGGGATTACAAGCATGAGCCACCATGCCTGGCAGAACCTAAGTTTAACCACTGACTCTGCCCATTTCTGGCTGGCAATTTATTAAGGCTCTGGGAATATCAGATTCATCATCACCAAAACAGAAATAACAGTAATCTCTATCAGGTGAGTTTATTGGAAGAAATCAATTGAGCTAAATCTGGTAACATATGGTAAAGGTTCTGAAACTGCCATGGGCTAGGTACATGTGGTGTAAGTCTGCTCTTGCTGTAACACACTAAGGGACATATTTCTAGAATAAGAATTCTAAAAGTTTATTGTTGTAATTATAGAAATGTTCAAGGGCAAGACCAAAGAGGAGGACAGCTAAAATACAATTCAAGAAAAGTGTCTATAAAGTGAAATTTTTATTTAAGAGTACTTTCATTCCAAGAAATTCAAAGGGCTTTGAAATGTTTATTCACAACCAGTTCTGGTGGTCCACACTTGTAATCCCAGTACTTGGGAGCCTAAGACAGAAGGATCATAAGTCTGAGGACAGTCTTAGCAAAAAGAGTTACCAACCTAGCAAGACCCTGTTTCAAAAATAAAAAAGGGCCTGGTATAGTGGCACATGTTTGTAATCCCAGTACTTGGAGGATTGAGACAGGAGGATTGCAGGTTTGAAGCCAGCCTTGACAATTTTGCAAGGCCCTCCACATCCTAGTAAGACCCTGTTTCCAAATGAGAAATAAAAAATCAAGCTGGGGTTTATCTTAGAGGTAGAAAGCCTCTGAGTTCAATCCCCAATGCCACAAAAATAAAAATAAGAACAGATTAGACAGGTGTGGTGGCACACACTTGTAATCCCAGCATTCGAGAGGCTGAGACCGGAGGATCGCGGTTCGTGGACAGCCTCAGCTACTTAGTGAGGCCCTATTTCAAAATAAAGAATAAAAAATTGGGCAGGGAGTGTAGCTCGGAGGTCAAATGCCTCTGGGTTCCATCTCCAGACCCCCCCCCCAAAAAAATAGGGATGGGACTGTAACTTGGCAGTAGAATGCCCCTGGGTTCAACCCCCAGTACCGCAAATAAATAAATAATAAGAAAATAAAAACAGAAGCCAGGCATGGTGGCACATGCATATAATTCCAGTACTTGGGAGGCTGAGACAGGAGGATCCTGAAGGTTCAAAGCCAGCCTCAGGCTGGGCGTGGTGGCACACGCTTGTAATCCCCGTGCTTGGGAGGCAGAGGCAGAAGGATCACACAGGTTCGAAGCTAGCCGCGCTGGCTTGAAAGACCTTGTTTCCAAATTTAAAAATATTTAAAAAATAGGTCTGGGAGTGTACCCCGGAGGTAGAAGGACTTCCAGGAACCCCAGTACCACCAAAAAACAAAACAAAACAACAACAACAACAAAAAAGCCAGTCTCAGCTACTTAGTGAGGCTCTCTGAAACGTAGGGAAAACTTGTTTCCAAAAAAAAGCAAAATGGGGTTGGTGGTGTATTTCCACACCCAGTAACACCCAGTAACACACACACAGTGATCCTATATACACAAATAATTAAAAATAATAATGATAATAATAATAGGGCTGGGGGTGTAGCTCAGTGATAGAATGCCTCTGAGTTAAATCCCCAGTAAAACCACACACACACATGAAAAAAAAATGTTTATTTTTTACTTATCCATTTGTGTGTGTGTGTGTGTGTGTGTGTGTATGTAGGATCACAGGTTCAAGGACAGCCTTAGCAACATAGTGAGATTCAACAACCTAGCAAGACCCTTATCTCAAAACAAAAATATAAAAAATGCCCGAGGATGTAACTCAGAACCATAAACAGATTTTTTAAAAGATTTTTTTTTTTTTTTTTTTTTTTTGCGGAATTGTGGATGGAACCCAGGGTCATTCTACCTCTGAGCTATACTCTCAGCTCTAGTTTTTATTCTTTACTTTGTTTTTTTATTTATTTATTTTTTTTTAATTGGTGCACTGTATTCATACATCATAGTGGGATACAACCTTTTGTAGACATACATGCACACATCGCCCAGTCAGCCCCCACCCGATCCCCACCCCATTCTCTCCCCATCCCTCCCTCCCATGCTTGGCTTAGTGGTTGACATCTAGTATTATAGCAATTTATCCAAAATTAAAAATGATAATCTCACATAATAGTTTCATTTGTCTGATACCAAGCTTTTGATGACTTAAAGATAACATTTCAATATTTCTTTTTACTTTCTTTCTTACCAGAGAATATTTTTTTTCTATTTTTTTTAGGTGAAACTATCATATATTTATATATTTATTTTTCAGAAAAAAAAATCAATCCTAATATGGAATATGGACTCTAGATACCCAAAACGATCTTGAAAAAGAACAAAGCTAGAAGATATATATTTTCTGATTTCAAACCATATAAAGCTACAATAATTGAAACAGTGTAGTACTATTCTAAAGGCAGATATATAAACCATTGGAGTTAAATACAAGCCTAGAGCTAAATTCTTCCCTATATTGTCAAGTTATTTTTGACAAGGTTTCCACGAACATTTGGTGGTGGAAATAATAATCTTTTAACTAAATATTGTTGAAACATAATAATTACATGGAAAAGAATAAAGTTGGACCCTTACCTAATCCCATATACAAATATTTACTCAAAATAGATAAAAGACCTAAATATAAATCTTAAGACTATAAACTTTTAGGAGAAAATCTGGGTCATAAAACCTCACAACATTGAAACTGGCAGTGATTTCTTGGATATGATTTCAATGGCACAGGCAACAGAAGAGTATACAAACTCCCTAAAAAATAAAAAAGATATTGTATATCCAAAGACAATGTAAACAGAGTTAAAAGTTACTAATAGAATGGGATAAAATATTTCCAAATGCTATATCTGAAGGTATATTAATATTCCAACTAGAAATCCTAAAAATTAAAAAACAATAAAGGCAAACAATACCATTTAGAGATAGGTAAAAGACTAACATAAGTAATGAATCTCCACAGATAACCAATCTTAATTGTCTGTTGGATGGAAACTCTTGTTTCTCTGGTTCTGGTGTATGTTACCTATTTCTTCTTTGTAGTTAATCTCTTTGAGTATTTTCTCTAGTGCTGGTTTTGAAGACATAAATTCCTTCAGTTTCTGTTTGTCATGGAAGCTTTTTATTTCTCCATCTAATTTGATAGAAAGTTTTGCTGGGTAGGAAATTTTTGGCTGGAAGTTGTTTTCTTTCAGAGTTTGGAATATGTTACTCTAAGCCCTTCTGGCTCTCATGACTTGGTTTGGAAAGTCTGGAGTGATTCTAATTGGTTTGCCTCTGAATGTCACTTGGCCCTTTGTTTTTGTTGCCTTTAAGATTCTCTGCTTGGCTTCCACATTGGTCATTTTGACAATTATGTGGCGTGGGGATCCTCTTCTCCGATCCTGTCTAAAGGGAGTTCTATAAGTTTCCTGGACCTGTGTATCAACCTCTTGCTCTATGTTTGGAAAATTTTCTGCTATTACTTCCTTGAAGAGATTGTTGATCCCTTTGGTTTCACTTTCTTTTCCCTCCTCTATTCCAATTATTCTTAGGTTAGCTCTCTTAAAATGGGCCCATATTTCTTCAATATCAGATTCCTGCTGTCAGATATTTTTTTCTAGATTAGAAACTATGCGTTCATTTTTGGAATGATCATCTTCTAAGAGCGAGATTCTGTTCTCCATGTGTTCTAATCGGTTGTTTGTGCTTTGAATTGAGGCCTTTACTTCATCAATTGCATCCTTTATCTCCTTTTGGCTCTCTCTGAGTTCTTTTCGAAGCACCTCTATTATTTCTACAGTTATTTTCCTGATTTGATCTTCTAGAAATCTCTGATTTTCTGTTTTATCGGGTTCTGATGTTGTGGGGTTGTGGGCATTCATTGCTCCAGTATTATTCCTCTTTCCCATGATTTTGGAAGTTTGTGCCTTCTCTGGGTTCTTCCCTTGGGTCACTATGACTTCACTTAAGGTGTTCTGGATCTCGAGTCAGTAGTATCTCAGACCCCACTACTCCTTTACTGGGTTGTATCACAGAGTCTCCGACCCAGAGAGTCGATAGTGGCTGCTTTAGACTGTGGGGGGTGCCAGGTTGCACGTTCTCCTATGGTGTGATATCTCTGCCACCGCCCCTCCCCCACTGGGTCAAGTCCCAGGGAGTACAGTACTGGGATTTCTCCTCTGTGGCCCGCAATTTGACTCACTGTTCTTGAGTACGCAGATGTAGCTGTACTGGATTCGGTGAATTCTCTGCTGCTGCCGCCAGTGGCAATATGGCGCCGCTGCTACGCCCTCGGCCGTGAGGCTGGCGTATTTCTTCTTGGTTTTGATTTCCACTCTGAATCCCTGCAGTGTGTGCTGAGCTCAGCCACTGGGAGCTTTAGATTTTACCTGCGGCGAGAAATCCCGCCTGGCTGTTCTAAAGCGGCTCACCTAGGCTTGCTGTAGCCGTCCTGTGAAGTCGCCGCTGCCGCCGGCAGTATCACGCTGCTGCCGCGTCCTCGGGCATGAGGCCCGTGTATCTCCTCTGTGGCTCTGAGCTCTGTTCTCAGTCCACTTTCTCTCTGGAGCCTGGTGATTTTTTTGTTTCTCTGGTGATGGTGTTTTCTGGCTATGAAAGGCACTGATTTTGTGGTAATGGAGATTCGTTGCTAGTGGGGCTCTTAAGCCCCGCTTTTCTCGGTCACCATCTTCCCGGCTATTCTTTACTTTGAAACAGAGTCTCACTAAGTTGCAGAGGGCCTCACTAAGTAGCTGAGGCTGTCCTTGAACTGTTGATCCTCCTGTATCAGCCTCCCAAATGTGGAATTACAAGCATAAACCAGCATACCCAGCCTTTTTTTCACTATTTATTTATTTATTTATTTTTGTGGTACTGGGAGTGTAACCCAGGGGCTTTCCTACCTCTGGGCTATACTCCCAGATACACACACACACACACACACACACACACATATATATATATATATATTTTTTTTTTTTTTTTTTAAATTTGGAAACAGAGTCTCACTAAGTTGCTGAGAGCCTCACTAAGTAGCTGAGGCTGGCTTCAAACCTGTGCAATCCTCCTGTCTCAGCCTCCCAAGTCCGGGGATTACAAGCGTGCGCCACCATGCCCAGCATCTTTTTTTAATTAAAAAAATAATCAAAGCTTTCAATTTTGTCATGTGATGCTCAGGATAGAGATTGTGCTGCTCCACATAATAAACATTTCTTACTGAAATCATATAAGTTTTTATTTGTATCAAAAGCCTCGCTGGACAGCCGGGCATGGTGGCGCACGCTTGTAATCCCAGCATTCGGGAGTCTGAGACCAGAGGATCGCGGTTCAAGAACAGCCTCAGCTACTTAGTGAGGCCCTCTGCAAGTCAGTGAGACCTGGTTTCAAAATAAAGAATAAAATATAGGGCAGGGGGTGTAGCTCGGAGGTCGAATGCCCCTGAGTTCCACCCCAGACCCGCAAAAAAAAAAAAAAAAAAAAAAAAAAAAGCCTCACTGGACAAAGCAATTAAGATATAGAATACCTGTCATTAAATACCCATAGCAATTCCTTGTTAGGAAGTGGGCATATCAAGAACTTTTAAGCCAGGTGTGGTGGTGCACGCTTGTAGTCCCCACGCTTGGGAGGCTGAGACAGGAGGACTGCACAGGTCCGAAGCCAGCCTCAGCTACTTAGTGAGGCTCTCAGCAACTTCAAATAAAATATAAAAAATAGGTCTGGGAATATAGCCCAGAGGTAGAAAGCCTCTGGGTTCCACCCCCAGTACCATCAAAAAAAAAAAAAAAAGCTTTTAAACTGGGCACGGTGGCACATACCTGTAATCCCAGTACTTGAGAGGCTGAGACAGGAGGATTGCAGACCTGAAGTCAGTCTCAGCAGCTTAATGAGGTACTCACAACTTAGCAAGACCCTGTTTCCAATAAATAGGACTGGAGGTAGAGCCCAGAGACAAAAGCATTGGTTAGTGAATAGGAAAAAAGAGACTAGGCAGAGAAAAAGAGGACAGGAAAGCCTTCCTGAAAGAAAAGACTGACCCTGCCCAGCTATGGTTAGACTTCCAGTTTATCACATTGCAGTTCAAGCTGCCCAGACAATACAAGCCTGTGTCCTGCACACCCACAGTGAGCTCTGGCACAACCCAATCCTGTGGATTTATTCAATAAAGTTTCTCATAGCTAAGCAGGACGTGGTGGCCCTTGCTTATAATCCTAGTATTTGGGAGGCTGAGGCAGGAGGATTGCTAGTTCACAGTCAGCCTCAGCTACTTAGTGAGGCCCTCTGCAACTTAGTGAGAATCTGTTTCAAAAGAAGAAAAAAATAGGGCTTGGAGTGTAGACCAGAGATAGAATGCCCCTAGTTTCAATCCCCAGTATCACCAAAAAATAAAATAAAATAAAATTCTTTTGTAACTACTAAGGCTTCCCTATGAATTTTTTCCCTTGACAGATAAGAATTGAGATATTACTCACGGTCCTATAATAAAAAGCCCCTGGGTTTTATCCACAGTATGACAGGAAGGAAGTAAGAAAGGGAGGGAGGATCTTTTAAGATAAGGGCACTGGTTTACTTTTTTTTTTTTTTTTTTCAGTACTGCCAAGAATCTCTGTTTGCTGAGGCCCTAACGCTACCACTATGACTGACTCATTCTGGGTCGTCCTTCTCTTGGCTTTCATCTAAAGAGCCAATATCCTCACTCTCTTCTCTCCAAAATGTCAACTGAATCCTGTATCTCACGAGGCCAAATCTTAAGGATGTACTTTGGCTTACAAAGTCTGCATTTTATTTATTATTTATCTATTTATTGTGGTACAGGGAATTGAACCCAGGGGCATTCTACCTCTGAGCTACAGAAAGAGGGCCTCACTAAGTTGCTGAGGCTGGACTTACACCTGCAATCCTCCTGTCTCCGTCTTCTATGTACTGGGATTACAGACATGCACCACCTACCAGGCTGCATCTTTTATTTATTTATTTTTTATGGCACTGGGGATGGAACCCAGGGCATTTTGCCTTTGAGCTACACCCCCAGTTCTATATTTTTATGCTTTATTTTGAAACAGGGTCTCACTGAGTTGCAGAAGGTCTCACTAAGTAGCTGAGGCTGTCCTCGAACCGTGATCCTCCTGTCTCAGCCTCCCACATGCTGGGATTACAAGTGTGGGCCACCACACCCGGCTTGGCTGCATCTTTTTACTCAAAAATACCTCCTAGCTTTCCTCTGCTTTGACCTGCCTCCGTAACTCTAGTCTCATTGACTCGCTCACCATTCAAACACAAACCAAGCCTTTCATTGCCCTGCCTTTGCACTGACCATGGATGCCACCTAAACCAGCAGTAAGAAGGTGAGGAGGAAAGGCGAAGGCTGCCTTTGCTGAATGCTATGGAGTGCTCTGCCTGCAGTGTGCCATCTAATTCCCCCACAGTCCATGAAGCATGTATTATCCTCTATCTTGGAGATGAGGGTAGTCACATTAGGGAGATTAAATAACCTGTTCAAGGTCCCACAGTTAGTAAGTGATCGGACTAATCTTGAAACCAAAGTTTAACTGAAAGTACATGTTCTGAGCCCAGCAGAGGCGCTGGGAGGTGGAAACAGGAGGATCATAGGTTCAAGGCCAGCCTCGGCAACTTAGTGAGAACCTGTTTCAATAAAACAAATAAAATGGGCTGAGATGTAGCTCAGAGGTAGGATGCCCCTGAGTTCGCTCCACAGTACCACAGAAAGGAAATAAAAAGAAAAAAGGAAACGCATGTTCTGGCCACTTCTACAGGCTGACTTTCCCTATCCAGTCTTCATCCAGCATTCTTCAAATTCTTCAGATTCTAGTCCTGTTCTTCTTCTTCTCTTGATCATCACAGCTTCTCCCAGGTGGAGTTCGCTGCTCTCACAGTGTTCAACCTATAGTCACACCACTTACTGTTATGCTTTGTATCTTAAGTTGAACACTTGGTCCCCAGCTGATAGTGCTGTTAAGAGGTGGTGGAGATGTTGGAGACAGAACTTAGATGAAGGACATTAGGCTAGTGGGGCATCTCTTGAAGGGAGTCCTGGGACCCCAGCCTTTCTCTCTCACTCGCTTTGCTTCCCAGCTGCCATGACTTGGGCAGCTTTGCTCCACCACTGCTCCCTGCCACGATGTGCAGAAACAGCAGGGCCAGGTCACCATGGAAACCTCAGAGGCTGGGAACCAAAATAAACCTTTCCTCTTAAGTTGGTTTTCTCAGATATTTCATCATAGCAACTGAAAGAGTCAGCAATAGAAAGCTGACTAACACAATTATCTGGAGTTGTGTGAGGTTTTAATTTATTTATATATTTGTGTGTGTGTGTGTGTGTGTGTGTGTGTGTGTGTGTGTGTGTGTAGTACTGGGATTTTTTTAAATTTAATGTGTATGTGGTACTGGTGATGGAACCCAGAGGCATTCTATCTCCAAGCTACACTCCCAGCCCTATTTTATTTTTATTTTGAAACAGGGTCTTGCTAGGTTGATGAGAGTCTCACTACTTGCTGAGGCTGTCCTTGAAGCTGCGATTCTCTAGTCTCAGCCTGCCAAGTACTGAGATTACAGGCATCCTCTACTATGCCTGGCTTGTACTAAGGATTGAACACAGGGGCATTCTATCACTGAGCTACACCTCCAGCCCTTTTTTATTTTATTTTATTTTATTTGGTACTGATAATTGAACTCGGGGGCATTATACCTCAAAGCTACACCTCCTGTTTTATTTTATTCCTTACTGAGTCTCACTAAGTTGCAGAGGGCCTCAAAAGTTGCTGAGGCTGTCTGCAAACCTGTGATCCTCCTGTCTCAGCCTCCCATGTACTAGAATTACAAAAGTGTGGCATCATACCCAGTTTTATTTATTATTATTATTTTTTACTTTTTAATTTTTTGTGGTAGTAGGGGTGGAACCCAGGGGCTTTTCTACCTCTGGGCTTTACTTTAAGACCTATTTTTTCTACTTTATTTGGAAACAGGGTCTCACTAATTTGCTGAAAGCCTCACTTAGTAGCTGAGGCTGGCTCTGAACCTGTGTGATCCTCCTGTCTCAGCCTCCCAAGAGCTGGGATTACAAGTGTGCCCCACCACATCCGGCTTTTAAAATTATTTTTAAATTTAATTTAGTTTAACTAATTAATTTATTTTTTGCGGTACTAGGGATGGAACCCAGAGACATTCTACCTCCGAGCTACATCCCCAGCCCTATTTTTTATTTTGAAACAGGGTCTCACTAAGTTGCAGAGGGCCTCACTAAGTAGCTGAGGCTGGCCGTGAACTGTGATCCTCCTGTCTCAGCCTTCCAAATGCTGGGATTACAAGCATGTGCCACCATGCCCAGCTTATTTTCTATTTTGAAACAAGATTTCACTAAGTTGCTGAGGGCTTGCTAAATTGCTGAGGCTGACCTCAAACCTGCGATCCTCTTGTCTTAACCTCCTGAGTTCTAGAATTACAGACATATACCACCATGCCGTTTATCAAGTATTTTTTAATTGAGATACAATTCACATGGCATAAATTCATTAACTTAAAAAGTATAATTCAAGCCGGGCGTGGTGGTACACGCTTGTAATCACAGCACTTGGGAGGCTGAGACAGGAGGATCGCACAGGTTCAAAGCCAGCCTCAGCTACTTAGTGAGGTTCACAGCAACTTAGTGAGACCCTGTTTCCAAATAAAATATAAATTAGGGACGGGGGCATTTCCCGGAGGTAGAAAGCCCCTGGGTTTCACCCACAGTACCACCAAAAAAAAAAAAAAAAGAGTATAATCTAGTGCTTTTAATGGCATATACATTGTTCTTCAGTCATTACAACTAATTTGAAAATATTGCCATCATCCCAAAAGTAACTCCACACCCATTATATTCATTTTCTATTCTACCTTCCCTTCATCTCTGTAACCACCAATCTGCTCTCTGTTTCTATAAATTTGACTATTCTGGACATTTAATTCCCATGAAAGCTGTACATGGTGATGTACACTTGTAATCCCAGTACTTGGGAGGCTAAGACAAGAGGATCACAAGGGCGAAGCCAGCCTCAGCCACTTAGTGAGGCCCTCTGCAATTTAGGGATACCCTGTTTCAAGATAAAAAAAAAAAAAGATAGGGCTGAGGGTGAAGCTCAGAGGTAGAAGGCCTCTGGGTTAAAACCCCAGTACCAGCTGAATGTGGTGGTGCACACTTGTAATCCCAGAATTCGGGAGGCTGAGATGGGAGGATCACAGTTTATGGACAGCCTCAGCAACTTAGTGAGGCCCTTTGCAACTCAGTGAGACCCTGTTTCAAAATAAAGAATAAAAAATAGGTCACCGGGAGAGGTGGTGCACGCCTGTAATCCCAGCACTTGGGAGGCTAAGACAGGAGAATCGCATGGGTTCAAAGCCAGCCGCAGCTACTTAGTGAGGCTCACAGCAATTTAGTGAGACCCTATTTCCAAAAAAATTATAAATTAGGGCTGGGGGCTGGGTGTGGTGGTGCATGCGTGTAATCCCAGCATTTGGGAGGCTGAGACAGGAGGATCGCGCAGGTTCAAAGCCAGCCTCAGTTACTTAGTGAGGCCCTTTGCAACTCAGTGAGACCCTGTTTCAAAAAATAAAGAATAAAAAAATAGGGCTGTGGGTGTCACTCGGAGATAGAATGCCTACAGGTTCATGTAAGACTTCTTTTATTTAATGCTGTCAAGGTTAATACTTGTTATAATGTTTCAGCATATCATTTCTTTTTATAGCTGAATTCTATTCTATTGTATGGATTTACCATAGTTTATCTATCTGTCTTTTGATGGGCATTGGTTTTTTCTTTACTTTTTGTTTTGTGTGTGTGGTACTGAGGATGGAATCCAGGGACATGCTACCTCTGAGCTACAACCCCCAGCCCTATTTTTTATTCTTTATTTTGAAACAGGGTCTCACTGAGTTGCAAAGGGCCGCACTAAGTAGCTGAGGCCATCAACGTACCGTCATCCTCCTGTCTCAGCTTCCCAAGTGCTGGGATTACAAGCATGCACTGCCATGCCCAGCTCTTACTTTTTATTTATTATAAATAATCCTTCCATAAGCATTTGTGTACAACTTTTTGTATAGACATTGTTTTCTATTTTTTATTTCATTTTATTTTGGTACTGAGGATTGAATTCAGGGGCATTCTACCTCCAAGCTACACCACCAGTCCTTTTCTTTGTGTGTGTGTGTGTGTGTGTGTGTGTGTGTGTGTGTGTGTGTGTAGTGCTGGGGATCGAACCCAGGGGCATTCTATCTCTGAGCTACACCCTAGCCCTATATCTTTCTTTTTCTTCTCCCTCCTCCTCCTCCTCCCCTCCTCCTCCTCCTCCTCTTCCTCCTCCTCTTCCTCCTCCTCTTCCTCCTCCTCCTCCTCCTCCTCTTCCTCCTCCTCCTCCTCCTTCTCCTCCTCTTCCTCCTCCTCCTCCTCCTCCTCTTTCTCTTCCTCCTCCTCCTCCTCCTCCTCCTCCTCCTCCTCCTTCTCTTCCTCCTCCTCCTCCTCCTCCTCCTCCTCCTTCTCTTCCTCCTCCTCCTTCTCTTCCTCCTCCTCCTCCTCCTCCTCCTCCTCCTCCTCCTCCTTCTCTTCCTCCTCCTCCTCCTCCTCCTCCTCTTCCTCCTCCTCCTCCTCCTCCTCCTCCTCTTCCTCCTCCTCCTCCTCCTCTTCTCCTCCTCCTCCTCTTCCTCCTCCTCCTCCTCCTCCTTCTCTTCCTCCTCCTCCTCCTCCTCTTCTCCTCCTCCTCCTCTTCCTCCTCCTCCTCTTCTCCTTCTCCTTCTCCTTCTCCTTCTTCTTCTTTTTTGTGGTACTGAGGATGGAACCCAGAGGCGTTCTACCTCCAAGCTACATACCCAGCCCTATTTTTTTTATTCTTTATTTTGAAACAGGGTCTCACTGAGTTGCAAAGGGCCTCACTAAGTAGTTGAGGCTGTCCTAGAACCGCAATTCTCCTGTCTCAACCTCCCAAATGCTGGGATTACAAGTGTGCACCACCACACCAGGCATCTTTTAATTGTTTTTTTGTTTTTTATTTTTGCGGTAATGGGTGTGGATCCCAGGGGCATTCTACCTCCAAGCTACACGCCCAGCCCTGGTTTTTATTCTTTATTTTGAAACAGGGTCTCACTAAGTTGCAAAGGACCTCACTAAATAGCTAAGGCTGTCCTCGCACCACAATAATCCTCCTGTCTCAGCCTCCCAAATACTGGGATTTGCATTTGGGAGGCTGTACCACCATACCCGGCATCTTTTAATTCTTTTTTTTTTTTCTTCCCATACTGGGAATGGGACCTAGGGGCATTGTACCTCCAAGAGACACCCCTAGCCCTATTTTTTATTCTTTATTTTGAAACAGGGTCTCACTGAGTTGCAAATGGGCCTCACTAAGTAGATGAGACTGTCCATGAATTGGGATCCTCCTGTCTCAGCCTCCCAAATGCTGGGATTACAAGTGTGCATCACCACGCCCAGCTCATCTTTTAAATTTTGAAGTCAAGGTCTCACTAAATTGCTGACAGGCTCTCAAAGTTGGTGACACTGACCTCAAATCTGTGATCTTCCTGCCTCAGTCTCCCAAATACTGGGATCATAGGCATGTGCCACCACATTCAGCCACGTAGATGTGTTTTTAATTTTCCTGAGTCTTAACAATGGTTTGAATGTGTCCCCCAAAGTTAAGGCACTGGAAATTTAATCCCCAAATTCATATGTGAATGAATGGGGGGCCTTAGGGAAGTAATTAAGATTAGATGAGGTCGTAAGGGTTGGGCCCCCATGAGGACCTTCGTGGCTTTTTAAGAAGAAAGACCCAACCTAGCATGTTTTGGCTGTCTCATACAGTGAGGATGCAGCAGGAAGGCCCTCACCAGACACTAAGCAGATACCAGCACTATGTTCTAGTGTTATGGTTTAAATGGTGGCCAGCCTCAGGAACTTAGTGAAACCCTCTGCAACATAGTAAGACACTATTTCAAAATAAAAAATAAAACCAGGCTTGGGGGCTCATACTTGTAATTCTAGTACTTGGGAGGCTGAGATAGGAGGAGGAAGGTCTAAGGATAACCTTAGCAAATAGTGAGACTATCATCAACCTAATGAGACTCTGTTTCAAAATAAAAGTTAAGCTAGGCACATGCTTGTAATCCCAGTTCTTGGTAGGCTGACAGGTAGAGCCCAGGCATGAAGACATCCTCAGCAAGTAGTAAGACTCCATTAACCTAGAGAAAACTTGTTTCAAAATAAAAGTAAAACAGGATTGGGAGTGTAGCTCAGAGGTATAATGCACCTGGGTTCAAACCCCAGTACCAATAATAAGTAAATAAATAAATATATAAGTACAATTAAAAATAAATCAAAAATAGATCTGGGGCCAGGTGTGGTGGCACACCCTTATAATCACAGTACTCAGGAGGCTGAGACAGCAGAATTGCAGTTAGCTGACAGCCTCAGCTACTTAGTGAGGACCTCTACAACTTAGTGAGACCTTGTTTCAAAATAAAAAATAAAAGTCGGGCGTGGTGGCACACGCTTGTAATCCCAGTACTTGGGAGACTGAGACAGGAGGATTGCGTAGATTCAAATCCAGCCCTGGCTACTACTGAGGCTTTCAGTCACTCAATGAGACCCTGTTTCCAAAGAATAAAAAATAGGGAGCCGGGTGTGGTGGCGCACGTTTGTAATCCCTGCGCTTGGGAGGTGGAGACAGGAGGATCACGCAGGTTTGAAGCCAGCCTCTTTGGCTTAAAAGATCCTGTTTCCAATTTTTAAAAAAAAGTATAAAAATAGGTCTGGGAGTGTAGCCTGGAGGTAGAAGGGTTTCCAGGAACCCCAGTACCACCAAAAATAAAAAATAAAAAAAATAGGGCTGAGGTGTAGCTCAGAGGTAGAATGCCCCTGGGTTCCATCCACAGTACCACCAAAAAATATAAAAAATAAAAAATAAAATAGGGCTGGGGGTGAGCTCAGAAGTAGAATGCCTTTGGTTTCAATCTCTAATACCACACACACACACACACACACACACACACACACACACACACACACAATTTTCCAAGTGGGAAACCCTTGTTTCAATACTCAGCTACACACACACACACACACAAGGCACCTCACAGAATGGAAAAAACACTTGCAAACAGCTAAGGCTGGCTGTGAACCTAGGATCCTCCTGTCTTAGTTTTTTTTTTTTTTTTTTTTGGTGGTACTGGGGTTCCTGAAGCCCTTCTACCTCCAGACTACACTCCCAGACCTATTTTTTACATTTTTATTTGGAAACAGGGTCTCCTAAGCCAGCACGCGCGGCTGGCTTCGAACCTGTGTGATCCTCCTGTCTATGCCTCCCAAGCGCGGGGATTACAAGCATGTGCCACCACGCCCGGCGTCCTGTCTTAGTTTCTAAAGTACTGAGATTCCAGGAGTGCGCTACCACACCTGGCAAGGTAACTTTTTTTTTTTTTTGACAACTTGCTTCATTTATTCAGTACTATATTAAACAGTGTACTGGAAGATAGATTAGCCAATAGCTCCAAGCCTCCTAACAATTTAAATGAAAATTACAAAATGTTTTGAGACCCTATTTTGGAATACAAAGGGTGTTTGACTTCCAATTTCCATTCTCTGTGGAACAAGAACAGGTCATTCCTTTATTGACATGACAAAATACATCACATTTTCTGTTCTGCTGATGCTATAAATTCAATTCTCCAGCCACATCAGTTATGAGCATAAAGTATATCATGTAACCTCAACTCTCTAACAGGAAGGCTTAGACAGAATGGATGCTGCTGGGACTATGCTGCTTCCTTGGATGTGACAACTGCGCACCCATCTCCTCCCCCTCAGATGATGTCCTCAGCATGTTAGAGCAGCGAGGAGCGGTTCAGTCTCATAACCAAGTTAGAGTGAAGACACTGGCCACATAATACACACGCTCCATTCTTTAAAAAAATTCTGAATCTTGGGCAACTGTTCTCTTGTAACTATTACTCACTCTTTCTTTCTTTCTTTCTTTCTTTCTTTCTTTCTTTCTTTCTTTCTTTCTTTCTTTCTTCTTTCTTTCTTTCTTGGTCCTGGGGTTCCTGGAAGCCCTTCTACCTCCGGGCTACACTCCCAGACCTATTTTTTTTTTTTTTTTTGGAAACAGGGTCTCTTAAGCCAGCCAGGCTGGCTCCGAACCAGCGCGATCCTCCTGTCTCCGCCTCCCAAGCGCGGGGATGACAAGCGCGCGCCACTTTACAGTTTCTAAAAGCAGTTATTGCCCAAAGCTGGAAGAACTTAAGTCTTCTCTGATGAGCATGTGAATGAATGAAGGGAGGTAAGCAAAAAATAAAATTTAAAAAGATGAGGTCTGATAGGGGAGCAGTCGGGTAAGAAAATTAAAAAAAAAAAGAAACAGTAATTTAAAGTTTATTCCAGCTATAATACAGGTTATTCTGACTTTAAGGCAGCATCACATGGCACACTTCTGAGTCCATTCCCGAGATATTCTGTTGTACTTATCTCTGTTTTATAGAACCGTGCAATCTCTGGCACTAAGGGGTCATCTAGGTTTGGATCACATAGCAGTGAACAAATGGATAAAAGAACTTTAGAAATCGTTAAAGCAGGAGACCACTGTGATCTTAGAATAGCGAGACAAATGCTGCCATTACTGTTAATATTTGGATGATAAATTCTTGTTGTAAATTCAACCTTAGGTGGTTTGAAGGGGTAGTCTGTAGGAAAATGAATTACCAAAAAGAATACACCACCTTGATATGGACTGTCATTAGGTCCCATAATTGTGGCTTGCCAATGAAGCATATCATCCCCAACTGGACCTGCAGAACATTGTGCTGGAGGGTCACGGGCCAAATCACTAAGTTCCTTATTAATCCGTTTCAGCGCCATAGTCTGTGCTTTTCATCTAGCTCCTCATTATCTGGTGTGTGATCAAAGGTCCGGACAAAACTCTTGATTATCTGGGCTGCGGGAAGGATGGTCTCTCCGACTCACACCGGCTCTCCAGACACAGGTGCAGAGGGGCCGGGGCCTCCCTCAAGCTGCGTCCTCGGCCTCCTCCCCGCGCGGCAGCTAGTGCCTCCCTGGCCCTACGGGGCTCACGTGCAGGACACCGGTAACTTTTTTTTTTTTTGTACTGGTGAATGAACCCAGGGGTAATCTACCTCTGAACTACATCTCAAGCCTTGTTTTGTGTTTTGAAACAGGGCCTGACTAAATTGCTGAGGCTGGCATCAAATCTACAATACTCTTGTCTCTGCCTCCCAAATGCTGGGATTACAAGCATGTGCTACCATGCCCAGCAGGATAATTTGTTTAATGATTTCTTTGAAGCACTAGCATTTTGTGTGTATGTGTGTGTGGGGGGGTCTAGGGATGGAACCCAGGGCATTCGACCATCGAGCTACACCTCCTGCCCTATTTTTATTCTTTATTTTGAGGCAGGGTCTCACTAAGTTTCAGAGGGCCTCACTAAGTAGCTGAGGCTGTTCACAAACTACAATCTTGCAGTCTCAGCCTCCCAAATGCTGGGATTATAAACATGCGTCACCACACCCAGCAGTTACTGGAGATCTTAATACAGATTTAGAAGTTGTCTGTATTTTGCTGTCTTTTTTTAGTATAAAATTATAACATATTAGCTGGGCATGGTGGTGCACGCTGAGTGAGACCCTGTTTCAAAATAAAGAATAAAAAAATAGGGCAGGAGGTGTAGCTTAGAGGTCAAATGCCCCTGGGTTCCTTCCCTAAACGTGCAAAAAAAAAAAAAAAAAAAAAAAGAAATTACCTTCTGACTAGTATGTGTTAACAAAGGATTCTTTCAGTTCTTCAGTTCTTGATAAAGCATTTTTTTCAGTTAGGACTGATAAAAGTCATTTCTAGATGAAAGATAACTGCCTCTGTTTCATACCACACTTATCTTCTGAGATAACTGTTATCAGAGATTTTAAAAAGCCTCTACCCTAGTAATACATAATTACCCCTTTCTCTGAATTTCTTTCACTCTTACTTATTCTTCTACAAAATTAGCAGTTTCTTTGGTATTGCTCTATAGCTTTGGCTTATAAATTATTTTAATTGTTGTTTGATTATTCACTGTTGTGTGGCCTTCCCAAGTAGACTTGGGCCAATTAGTAGTAGATTTTATAGAGACTTGTATCTAGTGGACATACAGCAGAGATTTCTTGATATTCTCTGTGCATTCAAACGATTCAGTCTTAAAATAAGAAACTATTAACCCTACATTCTATAGAGATATAGCAGTTTGGTTGGTGACCACACCACCTTAAACATGCCTGTGGTCTGATCTTGGCAGCTGAGCAAGGTCCTCGGGCCTGGTTAAAACTTGGGAGGGAGAAGGCAGCTTAGGTTGCTTCAGAGTAAGAGGCTCTTGGGGGAGAAGTATCTTCTTTGTTTTATTTGGAAAATTTCTAGTGATTCACTATTGCTTTTCTGGAAAAATAAAGAGACTGGTGGTTTAATAGTTACTAGAAATATTTTTATGTATTTCTTTGTGTATAGGTTTTGAGGGAGGTATTGGGGATTGAAACAAGGGGCATTCTAGCTCTGAGCTACACACCCCCAGCCCCTTCTCTTTTTTTAAATTTAAATTGTGTGTGTGTGTGTGTGTGTGTTTTAATTTTAAAACAAGGTCTCACTAAGTTGTTGAGAGTGGCCACAAACCTGTGATCCTCCTGTTTCCACCTTCCAAGTACTGTAATTACAGAAGCATACCACCACACCTAACCATACCCAGGTTATTTTATTTGTGTGTGTGTGTGTGTGTGTGTGTGTGTGTGTGTGTGTGTGTGTGTATGGAACCCAGGGGCATTCTAATATGTGTGTGTGTGTGTGTGTGTGTGTGTGTGTGTGTATGGCTGGGGGTATAGCTTGGAGGTAGAATGTTCCTGGGTTTCATCCTCAGTACAGAAAAACAAAAACAAAAAACAAAAAAAAAAAACAACAGAAAGAAAAGAAATGATGTATCCGGAGGTGACAGTGTACTGTCATACATCCGTGGGAATATAGTCAGTTTATTGATTGTGAAAAAAACAAAATATTCCTGGGCGTGGTGGTACATGCTTATAATCCCAGCATTTGGCAGGTGGAGACCAGAGGATTGCAGTTCTTGGCCAGTCTCAGCTACTTAGGCTCTCCACAACTTAGTGAGATCCTGTTCCAAAATAAAAAATATTGGGCAGGAGGTATAGCTCAGAGGTGAATGCCCCTGAGTTCCATCCCTGACTCCCCCCAAATTGTGGGTTAAAATGATCATCTAATAACAATGAATTCAGTACCCATTGTTAGCATGGTGTTAGATTATGGAAAGCAAACAAATAAAACACAAAAAACAAAACTAAGAATTTTATAAGCTACAAAAGTTTCTATCACCTAGCAGAAATTAGTCCCTATTTGAAATGCATGCTATTCTTTTTTTTGGGGGGGGGGGTTCCTGGAAACTCTTCTACCTCCGGGCTATACTCCCAGACCTATTTTTTATTTTTTATTTGGAAACAGGGTCTCTTAAGCCAGCGAGGCTGACTTTGAACCAGCACGATCCTCCTGTCTCTGCCTCCCAAGCACGGGGATTACAAGCGTGCGCCACCACCCCAGGCTAGCACTGGGATTTTTGAAACAGGGTCTCCCTGAGTTGCAAAGGGACTCACTAAGTAGCTAGGCTGTCTGCAAATCGCGATCCACCTTTCTCAGCCTCCTGAATTGTGGGATTACAAGAGTGAGCCTGGCTTCTGCTATCTTTAAATTATGCTAAAAACTGGGCATAGTGCCCCATGCTTATACGCTTATAATCCCAGTTCGTGGGAGGCTGAGACAGGAGGATCACAGGTTTGAGACCAGCCTCAGCTACTTAGTGATGCCCTCTGCAACTTAGTGAGACCCTGTTTCAAAATAAAGAATTAAAAATAGGGCTGAGAAAATATTGGGCAGGAGGTATAGCTCAGAGGTAGAATGCCCCTAGGTTCAATCCCACCAATGCAAAAAAAAAAAAAAATTAAAACAAACATAGACTCATTAAATCATTTTACTTCTCTTGACTTCATTGTAAAACAAGAGAGTTTCAAGATTTTTTGCCCCTCAGACTGTAATTGATGGTTCAGTATCAGGTAAAAATTTGTTTGAAGCTGGGCGTGGTGGCGCACACTTGTAATCCCCACACTTGGGAGGCAGAGACAGGAGGATTGCACAGGTTCGAAGCCAGCCGCGCTGGTTTAAGAGACCCTATTTCCAAATTAAAAAGTATAAAATAGATCTGGGAGTGTAGCCTGAAAGTAGAAGGGTTTCCAGGAACCCCCGTACCACCAAAAAAAAAAATTTTTTTTGTTTTAAATGCAGAATCTGAAGCTCAAGACCTTTTTTTTTTTTAATCAAAATTTGCATTTTGAAAAAATCCCTACCAGCTGGGCGTGGTGGCACACGGTTGTAATCCCCAAGCTTGGGAGGCGGAGACAGGAGGATCCTGCAGGTTTGAAGCCAGCCACGCTGGCGTAAGAGACCCTGTTTCCAAATCAAAAAAAGTATAAAATAGGCCTGGGAGTGTAGCCTGGAGGTAGAAGGGCTTCCAGGAACCTGTGTAGTAAAGTTTGAGAAAATTGTCCTAAATGACAGAGTAACTTCCAAGCTAGTAATCCTACCATCTAGTAATTCTCCCAGATATTAATTGTACCATTTCATCTGCTTAAAAGATTCCAAATTATGCCAAATGAGTTTTGGAAAGTTAAACTAAGAATTATGTTTGACTTAAATGAAAAGACTGCTCAGCCAGCTGAAGTAACTTTTCAACCCATCACTTTATTTTTTATTTTTATTATTATTATTTTTGTGGTACTAGGGATTGAACCCAGGGGTATTTTACTCTACACCTCCAGCCCTATTTAATTTTTATTTTGAAACAAGGGTCTCAATAGGTTGATGAAGGTCTCACTACTTGGTGAGACTATCCTCAAACCTGTGATCCTCCTGTCTCATCCTCCCAAGTACTGGGATTATAGGTGTGTGCCACCATGGCTGGCTTAAAGTCACTGCTTTAAATTTAAAGGGGCCAGGTGTGGTGGTGCACGCTTGTAATCCCAGCATTCAGGAGGCTGAGACAGGAGTATCGTGGTTCGTGGACAGCCTCAGCTACTTAGTGAGGCCATCCGCAACTTATTGAGACCCTGTTTCAAAATAAAGAAAAAAAATAGGGCTGGGGTGTAGCTTGGAGGTCAAATTCCCCTGGGTTCCATCCCCAGACTTGCAAAAAAATTAAAAAATAGAAAAATAATAAATAAATTTAAAGGGAAGGAGAGGAGCCAAGATGGCAGTGGCCAAATAGGACAGGTATTTCTCTGAGAAACCCCGGACATCAGATTTTGGTTTAATATCTGATTGGGACAACATATAGAGACATTTATAGCCATGACTTCCTACCTAAAATATAAGAGAGAAGAGACAGACCTAGATGCAGCCAATATTTGGGAGAGGTAGATAAATCCAATTCAACCTGCCTTAAACTGTTGGAGAAATCTTACCCAAAAAGACTGCTCCTTTACCACATGCTCAGGAATTCTGGACAACATACTATGTAAAAAAAATGTTCAGGGTGTGTCAGATGGGGCCCCACATAATCTAGTCAGCCGGCACCAAGCATCCCAGGAGCCAAGGGCACTCCTGGCCACCATGTTCCTCTGCATAGAGCTGGGGTTGGTGCGCTCGGAGCAGCAGAACCTGCTTTCCATGGTGAAGCTGTGGGCCTCCACTCTTGGCAGGGAGATAAAACACATTGCTACTAAGTACTTGGGCCCCCAACTCCTGAAAAAGACACTTACTGTTTTCTTTTATTAAAAATATTGAAGAGGGAGGAAGATGGCAGTGGCTGCAGCTGCAGTGGCGACTACAGCCAGAGCGGTGTAGGTTGGTAGCAGATGAATAGGTCATGCATCCCTCTGAGAAACCCTGAACAACAGATTTTAGTTTAATAGCTGATTGGGACAACACACAGAAACATTTCCAGTCATAAATTCCTATCTGAAATATAGGAGAGAGAGTGGAAAATGGCAGAATTAGAGGCAAGATGGCAGCACGATGCCCGCCACTGCAAGAAAAGTGATTCTTGGAGGGATATCCCAGAGGAGATCAGAAAACAGACTGCTCCTACCACCCATGCACAGGAATACTTAACAACAACATACCATAGGAGAGACCATGAAGGTGGCAGTGGCAGCCAGTATTCAGGAGAGGTAGTCAGATCCAACCAAATCCACCTTGAATTTTTAAAGAAATCTCTCCAAAAGTAGACTGCTCCTGCTGCACATGTTCAGAAATTCTGGACAACATGCTATGTAAGAAAAATGTCTGAGGCAAGTGGGAGGGAGCCCTGCCTGTATTGCTGGGCTGGCTCGCTGTGCCTGGTGTCCTGGGAGACCTCGGCTCATGGCCACAGTGCTCATCTGTGCTGCACTGGGGGCCAGAGTGTGCTTGGAGCAGCAGATCCCACTCTCTATGGTGAGACTGTGAGCCTCTGCTTTCAGTGGGGAGATAAAATCCATTGCTGCTAGGGAACTGGGCTCTCAGCTTCTTCAATGACACGTGCTGTTTTCTCCTACTTAAAGAAATATATATATATATATATATATATATATATATATATATATATATATATATATATATATGGAAAAATGGGAACCTCTGTAAATGTCCTGCCCACAGTGACAGGGACTGGAGCCTGCCGCACAGCAAGGCCAGGTCTGGAGCCAGCGAGGCCAGGCCTGGAGCCTGCTAGGCCGGGTCCAGAGCCTGTTGCACGGCAGGCCTGGAACTGGGGCCTGCTCCACAGCAGAGGACCAGCGGGTTTCTTCAGCTGTGTGGCCAGGAAGCACTAGAAGCTGCTGCTGCCTCACCTAATCTCTCAGCAGATTTCCAGACCCAGGTAACCTCTATTTAAAAAAATTGGTTGTGAGTAGATCACCTTGTCAGTTACTCACCTTTTGGCTTTCAGGTTTTCAGTAAGTGGGGTTAAGTGTGGAGAAATAGAAGCTCTAATACATTGTTGGTAGGATTACAAGTTGGTGCAACCACTTTAGAGAACAGTATAGAAGATCCTCAGAAGGAAAACGAACTTACCATATGAATGAAAACCAAAATACCAAACTAATGCATGAATAACCATGTTCATAGCTGCACAGTTCATCATTGCCAAACTGTAGAACCAGCCAAGATGTCCTTCAACAGAACAGATGAGTGGATTTCAAAACTATGGAATATGTACACAATGGAATTTTGCCCAGCCATAAGGGAGAACAAAATTATAGCATTTACAGTGAAATGTCACAAAAAAAAAAAAAAAGAAATCAGATGCTTTTCCTTTTCTTTTTCTTTTTTTTTCTTTCTTTCTTTTTTTTTTTTTTTTTTTTTTGGTGGGTTCCTGGAAACCCTTCTGCCTCCAGGCTACACTCCCAGACCTATTTTGTATTTTTATTTGGAAACAGGGTCTCTTAAGTCAGCAAGGCTGGCTTCAAACCAGTGTGATCCTCCTGTCTCTGCCTCCCAAGTGCAGGGATTACAAGCGTGCGCCACCACGCCTGGTGGAATCAGATGCTTTTCTTAATGTGCAAAATATTAGGGAGAAATGGGTAACAGGAGGAACTCTAGATTAAGAAAGGACCCTATAGAGGAGCAACTAAGGTGACATATCTGAGGGGATAAGAGGGAGGAAGAGGGAAACTCTTTAAAGCACATGATGTACTTAAACATATCAAAGTCAATCAGGAAGCCAAGCATGGGTAGGAGGGAGGGGGAGGGAAGGGGTTAGAGATTGGGTAGGGGCTGATTGCGTGATGTGTGCATGTATATCTCCACACGTTTTTTATCTTATTGAGATGCATAACTACAATGCACCAATAAAAATGTATTTAAAAATAAATAAATAAATTTAAAGGGAAGCTGGGCATGGTGGCACACGCTTGTAATCCTAGCATTTGGGAGGCTGAGACAGGAGGATTGAGATTCATGAACAGCCTCAGCTACTTAGTGAGGTCCTTTGCAACTCAGTGAGACCCTGTTTCAAAATAAGGAATAAAAAATAGGGTTGGGGGTATCACTCAGAGGTAGAATGCCCCTGGGTTCCATCCCCAGTACCACAAAAAATTAAATTAAATTATATATAAAGATAAATTCAGAAGGGAAGCAGAAAATAAATATTTTCTCTGCTTGTTTGATGTTGCCAGCTTTCAGTATTTGAGAGGACATAAATCATGGGATAATTTAATATTTGTTGAATACCTATTATTTTCAAAGTGTCAGAAAGAACTTAAAAGAGCTGAGGTTAGCCGGGCGTGGTGGCGCACGCTTGTAATCCCCGCGCTTGGGAGGCAGAGACAGGAGGATCGCGCAGGTTCGAAGCCAGCCGCGCATGCTGGCTTAGGAGACCCTGTTTCCAAATAAAAATGTAAAAATAGGTCTGGGAGTGTAGCCTGGAGGTAGAAGGGCTTCCAGGAACCCCAGTACCACCAAAAAAAAAAAAAAAAAGAGCTGAGGTTAGTAGTGTATGCCTGTGATGCCAGCACTTGAGACAGGACTATAGCAGGTTCCAGGCCAACCTCCACAATTTAGCCAGACCCTCAAAAACTTAGTATAACCCTGTTTCAAAATAAAAAATAAAAGTAATGGTGGGTATAGCTCAAAGCTAGAATGCCCCTGGGTTCAAGCCCCAGTACCAAAAGAAAAAAAGAAAAATAAATAAATAAATAAATAAATAAATAAATAAAAGGTTAGATTTCTGCTTTTTTAGGCACTTAATGAAGATAGTAGTTTGGCTTTAAAAGGCTCAGTGTCAGCTGGGCATGGTGGTGCACGCTTGTAATCCCAGTGCTTTGGAGGCTGAGACAGGAGGATTGCATAGGTTTGAAGCCAGCCATAGCTACTGAGTGAGGCTCTCAGCAACTTAGACCCTGTTTCCAAATAAAGTATAAAATAGGTCTGGGAGTATAGTCTGGAGGTAGAAAAGCCCCTGGGTTCCACCCCCAGTACCCCAACCCCACACACACACACACACACACACACACACACACACACACACACACACACGGCTCGGTGTCTGATATCCTGCGTTGGCTTAATTATAGGCTGCTTCATAGTTTGTTATTATTATCTAGGGTGGGAAGCCACATCAAATCAGTGAAATATCTTGTGCTTAAGTCACAGGGTGATAGTACAGTATCAGGTGAACTAACAGGCAGCTTATCTCTGGAGTGCTATTCTCATTGCCACTGTGTATATGATTAGGCAGCCAGAAACCAGGACAGACATCAGCTCTGATTTACCCCTGATTTTTTTTTTTTTTGTACTGGGGGTGGAACCCAGGGGCATTCTACCTCTGAGCTACACCTTCAGCCCTATTTTTAACTCTTTATCTTGAAATAGGGTGTTACTAAATTAGGAAGGACCTAAGTAGCCGAGGCTGGCCCCAAACTGGGAATCCTTCTGTCTCAGCCTCATAAGTACTGGGATTACAAGCATGCACCACCACACCCGGCTTCCCTCTGATTTATTTGTGGCCCCAGATAGTTTCACTTAAGATCAGCAGAAATTTGATATAAAAATACTTGAGTCCATTAGGAAACAGGTGGAGTTAATTGTGTGTGTGTGTGTGTGTGTGTGTGTGTGTGTGTGTGTGTTTATGAGGGTGAAATCTAGGGGCACACTTCTGGGTTATATGCCCAGTCCTATTTTATTTTTTATTTGGAAACAGGGTCTAGTTAAGTTGCTGAAAGCCTCACTAAGTTGCTGAAGCTGGCTTCGAACCTGTGATCCTACTCTCTCAGCCTCCAAAATACTGAGAGTACAGGTGGGTGCCACCAAACTCGGCGGCTCCTCCTAGTCCTCTTCTTCCTCCTCTTCCTCCTCCTTCTTCTTAGTACTAGAAATTGAATCTGCTTCCAGACTATACCACCAGCCTGATTCTATTTTTATTTTGAGATGGGGGTCTTAACTAACTTGTGAGGGTCTTGGTAAACTTCTGAGGCTTGCCTCGAATTTGTAATCTTCCTGTCTCAGCATCCCAAATACTAAGATTACAGGAATGTGCAACCATGCCTGGATACTGGATATCCCCAAATCTTCCTGTTTTTTTTTTTAATAGAGTCTCACTAAGTTGCCAAGGTTGGTCTCGATCTTGCAATCCTCCTATCTCAGCCTCCCAAGTACTGGGATTATAGGCATGAGCCACCATACTCACGAGTCCCTGGGTTCAATCAAATCAAATGTTTGATTATTGTTAGAGTACTTGGTGTGTAACCATCACTAAATAATACTAGCTGGGCATGGTGAGGCACTCTGTAATCCTAGTACTAGAAAGGCTGAGACAGAAGATCACAGGTTCGTGGCCAGCCTCAGCAAATTATCGAGGCCTTCTGAAATTCAAGGAGACCCTGTTTTAAAATAAAGAACAGAAATAGGGATAGAGGTGAAGCTCAGAGGTAAAATACCCCTAGTCTAGTTCTTCTGATTCTCAAAGATGAGGTGGCCTTCATGTGCTGTTGCAGTTATTCTTTAATGTTTACTGGCATGTAACAGGCAGAAATTTGCTTTTTCCCCTCTTTATTGGCATGTTTCCTGTTAAAATATCAAGACTGTAACTTTCTTAAAGGACAGGGTACAGTGCTTGGCACTAATTAACCCTATAAAAGTTAATTATGTTGAGCTTTCTCAGAACTCTTTGACTCTTCCCTGACCTTCATTAAATGTTTTATAACTTATTTCTTTTCTTTTCTCTGTGTATATGGTACTAGAATTGAATCCAGGGATAGTCTACCTCCAAGTTACACCTCCAACTCTTCGTATGTATGTATGTATGTATGTATGTATGTATGTATGTATTTTTGCAGTACTGGGGATTGAACCCAGGGGCATTCTACCTCTGAGCAACACTCCCAGCCCTATTTTTTTTTTAATTTTGAAACAGTCTCACTAAGTTGTGAAGGGCCTCACTATGTAGCCGAGGCTGGCCACGAACCTGTGATCCTCTTATCTCTGCCTCCCAGGTACTTAGGATTACAAGCATGAGCTACCAAGCCTGGCTCCTTTTATTTTTTTTTTAATTATTTATTTATTGTGGTACTGGGGATGAAAATCAGGGGCATTCTACCCCCAAGCTATACCCCCAGCCCTATTTTTTATTCTTTATTTTGAAACAGGGTCTCGCTGAGTTGCAAAGGGTCTAAGTAGCTGAAGCTGTCCGCGAACCACAGTCCTCCTGTCTCAGCCTCCCAAATGCTGGTATTACAAGTGTGCGCCACTACACTTGCCTTCCTTTTATTTTTGAAACAGAGTCTTGCTAGGTTGCTTAGAGTCTCTGTAGTTGGGGGGCTGAAACAGGAGGATTGCAAGTTTGAGGACAACCTCCGAAAGCAATGAGATTCATCAACCTAGCGAGACCCTTTTCAAATAAGAAATAAAATTGGGCTGAGAATGTAGCTCAAAGGTATAATGCCTCTGGGTTCAATCCCCAGTATGGCAAAAATAAATAAATAATAAATAAATAAATAGGTCAGAAAATTTAGTTAGCTCATACCTCTAACACGAGTGACTCGTGTGTAATGCCAGAGACTATGGAAGCTGAGGCAGGAGGATTAAAAGTTTAAAGTAGCCAGGTATGGTGGCCCACGTTTTTATTCCTGGGACTTGGGAAGTTTGAAACTGGAGAATTGCACATTTGGGGACAACCTCAGCAACTTGTGAGGCCCTCCAAAACATAGTAAGACCCTGTTTCAAAATAAAGAATAAAATAGGCTGGGTGTATAGCACAGAGGTAGAATGTTCCTGGATTCCATCCCTAGTACCACAAAAAAAAAAAAAAAAAAGAAAGAAAAAGCCAACCTGAGTAATTTAGCCAGACCATGTCTCACAATAAAATATAAGAAGGGAAGGGGATGTAGCTCATCACCCACTTAGCCCTTACCCAGTTCCCACCCCATTCCCTCCTCCTCCCTCCTTCTCATGTTTGGCCTAGTGATTGACATTGATATGTTTTTTAAGGTACATTATGGGCTTTCAACAATTTAGCAAGGCCCTGTCTCAAAATAAAAAAATAAAATTTGGAGCCAGGCGTGGTGGCACATGCTTGTAATCTCAGCATTTGGGAGGCCAAGTCTGGAGGATAGCTATTTAGTGAGGCCCTTTGCAACTCAGTGAGATACTGTTTCAAAATAAAGAATAAAAAAAAAGGGCTGGGGGTGCAGCTCAGAGGTAGAATGACCCTGGGTTCCATCCTCAGTACTGAAGAAAAAAAAAAGATATATGAATACAATGTACCAATAAATTTTTAAATAAAAAATAATAAATTAATGAGAGCCTCAGGAAGTTGCTGAAGCTGGCTTTGAACCTGCAATCCTCCTGTCTCAGCCTTTTGAGTAGTGGGATTACAATGGTGTGCCACCATGCCTGGTTTTTTTTTTTTGTTTGTTTGTTTTGTTTTTTGCGTTACTAGGGATGGAACCCAGGGGCATTCCACCTCAAAGCTACACCCCCAGCCTGGTGTTTTTTCTTTATTTTGAAACAGGGTCTCATTGAGTTACAAGGGGCCTCACTAAGTAGCTGAGGCTGGCTGTAAACCCAGATCCTTTAGTCTCAGCTTCTCAAATGCTGGGATTAAAAGCGTATGCAACCAGGCCTGCCCCCCTCCCATAGTACTAGGGATTGAACCTAGGGGTATTCTATCTCTAAGCTATATTCCCAAACTTATTTATATTTTATTTGGAAACAGGGTCTTACTAAGTTGCTGAGAGTGTCACTAAGTATCTGAGGCTGCCTTTGAACCTGTGCAATCCTCCTGTCTCAGCCTCCCATATACTGGGTTTATATGCCCCCCTCCGGTTTTATTTTTATTTTGAAACAAGGTCTCACTAGGTTGATGAGCGTCTCATTACTTGTCTTTGAACCTGCAATCTTCCTGTCAGCCTTTCAAGTACTGAGATTATAAGCATGCACCACCATGTATGTACAGCTCCTATTTATTTATTTATCTGTTTATTTATTGCAGTACTGGGAATGGAACCCGGGGCATTCTACCTTCAAGCTACATCCCCAGCCCAATTTTTTTTAAAGTCCTTTTTATGTTTGAAACAGGGTCTCACTGAGGTGCGAAGGGCCTCACTAAGAGTAGTGAGGCCGTTGGAAAACCGCGATCCTCCCATCTCTGCCTCTCAATTGCTGGGATTACAAGTGTGGGTCACCACGCCTGGCTCCCTTTTTATTTTTTATTTTGAGACAAGTTGCCAGGTTGCCCTGAACTTGTGATCTTTCTACCACCACCTTCCAAAATGCTAGGATTACAGGTGTGCACCACCACAACCAGTTCATATCTGCATTTTTAAATGACACACTCTTTTTTTCAATGCCTACATATTTTTTTATAACCTACATTTTTTTTGTGTGTGTGTGTGTCTGGGGATGGAACGCAGGAACATTTGACATTTGAGCTACACCCCCTGCCCTATTTTTTATTCTTTATTTTGAAACAGGGTCTCACTGGGTTGCAAAGGGCCTCTCTAGTAGCTGAGGCTGGCTTTGAACCTGTGCGATCCTCCTGTCTCAGCCTCCTGAATGCTGGGATTACGAGTGCGTGCCACCACGCCCGGCTTAACCTACATTTTTTCAGATTAAACAGTTTTACACTGAATGACACAAAAGGAAACTTAAATAGCCAATAGTTTACATGTAGACTTGATTCAAATCTTAATCAAAAGAAGTAGAATAGAAACAAAAGCTTGAGAAAGATTCCTTCTTGCGCATCCGGCTCAGCACTTGGCAGTGCTCCATGCATCTTCGATTATCTGCAGCTTCCTGTGTAATGGGCTACAAAGCACACAAAATCCATGACTACGGCTCACCAAAAGGGACACAAGGACAGGAATGCATCATCAGTCACCTGTTGTGATATACCAAACCAGTTTTTAAACGTAAACTGCAAAAATTGACATACTTTTGTATATAAAAAATCTTAAATGAATCCACCTAATAAATAGGTTATGCAAGCTTGCAGGATATAATATTTTCCTGATTTGATCTTCTAGAAATCTCTGATTTTCTGTTTTATCGGGTTCTGATGTTGTGGGGTTGTGGGCATTCATTGCTCCAGTATTATTCCTCTTTCCCATGATTTTGGAAGTTTGTGCCTTCTCTGGGTTCTTCCCTTGGGTCACTATGACTTCACTTAAGGTATTCTGGATCTCGAGTCAGTAGTATCTCAGACCCCACTACTCCTTTGCTGGGTTGTATCACAAAGTCTCCGACCCAGAGAGTCAATAGAGGCTGCTTTAGACTGTGGGGGATGCCAGGTTGCACGTTCTCCTATGGTGTGATATCACTGCCACCGCCCCTCTCCCACTCGGTCAAGTCCCAGTGAGTACAGTACTGGGATTTCTCCGCTGTGGCCCACAATTTGACTCACTGTTCTTGAGTACGCAGATGTAGCTGTACTGAATTCGGTGAATTCGGTGCTGTTGCCGCCGGTGGCAATATGGCGCCGCTGCTACGCCCTCGGCTATGGGGCTGGCGTTTTTTTTTTTCTTGGTTTTGATTTCCACTCTGAATCCCTGCAGCGTGTGCTGAGCTCAGCCACCGGGAGCTTTAGATGCCCTCTGCGCCGAGAAATCCTGCCTGGCTGTTCCGCAGCGGCTCCCCTCGGCTTGCTGTGGCCGTCCTGTGAATTCGCCGGTGCCGCCAGCAGTATGGCGCTGCTGCCACGTCCTCGGGTGTGAAGCCGCGTCCTCGGGCGTGAGGATCTCCTCTGTGGCTCTGTTCTCAGTCCGCTTTCTCTCTGGAGCCTGGTGATTTTTTTTGTTTCTCTGGTGATGTTGTTTTCTGGCTTTGAAAGGCGCTGATTTTGTGGTAATGGAGATTTGTTGTTAAGCCCCGCTTTTCTCGGTCGCCATCTTCCCGGAAGTCACATTAAAATTTTAAGAATAAATTTAACAAAAGAAATGCAAAATATATACTTTGAAAACTACAGAACATTGAAACAAATAAAAAAATACTAACTAGATGGAAAATTCATGCCATGTTCATGGATTGGAATGTTTAATATTGTTAATGTGCCAAAAACCTACATATTCAATGTATTCTTTATCGAAATTCCAGCTGAAGCCAGTCGTGGTGGCGGACACCTGTAACACCAGTATTTGGGAGGCTGAGATAGGAGAATCGCAAGTTCTCAGCTAGCCTCAGCAAGTAGTGAGACTCTCATCAACCTGGCAAGACCCTCTTTCCAAAAAAAAAAAAAAAATTAGGGCCGGGAGTGTAGCTCAGAGGTAGAATGTCCCTGTATTCAATCCCCAGTAAACCAAACCAAAACAAGAAACCTCCAGATGACTTACAAAAAAGAAATTGAAGTTGGTTGTGGTGGCGCACGCTTGTAATCCCAGCATTTGGGAGATTGAAACAGGAGGATCCCAGTTCGCAGAAAGCCTCAGCTACTTGGTGAGTCCCTTTGCAACTCATTAAGACTCTGTTTTAAAATAAAGATAAAAAATAGGGCTGGAAATGTAATTCGGAGGTAGAATGCCCTTGGGTACTACAAAAAAGAAAAAAAAAAGAAAGGAAGAAGAGAGCTAAATGAGTGATGTCATATATGCATGTATGCTTCTACCATCTTGTACCCCATTAAGATGTATAACAACAATGCGCCAATAAAATAAATAAATAAATAAAAATAAAAAGATATTGCATGCAATGGGAGAATTGTATAGAATGTAACATTTGCAAATTATCTGATAAAGGACATGCCTCCAAAATCTATAAAGAACTCTTAGAACTCAACGAAAAGAAAGAATGTAATTTTAAGGTGTCTAAAGGATCTGTAAAAACATTTCTTCAAGAAGATATGTGACCAATAAAAACACAAAAAGATCCCGGTATGGTGGCATATGCTTATAATCCCAGTTCTTGGGAGGCTAAAGACAGGAGGATTGTGGTTCGCGGACAGCCTCAGCTACTTAGTGAGGCCCTTTGCAATTCAGTGAGACCCTGTTTCAAAATAAAGGATAAAAAATAGGGCTGGGGGTGGAGCTCCGGAGTAGAGTGCCCCTGAATTCCATCCCCAGTACCACAAGAACAACAAGAACAACAAGAACAAGAACAACAACAACAACAACAAGAACAACAACAACAACAACAACACAAAAAGATACTCAATATCATTAGGGAAATGCATCAGGAAACTACATTGAGATGCCACTTCACAACCACTAGGATGGTTTTAGTGAAGAAGGACATAGTGAGTGTAAGCAAGGATGTAAAGAATTAGAACCTTCAAATATAAACCTGTATGCTCACTTTGGAATGGCTTGGCATGCCCTAAAGATGTTAAACATAGTTACCAATGGCTGAGCAATTCTACCTTTAAGTATACCCCAAAGAATTAAAAAGAAAATCTCCACAAAAAACTTGTACATGAGTGTTCATAACAGATTTATTATATATAATTGGGTAGTAGTTAACCATATAAAGAAATGAACCACTGACATATGATACAATAAGGATGAACCTAAAAAAGTTGAAGTAAGTGAAAGAAGCCAGACAGGAAAAGCCACATACTATATGATTCCATTTATTTGAAACATCCAGAATAGGAAAATTCATAGTAACAAAAGGCATTTGCCTGCCAGAGGCTGAGGAGACTGGGAAGTAACTCCTCCTTCCTAGAGAGTTTCTTTTTGAGATGATGAAAATATTTGGGGTTTATTTACTTACTTATTTATTTATTTTTGTAGAACTGAGGATTGAACCCAGGAGCATTCTACCTCTGAGCTACACCCCCAGCCCTTTCTCTCTCTCTCTCTCTCTCTCTCTCTCTCTCTCTCTCTCTCTCTCTCTCTCTCTTTCTCTGTCTCCTTTCTTTCTTTTCGGTACTGCAGATGGAACCCCAGGGGCATTCTATCTCCAAGTCACACCCCCTGCCCTATATTTTATTCTTTATTTTGAAACAGGATCTCAGTTGTGGAGGGCCTCACTAATTAGCTGAGGCTGTCCACGAACCATGATCCTCCTGTCTCAGCCTCCTAAATGCTGTAATTACAAGTGTGTGCCACCTCAGCCAGCTTATTCTCATTCTCTCTCTCTCTCTCTCTCTCTCTCTCTTTCTCTCTCTCTCTCCAGGTCTGGGGATGGAACTCAGGAGCATTCGACCTCCGAGCTATACCCCCTGCCCTATTTTTTATTCTTTATTTTTTGAAACAGGGTCTAAGTTGCAAAGGGCCTCACTACATAGCTGAGGCTGTTCGTGAACTGTGATCCTACTGTCTCAGCCTCCCCAATACTGGGATTACAAATTTGTACCACCAAGCCCAGCTTTATTCTCTATCTTTTGAAACAGGGTCTAAGTTGTGGAGGGCCTCACTAAGTGATAAGTCGGGTTCTTCCCCTCCCCCACGTGATCTCAGCAGAGACAGGAGGCGGAACCCTGAAGGTGCTGAGGTTCCAAGTTCTTTGATTCTTATTAAAAGCAGATTTTCCGATACTTCACTGGCTGCTTGCCTCCTTCGTCTCTGCACACCTTTTTTGTTTGTTTGTTTGTTTGTTTGTTGGTACTGGGGTTCCTACCTCCGGGCTATACTCCCAGACCTATTTCATATTTTTATTTGGAAACAGGGTCTCTTAAGCCAGCCCGACTGGCTTGAACCTGTGCGATCCTCCTGTCTCCATCTCCCAAGCGTGGGGATTACAAGCGTGCACCACGACACCCGGCCTCCACACATCTTCAAATCTTTACACTAAGTAGTTGAGGTTGGCTGTGGATCTGTGATCCTCCTGTCTCAGCCTCTCAAATACCAGGATTATAAGCATGTGCCACCACACCCGGCTCGTGGATTTATTTATTTATATATTTATTTACCTATATATTTATTTTTGTGGTACTGGGAATGGAACTCGGGGACATTCTACCTCTGAGCTACACCTCCTATCCTATTTTTATTTTTTATTTTGAAACAGTGTCTCACTAAATTTCGGAAGGCCTCACAAGTTGCTGAAGCTGGTCACCAATCTGGGACCCTCCCGTTTCAGCCTCCCAAATACTGGAATTACAATTGTAGGCCATCATACCTGACAATTATTTTGGATTTAGATAGTGGTTATGGTTTCAAAACTTAGTAAATATTCTATAAAGTACTAAATTTTATAATTTTTAAAAAAATTTTGGTACTAGGGATGGGACCCAGGGGTGTTCTACCTCTCAACTATACCTCCAAGCCCTTTTTGTTTTGTATTGCTTTGTTTGCAATGCTAGGGATTGAACCCAGAGGTATTCTACTTCCGAGCTACACGCCCAGCCTTATTTATTTTTTATTTTTTGCAGTTTTGGGGATGGAACTCAGGGGCATTGTACCTCTGAGCTATACCCCCAGCCCTATTTTTCAGTATCTTTAATTTTTAATTTTTTATTATTTATTCATGCGTGGTGGCACATTCTTGTAATCCCAGCATTTGGGAGGTTTAGATGGGAGGATTGTTGTCTGTGATCATCCTCAGCTACTTAGTGAGGTCCTTTGCAACTCAGTGAGACCCTGTTTCAAAACTCATCTCCAGCTAGGCGTGGTGGCGCACGCTTGTAACGCTTGTAATCCCCAAGCTTGGGAAGCTGAGACAGGAGGATTGCGCAGGTTCGAAGCCAGCCTCAGCTGGTTTAAGAGACCCTGTTTCCAAATAAAATATAAAATAGGTGTTGGAGTGTAGCCCGGAGGTAAAAGGTCCCTGGGTTACATCCTCAGTACCACCAAAACAAACAAACAAAGAAACAAAAAAGAAAATTAATCTCCAAAGCCAGGAGTGGTGGTGCACGCTTGTAATCCCAGTGTTTGGGAGGCTGAGAAAGGAGGATCATGCAGGTTCGAAGCCAGCCTCTGCTACTTAGTGAGGCCCTTTGCAACTTTAGTGAGACCCTGTTTCTAAATAAAGTATAAAATAGGTCTGGGAGTATAGCCCGGAGGTAGAAAAGCTTCTGGGTTCCACCCCCAGTACCACACACACACATACACACAAAAAAACCCCACTCATCTCCAAGAAAAAAGTCATTTATAAGTGGCAATTTTGATGCAAATTATATATTTACAGATTCTTTTAAGGAAGCAAGTAAGGAATTACTCCCTTGGTAATAATGGTCACCTTCAATGTGTGCTGTGGGGCCAATGACAATAGATTTTTCAAAATGCTAAGGAAAAATAAAAAGGTTTCCATGCCTTACCTTTCATTTATTTCTAAAGTTTTATCTCTATTTGACAAATTTTGTCTAGGATATCTTACATTGTTACAAACATACCACGTTTTCCAATAATCCAAGTAAAATTCGACCATCCCACTTTGGATATAATTCGTATTCCATAGCTAATTGATCCATATTTAATATCCTGACTGAGGTAAACCAATTGTCAGAAAACCTGTTACCAAGTTGTTCAATGAAGAATTTCATCAACAATATATAATGCAAGTTTGTGGCAGTTGAAGGATGTCATAGCAAACTAAGTGTTACACATAACTGATGAGTCAAGTCCCAGAGCCCAATTTATTACAATAAAGAAAGTTATTTGATTATTCCAAATCTTTCAGCACAGGCTGGCACCAAGACTGTCGCAGGTGCTGGATTCATGCTACTTGTAACTGTAGTATGTGTCAGCGACAAGACCAGAGGAAAGTCTGAGAGTAGGTTACAAAGACAGATTCTTTATAATCTCTAGTTAGCCAGGGTCAATAGAACAAGTATGAATGGGTTGATTAACTGCTTGCTTTTCACTGTGTGCCCAGGCACAGGCCTAGTAATCCCAGCAATTCCTAGCCATTCACAAGACTGAAGCAGCAGGATCACAAATTCAATGCCAGCCTATGTCTGGCAATTTAGTGAGCTTATGTCAAAACAACAACAAAAAATTAAAGCCTGGCGTGGCACCACACGCTTATAATCCCAGTACTTGGAAGGCTGAGACGGGAGGGCCAGCCTCCCATACTTAACGAGGCTCTCTGCAATTTAGTGAGACCGTTTCAAAATAAAGAGCTGAGGGTGTAGCTCAGAGGTAGAATGCTCCTGGGTTGAATCCCATTAGCCCCCCCCCCAAAAAAAAAAAAAAAAAAAACAGAGCTGGGATGAGCTTGATAGTTCAGTGTGCTGGGTTCCGTCTCCAGTATAGTGTTGTGGCGGGAAGTATTCATTGTCGCTGATTCCATGCAATGGTAGTATACGGGAGCCTAGCTTTGGGCACCCTGCAGTAAGGTCTGTCTTCCATAATAACTCCTGGCTGAGTTGTTTGCTTTATTACATTCATTAATACACTTGTTACATATATTAAATTCCATAAACGAGGCCATGCTGAGCCGGTTAACCCAATTTTGTTCTCCCAAAACGTACTGTATGATTTAGGTGATTTATGCGACTGGCTGGGAGAATTAATCGGAGAACGGAGTGTAGACGGTAAGGAGGCAGGGTGACCCCCGGCGCCCCAAGAGCGCTCACCGGGGTTCCAACCTCGGCTCCGCGGAGCCGGCTGGTCTGGCAGCGCAGGGCAGCATCCCACAATCCCACGGGGCTCAAATCCCAGAAGCCCGCGCGGCCGAGCGCGCCGGCGCCGACGCGACCAAGCCGGGACCTGGGGGAGCGCCTCCGCCCGCGCCTCGCCCGCGCCTCGGCCCGCGCCTCGGCCCGCGCTCGCAGGCGACGCCGGATGGAGAGCTAGAGCCGTGCGCGGCCCGAGCCGGCCCGGGGAGGCGAGCCCGCGTGCCCCGGCCGCAGCCCGGCTGGCCGGCGCTCCCCCGCGGGATGGTTCCGCCCGCCCAGCTCGCCGCGCCCTCCCGGAATGCGGCGCGCGGGGCGGGGGGCGTGGCGGGAGGGCGTGCCGGGCCGGGCCGGGCCGGGCGCGGGGGCGGGGCCGCGCGGTTCCGGCAGTCCGGGCGAGGCGCCCCGCGGGTCGGCGGCGCGGTGAGGCGCGCGGGCGGCGGGCGGCGGGCGGCGCGGCTCTCGGCGGGCGGGCGCGGGCGGCGGGGTGCCCCGGCGCGCCCTCCGCACCCGCGCGGCCCCCGCGTCCTGGGGGCGGGAGGCGATGCCGACCCAGAGGGACAGCAGCACCATGGCCCACACGGTGGCCGGCGGCGGCGGGGACCACTCTCAGCAGGTCCGGGTGAAGGCGTACTACCGCGGGTGAGTGGCGGCGCGGCGGCCGGGCGCCCGCGCTCCCGGGGCTTTGAGGCTCCTCGTCGTCCCCCGGCGGAGTCGGGATGGAGTCGAGATTCCGAGCGAGGGAACGCTCAGGGACGCGGCGTGCTCTGGGTTTAGAGACAGCACTCCCCAGCCGGCCGGCCGGCCCTTAGGTGACCAGCAGGCCTGAAGCCTCTGCCTGGCCGCGCCAGGCTTATCTTTGCTGTTGGACGAGTTCGTGGAGTGCAGTCAGGCCAGTATATTACACATGGGAGTTATACTTGAGTAAAATCGGTCGCGTTTTCAAGGATGTGCATTAAGCATTATGTGTTGGCCACGATTAAATGGCAGATTTCTCAATTTAAATGATTCGAACCCTTCTTTGTCAGTATTGCTTCAAGGACCATCCGATAGAGTGAGATATTCCAAGGTGAGAAGATGAAGAGGCACAGTTTTAAATTCTGTGCTCTTTCCTCATATTACCTAAAGTATAAGTGCTATGGTTACCAGAAAGAATCCAGTCCTGAGATCATTGTGTTAAATCATAGTCTAACATCAGTGATGCAAAGTACCCCCTTTCCTTTGAATTCGGTTGTGGTTTGAAGTTTCTTTGAGATTATGTTTAGAAGCATTAATAAGGTCAGAGGCTAGTGTGAGCATAAAGATTTGAGACCAAGGATTAACAAAATCCAACTTCTTTGGCCTGTCTTACTGCTTGTCTAGGCAGAAGTAAATTACTTAAAAAAAATTTCAAGGGCTACACGGATGAAATAACAGTGCATACTTTTACATTCCTGAGCGGTTCGGTAAAGATAGCACACTCTCAAACTGCCTCTCTTGCTTTGATTTCAAAGAAAATATAATCCTTGTATGTCTTACTGATTAGATGAAGGATTCACCAGTTACTTTACTATCATGAAGCCTCTGGTTCTGTTAAGCTTGACTGTATTCAGGAGTAGTAATTTATAGGAGTAATGCTGGGCAGTATTTTGACTGTTTTACTTAAAACACAGATAAAAGAGATTTTGACTTTTTTTTTCGGTATTGGAAATTGAACCTAGTAGCATTCTGCTCTGAGCTACACTCCCAACCCAATTTTTATTCTTTATTTTGAAACAGGTCTCACTGAGTTGTGGAGGGCCTAAGTAGCTAAGGCTGGCCGAGATCCGGGATCCTCCTGTCTCAGCCTCCCAAATGCTGGGATTACAAGCTTGTGCCACCACTCCTGGCTTTTATTCCTTATTTTGAAACAGGGTCTCACAAAGTAGCTGAGACTGGCTGCGAACTGGGATCCTCTGTTTCAGCCTCCTAAGTACTGAGATGATAAGTGCACCACCACACCTGGATCTATTTATTTTGAAACAGGGTCTCACTGAGTTGGGGAGGGCCTAACTTCCTGAGGCTGGGTGCGAATTTGTGATCTTCCTGTCTCAGCCTTCCAAGTACTGGGATTACAAAGGTGCACCACCATGCCCGGCTCATTTTTAAATTTTGAAACAGGGTCTCAAGTTGCTGAGGGTGTCCTTGAACCTGCAATTCTTCTGTCTCAGCATCTCAACTACTGGAATTACACTGAGTCTGCTTTTGTTTTTGTTTATAAGTTTGTAGTTGTCACAAGATTTATTTTGGTTTATAGTCACCTACCAACTTAGCAAGATGAGAAAAAAAAATTCCTTTGCTTTTTTAAAACACCCATAATTCCATACATGAAACATTACATTTTATTAGGTGTAGAAAATGAAATACTGATTTTTTTTCCCAAGGTGATTGATTATTGACAGTTTAATTTACTAGAGAAGTTTGTTTGTTTTTTGGCACCAGGTATTGAACTCAGAGATACTCTACCACTGAGCCACATCCTCAGCTATTTTATAAAATTTTTAAACAGGATCTTGCTGAGTTACAGGCGATCCTCCTGTTTCAGCCTCCCAAGTAGTGGGATTATAGGTGAGGGTCACTGTCCAGAGCTTAGATTTTAAAAAGCCCACTGTGGTGGCACCTAGGTGTTACTTGGGAGGCTGAGACTGGAGGATTGCAGGTTTAAGATCAGCCTCAGCAACTTAGACTTTCAGCAACAGGGGACAGGGGCATAGCCCAGAGGTAGACCTACTCTCTGGGTTCAATCCCTAGTACCACAAAAACAAATAAATGAATGAATGAGTGAATGCATGTACCGGGTATGGGGGTGCACAAATGAAATCTCAGCACTTGAGAGGCTGAGACCCGAGGATTACAGGTTGGAGGCCAGGTTCAACAAATTACTGGAGACCCTCAGGAATATAGTGAGACTCTGTTTAAAAATAAAAGGGGCTGGGGGTGTGGGTTTAAGGTAGAATGCCTCTGGGTTCAGTCCCAAGTATCAGAAAAAAAAAAAAAAAAGAATACATGCACATGGTAGATTGTACAGAGGTAAAAAATAAGTGTTTGGAGGCTGAGACAGGAAGATGGCAGGTTGAGGCTAGCCTCAGCAACTTAGTGAGACCCTTTTTCAAAATACAAAGGGCTGGGAGGTATCTCTTCGAGGTAGAATGTCTCTGGGTTCAATCCCCAGCAGTCCCCCCCACCCCAGAGTGAACAATTCATCCCTCAGTCTCTACAGGTTACCACTGTTGGCAGTTTATTTCTCATTCTTCTGAGGGTGAACTGATTAATTAATTAATTAATTTTGCAATACTGGGGATTGAACCCAGGGGCATTCTACCTCCAAGCTACATCCCCAGTCCTTTTTCCTTTTTTTTTAATTCTTTATTTTGAAGGGTCTCACTAAGTTGTGGAGGGCTAAGTAGCAGAGGCTGGCCATGAACCTGCGATTCTCCTGTTTCAGCCTCCCATGTACTGGGATTACAAGCGTGTGCCATCACACCCGGCTCTGAATTTATTACTTTAAAAGCTGTAATTGCTTGCCTGCTTGCCTTCCCTTCCTTCCTCCTTTTTCCTTCCCCTGGCTTTGCTTCTCTCTCTCCTTCCCTCCCTTGTGCTGGGGATTGAATAAATCTCTACCTCTGAGCTATACCCAAGCCTTATTTTATTTTTTATATGCAAATAGGATCTCACTAAATTGCTGAGGCTGACTTCAAACCTGTAATCCTGTCTCAGCCTCCAAACTACTAGGATTACAGGTGTGTACTACCATACCCAACTAGAGTTTGTTTGTTTCCTTCCTTCCTTCCTTCCTTCCTTCCTTCCTTCCTTCTTTCGTGGGTCTGGGGATGGAACCCAGGGGCATTCTGCCTCCGTGCTACACCCCCTGCCCTATTTTTTATTCTTTATTTTGAAACCAGGTCTCACTGAGTTGCAGAGGACCTCACTAAGTAGCTGAGGCTGTCTGCGAACCTTGATCCTCAGGTCTCAGCCTCCCGAATGCTGGGATTACAAGCGTGCAGTATTAACTAAAATTTCTCTAAGACATTCAAATTATTGTGTGTGTGTGTGTGTGTGTGTGTGTGTGTGTGTGTGTGTGTGTGTTTTACTGGGAATTCAACTCAGGGCCTCCCCCATACTAGGCAAGCACTTTACCACTGAACTAAATTCTGAGCCCTAACATTGTATTTTAAGAATTAGGAAATTTTGTTAAGGAAAGATATAATTCTTTACCCTTTTGATGTTTTTATTCAACAAAAGCTTCTTAGTTGTGCCTCATTTCAAGACATCAGCACTCTAAACTGAGTCTGGCAAGTGCAAGGAAGTAACCGCTTGAGCTAAAGCCAGCCTGTAAATTGTACCAATTTCTGTCCTCTGAAATGAGATGTTAAGATTATGTTTATTAACAATAGTTTAAATGGTTGTGATGTTACTTAGTCAGCTGCTCATTAATGTAGATGAAACTAAAATGAGTCATCATAGGAGTATAGTTAATAAACAGGTTGACTAACTGGAACACCTACCTGATGTGTGTGTGTGTGTGGGGGGGGTACTGGGGGTGGAACCCAGGGGCTTTTCTACCTCCAGGCTAAACCCCCAGACCTATTTTTTTAAATTTGGAAACAGGGTCTCACTAAGTTGCTGAGAGCCTCACTAAGTAGCGGAGGCTGGCTTCCAACCTGTATGATCCTCCTGTCTCAGCCTCCCAAGTGCTAGAATTAAAAGCGTGCGCTACCACGCCTGGTTTGATTTTTTTTTTTTTTTTAAATTGTGGTACTGGTGATTGAAACCATGGTAATTCTACCTCAGCTACACCCTCAGCCCTATTTTTCATTCTTTATTTTTATTTTTAGCAGTACTGAGGATGAAACCCAGGGGCATTGTACCTTGAACTATACCCCTAGCCCTATTGTTTTTTTTTTTCTTTATTTTGAAATAGGGTCTCACTGAGTTTCAAAGGGCCTCACTAAGTAACTGAGGCTGTCTGCAAACCGCGATCTACTTGTCTCAGCCTCCCAAATGCCGGGATACAGACATCTGCCACCATGCCTGGCTTTCATTCTTTATTTTGAAACAAGCGTCTCACTAAGTTGCTCACTAAGAGGGCCTCACTAAGTAGCCAAGGTTGTCCTCAAACCCAGGATCCTCCTGTCTCAGCCTCCCAAATACTAGGATTACAAGCATCCATCACGCTTGGCTCTTACCTAATTTTAAAATAGAAATTCTTTCCTTTATACTAAGAAATAGCTGCTTTTTACCCTTGGGACTGGGATTGAATCCAGGGGCACTTTACCTCTGAGCTATACGCCCCAGTTCTTTTTACTTTTCATTTTGAGACTGGGTCTTGCTGAGTTGCTGAGGCTGGGCTTGAACCTGTGATTCTCCTGTCTCAGTCTTTGAATATTTCCCAGCATACCCATTGTTGACTTTTTTACAGGGATTGTTGGCCTGTGCCTTGCGCCTGGCGCTTACATCTTTTTAATGATTTAAGTTGCCCTCTCCTTTGGATAATATGTACAGTATTCCATTGTGCTAAGTTGATCTTAGTCAAAGTGTGCTGTCTTTCTAGATATAACATTTGATTTTTTTTTTTTTTGGTGGTACTGGGTATTGAACCTAGTGGTATTCTACCTTCAAGATACACCCCTAGCTCTATTTTTTATTCCTTATTTTGAAACAGGGTCTCACTAAGTTGCAGAGGGCCTCACTAAGTAGCTGAGGCTGGCCACAAGCTGAGATCCTCCTGTCTCAGCCTCCTAAGTACTAGGATTACAAGTGTGTACCACTATACCTGGCTTTTAGCCCCATTTAAAAAATTTTTTTTTTGTGTGTGTGTGGGTCTGGGGATGGAACCCAGAGGCATTCGACCTCTGAGCTACACCCCCTGCCCAATTTTTAATTCTTTATTTTGAAACAGGGTCTCACTGAGTTGAGGAGGGCCTCACTTAGTAGCTGAGGCTGTCCGCAAACCGCGATCCTCTGGTCTTAGCCTCCTGAATGCTGGGATTACAAGTGTGCGCCACCATGCCCGGCTTTATTCTTTATTTTTGAAACAAGTTCTCACTAAGTTGCAGAGGTCCTCACCAAGCAGTTAAGGCCCTCTGTGAACCTGTGATCCTCCTGTATCAGCCTCCTAAGTATTCCCAGTCCTATTTTTTATTCTTTATTTTGAAATAGGGTCTCACTGAGTTGAGGGGGGCCTTACTAAGTAGCTAAGGCTGGCAGAGAACCTCCAGTCCTCCTGTCTCAGCCTTCCAAGTACTGAGATACAAGCATGCACTTCCATGCCCAGCGATTTTTTTCCCCTAGTTTTGAAGCAAGCAATTAATTGCACTGAAAATCTGATTTTAGTAGAGATCTTCTAAAGGTCCTTATCTCATGGCCAGCACCTTTCTTCCTCAACATGGGAGCTTTTCAGTGAATGACCTTCTTCAGTCATTACCTAGGGGTGTTAGTGTGGAAGAAGAGAAACAGGTTTTGTTGGTTAGTGATAGATTGCCATTGTACTGCTTATCCTTTATAAAGTTACTTGATATGGGATAGCATTTAACCAGGGATTGTCTGGACTACTCATTTCTTTACATTATGTACATATGTGAGATTTAGCAAAAGGTTTTTAAAGCTGAACAGGATAACAATCAGAAGATTCTTACTGTGCATATCTGGGAATAAGAAGAGATTGTTATCTCTCTCTCTCTCTCTCTCTCTCTGGTCGTATTGGGAGTTAAAGCCAGGTCCTCACACATGCTAAGCACCAAACTGCATACCCATTGTTGACTTTTTGCATATTTGGAATATGTAGCTGGTTCAGTGAAGAAGTATGTAGGATTTTTCTCACTGCGAACAAGTCTTGGCAAGAGTTGGTTTGAAAGTGTTGCAAAATTGTTTTAGTGATATACTTTGGTAATGATAATTCTTTTTTATTATTTATTTTGTAGTGTGGTACAAGGGACTGGACCCAGGGATATTCTATCACTGAGCCACACCTCCAGCACTATTTTCTTTTATTTTTTTGTGTGGCACTGGAGATTGAACTCAGAGGTATCCTACTTCCAAACTATATCTTTAGCCCTATTTTTTATTCTTTATTTTATTTTTTGAAACAGAGCCTTACTAAGTGTGGGGGACCTCACTGAGTATCTGAGTCTGGCTTCACACCTGCAATGCTCTTGTCTCAGCCTTCCAAGTACTAGGATCACAAGCATGCCCTACTACCCCTGGCCCTAAATTTTGAAACATGGTCTCCCTAGGTTGCTCAGAGTCTTTCTACTTTGTCAAGGCTGTTCTTGAACCTTCAATTCTCCTGTCTCAGGTTTTTTTTTTTTTTTTTTTTTGGTGGTACTCGTGTTCCTGGAAACCCTTCTACCTCTGGGCTACACTCCCAGACCTATTTTTATATATTTTTTTTACATTTGGAAGCAGGGTCTCTTAAGGCAGCGAGGCTGGCTTCGAACCTGCGTGATCCTCCTGTCTCCACCTTCCAAGCACGGGGATTACAGGCATGCGCCACCATGCCTGGCCTCTCTCAGCCTCTTAATACTGGGTTATAGGCATGCACCACTATACTTGGTGACTTTAGTAATGATTTTTTTTGTGTGTGTGGTACTGGGGGTGGAACCCAGGGGCTTTTCTACCTCCGGGTTATACTCCCAGACCTATTTTATACTTTATTTGGAAACAGAGTCTCACTAAGTTGCTGAGAGCCTCACTAAGTTATCTGAGGCTGCCTTTGAACCTGTGCGATCCTCCTGTCTCAGTTCTCAAGCGCTGGGATTATAAGCATGTGCCACCATGCCCAGCTTTAGTAATGATTTTGGGGAAATAAAAATAGTATCTTAAGGGTTGGGGAAGTGGTAGTTTATTGGTCTTGGAGTTTCTGGTATAGCATTCATCCATAGGGCAGCTGACCAGAGAGAGAGGAAAATAGGATTTGGTGACCTAGTGCCAAATTGGGGTGGGGGGAAAGACTCTCAGAGATTTGAATAAAAAATTCCTTGTCAATACTGGAGACGGTCTCAGAGATTTGAATAAAAAATTCCTTGTCAATACTGGAGACGAGCTGGGCATGGTTGGGAGGCTGAGACACATTTGCAGTTCACAGACAGCCTCAGCTACTTAATGAAGCCCTTTGCAACTCAGTGAGACCCTGTTTCAAAATAAAGAATAGGGTTGGATATATAGCTCAGAGGTAGAATGCCCCTGGGTTCCATCTCCAGTAGTGGGGGTAAAAATACTAGAAACGGACACCAAAGAGTTGAAGGGAAAGGCTGGTGAGGTCAGAATTAACCTGTTGTAACTAAAGGTCTAAAGAAGTAGAAGTTGAGGAGAAAGAAGCAACTCTGTACAAAAGCTTCCCCCTAGAAACCTAGTTTTCTATTCTAGGGAAGTGGGGGTACATTTTAAGAGAAGGCCATGATAAAGGGTTATGTTCAATTTCTGAAAGTGGAGAAAGGCCTCATGAGAGCTTCTTTTTCTTTTTTTCTTCTTTCTTTTTACCCCCCCCCCCCGTGTGTGTGTGTGTGTGTGTGTGTGTGTGTGTGTGTGTGTGTGTGGTACTGGAGATTGAGCCTGGTCTCTGAGCTACATGCCTCCAACTCTATTTTTTTATTTTGAAATAGGGTCTCCTATTTCATGAATGCTTTCTATTAGAACTCCCAGGCCCCTTTTTAAAAGTAACTTGAATGTCTGTATTTTAATGGTTGAAATAGGATTCAGAAAACAAATTCCAATCTTGCTTAGGGATTTTTTTAACTGGCTTTAGTAAATATTGTTGAGTACCTACTATAATCCAGGTCCATGGAGCTTTCCTGGGCACAGAGAATAATATAGAGGTAGATAATAGAAGATTCTGCCTTTGAGGAACTAAAAGACTTGTGGAGTGAAAGATATAAGACAGATTATAAAGAATTAAATTTAGTGTGTGTGTAAGTGTACACAGTACCTGCAGGTTGAGTATTGTGAGGAGTTTTGGGTAAATGAAGCCTTCCTAGGAGATGAATGTCTGAAACTTTTTAATAGAGGAGATTGAGGCACTGGGTTCAATCTCTAGCACCACCCTCTCCCCCAGAAGGGCAAATGGAAGTTTGCCTGGTTAGTGATAATCTCATCTCCGAGGCATTGAACAATTGTGTATGATTGGGAGATTAAGATGAGTTTGGTAGTTACAATTGTGTATGATTGGGAAATTAAGATTAGTTTGGTAGTTAGTTTCATTTTCATTCCTTATTAGGAAGGATATAAAGTGAGCTGTTGAGCAGTGAGACTAAAAGTGTTCACAGGGGTAGATCAAGAAGACCCTTGACTGTCATACTACAAAGTTCACACTTTTTCTCATTGGTGAAAACCATAAGGGGGAACATTCGTTTTAGGAAGATCACTCTAGGATCTGGGCGTGGTGGCGCACGCTTGTAATCCCAGCATTTGGGAGGCTGAGACTGGAGGACCATGGCTCGCGGCCAGCCTCAGCTACTTAATGAGGCCCTCCACAACTTAGTGAGACCCTGTTTCAAAATAAAGAATAAAAATTAGGGAAGGGGGTATAGCTCAGAAGTCGAATGCCCCTGGGTTCCACCCCCAGATCCGCAGTAAATAAATAAATAAATAAATAAATTGTCACTCTTGGAACCAGTGTGGGAAAAGGAATGATAGAGGGTAGGACAAATCTGAAGGCTTATGAAGTAGGCCAAGGAGATGGAAAAGAGGATTGGTTCAATGGAGTTTTAGGGAACAGAATTGATATGAATTAGAAATTTATTACCTGTTGGGGAGGATTCAGAAAACTCAAGCATTTTTGTTTGAGAGAGACTGGGAAGTATAGAAAGAAGTGATTTGTGAGAGAAGGTAATTCCTTACCTGAAATGATTAATAGTAGATTCTGGGTACTTAGGCATCCAGGTGAAATGTTGAGAATTGACAGAACTTTTATTTTGTATCTTAAAACTATACATGATGGCTAACCAATGTGGGAATATTGCTCAGACTGATAGAAACAAAAATGCCATCTGTGGCAAAATAGAGATCACAAAGGCAAGGCATTAAAGTTAAATTTAAAATATATGATCAGGAGCCAGGTATGGTGGCACAGGCCTGTAGTCTCAGAACTTGGGAGGCTGAGAAAGGAGGATCACAAGTTTAGGACCAGCCTCATTGATTTAATGAGATCCTGTTTAAAAAAAATACAAAAAGGGCTAGGGATGTAGCTCAGAAGTGAAATGCTCAATTCCCCAGTACTATCACGAAAAAAAGCATTGTGCTTTATTTTAGATCTGTGTATAAAAAAGAACTAGCAATCCCAGCACTTGGAAGCCTAAGACAAGGAGGGTCACAGGTTTGAGGCCATCTCCAGCAATTTAGTGATATCCATAGCAACTGAGGGAGAGCCTGTTTGAAAACAAAAATATTGCCAGGCATGATGGTGCATGCTTGTAAACCCAGTATGTGGGAGGCTGAGACAGGATGATCGCAGGTTTAAGGACAGCCTCAGCAAGTAGTGAGACTCTCAGCAACCTAGCGGGACCCTGTTTCCAAATAAAAAATAAAATAGGGCTGGAGGTGTAGCTTGCAGGTAGAATGCCCTTGGGTTTGATCCCTAGTAAAACACACACACACACACACACACACACACACACACACACACACACATTTAAAAGGTGGGGGGACTTGAGGGTATAATTTGGAGGTAGAATGCTCCTGGTTTGAATCCCCACTACTACAAATAAAACTAAAGCTCCAGAAATATGCAAAATTATAAGTTCCCCCCTTGTTTGTTAACATTTTGGGACATTGTGCATCTTCTCAGTAAATGTGTAAGTAGAGATATGTATGTACATATACATAGACACACTATTATTTTTCCAGTGAACAGTTCATACTTTTACAAATGATTCTGCAACGTTATTTCTTTTTATTCACAGTAGTTTTTTCCTGCCAGGATTGATAGATGGATAGATAAGTAGATTTCTTTCTTTATAGTTGATATCCAGTGTTCCACAGTATTATTATGCCATAATTTAATCTTTATGCAAGGAATAGAAACGAGCACCTGGCACATGCTAGACAAATCCTCAGCCCTTATTTAATAATTTTTTAAATTGACGAACATTTGAAGTTGTCTTCATTAAATCACTATTTCAAATAATGTTGAAGAGACATTCTTTTATTTAATATATGTTTTTGCAAACATGATTGAAGATATCCCATTTTACAATTTGATGTTGTCTTCTTCAAAACTTTTTTTTTTGTATGTGTGTGGTACTGGGGATTGAACCCAGGTGCCTTATACTACTGAGTTACACTCCCAGTCCTTTTTATTATTTTCTTCTGTTTTGAGAAGGAGTCTCACTAAATTGCTGAGACTGACCTCAAGCTTGTTATCCTCCTGTTTCGGCCTCCCAAGTACTGGGGTTACAGGCATGTGCCACCACACCTGGCTAGATTTAATTTTAATTAAAAATTTTTTGTGTGTGTGTGGTGCTGGGGATTGAACCTAGGGGTGTTTTAACTCTGAGCTACATCCCCAGCCCCATTTAATTTTTTTTTTTGAAACAGGTTCTCACTAGGTTGCTGACAGTGTTACTAAATTGCTGTGATCCTCTTGTCTCAGCCTCCTAAATACTGGGATTACAGGTATGTTCTACAATGCCCAGTTTAGATTTGAATGCTTAAAGCAGTTTTCTGAAGCTCAATAGCAAGGCAAAAAAAAAATTTTTTTTTCTTTCTAAAAAAATCTCAGTGCCAGGCGTGATGGTACATACTTGTAATCCCAGCATTCAGGAGGCTGAGACAGCAGGATCGTGGTTTGTGGACAGCCTCAGCTACTTAGTGAGATCCTTTGCAACAGTGAGACCCTATTTCAAAATAAAGAATAAAAAATAGGGCTGGGGGTGTCGCTCGGAAGTAGAATGCCCTGAATTCCATCCTCAGTACGGCCAAAAAAGAAAAAGAAAAAAAAAAAAAAGAAAGAAAGAAATCTAAGTGAGCTGGGCGAGGTGGTGCATGCATATAATCCCAGCGTTGGGAGGCTGAGACAGGAAGATACAGGTTCATAGCCAGCCTCAGCTACTTAGTGAGGCCCTTTGCAACTTAGTAAGACCCTGTTTCAAAATAAAGAATAAAAAATAGGGCAGGGGGTGTAGCTCGGAGGTAGAATGCCCTTGGGTTCCATCCTCAGACCCACACACACACACACAAAAAAAAAAAAAAAAAAAAGTGGGCTGGAGGTGTAACTTAGAGGTAGAATGCCCCTGGGTTAAATTCCCAGTACCACCACCAAAAAAAAAAAAAAAGGGAAACTGTACTTCAATTTGCCATTTTGAGAATCTTGTGGTTATGAAAACTATAATCTGTTGAAAATTAGTGGCAAAATAATTTGTTAATTCTAAACTTAAACCAGAAAAAAAATCTGCGCATATACCTTTGTTTTATACTTTTAGAATGTAATATAGCTTTGCTACTATAATGAGGATCTGGTGATTGTGGAATATTATGATCATGATGTTTTCCCAGTTACTTAGAGAAATGTTTATATAAACCTCCCTTAAATGTTTTAGTTCCTTGAACTTAAGGAATGGTAGACAAGGAGGTTTGCAGGTTCCAGGTTAGCCTTGGCAATTTTTTTTTTTTTTTTTTGGTGGTACTGGGGTTCCTGGAAACCCTTCTACCTCCGGGCTACACTCCCAGAGGTCTCTTAAGCCAGGGAGGCTGGATCCTCCTGTCTCCGCCTCTCAAGCGCGGGGATTACAAGACTGTGCCACCACGCCCGGCCAGCCTGGCAATTTAGCGAGGCCTTCAGCAGCTTAGTGAGACTGTTTCAAAATAAAAAATAAGATAGGGCTGGCATATAACTCAGAGGTAGAATGTCCCCCCTCCTACTGTTTTGAAGACATTTGTATGTGTGTGGTATTAGGGATAGAACCCAGGGGTCTTCTACCTTGGGGCTACATCCCCAATCCATTTTATTTTATTTTTTTGTGTGTGTTACTGGGGATGGGACCTATGGGATTTCTACCTGCAGGCTACACCCAGCCCAATTTTATGTTTTCATTTGGTCTCACTAAGTAGATGAGGCTGGCTTTGAACCTACGTGATCCTCCTGTCTCAGCCTCCCAAGTACTGGGATTACAAGCGTGCAATACCACGATTGGCTTATTTTTTATTTTGAAACAGGTTCTTAATAAGTTGCTGAGGGTCTCACTGAGTTACCAAGGCTGACCTTAACCTTGTCTCATGACACCAGAAGACTCTTAAGTACATCTGCCAAAATAGAAGGAAAAAGAAAAAAGAAGAAAGGTACATCATCCTTCCATTTGTAGTCTTTCCCCAACCCCTGCCTCTCAGAGTTAACACTATGAAAATTCTGTTTTGTATTATTTAATCTGTTGATCAATATGAAGTATGGGGAATTTAGAATTGTATTCTCTCTTGACCATATTTTTCCTTTTTACTACTTTTTTTTTTTGTGTGTGGGGGGGTAATGGGGATTGAACCCAGGGATATTCTATCTCCAAGCAACACCCTCAGCCTTATCTTTTATTATTTATTTATTTATTTATTTATTTTTGCGGGTCTGAAGATGGAACCCAGAGGCGTTTGACCTCCAAGCTACACCCCCTGCCCAATTTTGATTCTTTATTTTGAAACCGGGTTTCACTGACTTGCAGAGGGCCTCACTAAGGAGCTGAGGCTGTCCTCGAACTGCGATCCTCCGGTCTCAGCCTCCCAAATCCTGGGATTACAAGCATGTGCCACCACGCCCGGCTTATTATTTATTTTGAAACAGGGTCTCACTACGTAGTGGAGAGCCTCTTAAGTAACTGAGGCTGGCCATGAACCTGTGATTCTCTTGTCTCAGCCTCCCATGGGAGGCTACAAGCATTTGCAGCCATGCCCAGCTCCTACATTTATTTTTAATTGTGTTTGGTTTAAAAAAAATTTGTCATCGTAACCTAATTTTGTTAACTATATTGACATTGTTGTGCAACCAATCTCTAGAGATTTTTCATCTTACAAAATTGAAACTAAAGCCAGTTGTGGTGGCACACACCTGTAATCCCAGTACCTGGCAGGCTGAGACAGAAGAGTTCCAGTTTTGAAACCAGCCCGGGTTCAGTTTCCAGGACCATGCACACACTCACTCACACACACACTTTTTTTTTTAATTGAAACTTAGCCAGGTATGGTGGTGCACGCTTGTAATCCCAGTACTTGGGAGGCTGAGACAGGAGGATTTGGGTTTGTGGCTAGCCTTGGCTACTTAGTGAGGCCCTCTGCAACTTAGACCTGTTTCAAAATAAAGAATAAAAAATTGAGCTGGGGGTGTATCTTGGAGGTAGAATGGCCCTGGGTTCAATCCCCAGCACCACAAAAGACAAAAAAATTGAACTATATATCCATACCATACCAGAACCAGATCTCATTTACCCCTCCTACCATCCCTCGGGACTCACCATTCTTCTTCCTTCCTTTCTTTCTTTCTTTCTTTCTTTCTTTCTTTCTTTCTTTCTTTCTTTCTTTCTTTTCTTTTCTTTTCTTTTCTTTTCTTTTTTTTTTTTGCAGCACTGGGGATGGAACCCAGGAGGCATTCTAGGAATCTAGCCCTATTTTTTATTATTTATTTTGAAACAAGGTCTCACTGAGTTGCAAAGGGCCTCACTAAGTAGCTGAGGCTGGCTTGCCAACCCAGATCCTACTGTCTCAGCCTCCCACTTACTGGGATTACAAGTGTGCACCACCAGGCCTGGCTTCTACTTTATGTTTCAATGAAGTTTAGTCTAGATACCTCATATCAGTAAAATCCAAAGTATTTGTGTTTTGGAAACTGGCTTATTTCACTTAACATAATGTCCTCATTGTGCTCTCGCATGTGTCAGAGTCTCCTTACTCTTTCAGGTTGAAAAATAATTCATTTTATGTATGTGCAACATTTTTTCATTCATTCTTCTGTTGATGGACACTTGAATTGCTTCCATCTCTTGGCTCTTGTGAATAATGCTGCTTTGCACATGGATGTTCAAGATCCAGCTTACAGTTATTTTGGATATACACCTAGAAGTAGAATTGCTGGATCAGTTGGAAATTTTGTCTTTAATTTTTTGAGGAACTTCCATGCTGTTTTACATAGCTAATACACCATTTTACATTTCCATCAACAGTTTGCAAGAGTTCTGTATCACCACACCCATGTCAACATTTATTACCTGTTTTTTTTTTTTAATTTCTGTAGTAGCCTTCTTACTGGGTAGGAGTCATTTTCCTAGTGACTAGCATATTGTGCATTTTTTATATGTTTATTGGTTGTTTGCATGTCCTCTTTGGAGAAATGTCTGCTCAAATAATCTCTTGGGTTTTTTTTGGGGGGGGGGTTATTTATTTATTTATTTATTTTCTGAACTGGGGATTGAACCCAGGGACATTCTACCTCTGAGCTACAAACCTAGTCCTATATTTTCTTTTTTATTTTGAAACAGAGTCTCACTAAGTTGCAGAGGGCCTCACTAAGTAGCTAAGGCTGGCCACGAACCTGCGATCCTCCTGTCTCAGCCTCCCAAGTATTGGGATTACAAACTGTTAATTTTTTTAGGCGCAGTAAAAAAGGCGAGAGACACCGGTGCCCCCAAAAGAATTTTAATACGGTCTTCTCACGGGGATAATAGCTGGACCGCTCCTGAAGACCTCCGAGCTCCTCCGATGCAGGAAAGGAAATGCCCTTCCTTTTAAAGTTTACGTCTTGTTAAGTCGGGTGTGGTGGCGCAGGAGGATCGCGCAGGTTCGAAGCCAGCCTCAGCTGGTTTAAGAGACCCTGTTTCCAAATAAAATATAAAATAGGTCTGGGAGTGTAGCCCGGAGGTAGAAGGCCCCTGGGTTCCATTCCCAGTACCACCAAAAATAAATAAATAAATAAATAAATAAATAAATAAATAAATAAAGTTTATGTCTTGTGGGTGGAGCTACATGTGGAAACTCTGCCCCTCTTGCGATATCGCCTGCCTGTCTCGCGATATCGCCCAGCAGAGTCTCCTTTTCTAAGATCCTGCCCCGGGGGACCCAACCTGTCACAAACGTGTACCACCATGCCCTGCTTCTTGCTTATTTTTTAATTACCATATGCTTTTTCTTGTTCCCCTGCTTTTACTTTTATATTTTTAGTTTTAGATACTGTATTGACTTTCCATAGGAAAGAGATACTCTGTTTTTGGTACTGAAGATTGAATCCAAAAGCATTTTACCTCCAAGTTATTCTCCCAGGATGATTTTATTTTTTATTTGGAAACAGGACCTCACTAAGTTGTGGAAGACTTCACTAAATTGCAGAGGCTGACTTCGAACATTCAATCCTCCTGTCTCAGCCTCCCAAGTACTGGGGTTACAAGCATGCATCACCACGCCTGGCTTGGAAATAGACAGTTTTAAATTTATCCTTTCTTTCACTTTCTCCATATCTTGGTTTTTCTTAGTAACTTTTACTTATAAAACCTTGTAAAGATGTGTAACATTTTTCTGTTCTGTAATTAACATGATTGTAAAATATATTTGTAATAAAAGCTTATGTAATTGTTCCATACTTGAAGTTCTAAGTAGTGTGGTTAGATGCTTAGAGAAAGAAAAATAATCTTATGTCAATAGAACTTTACTCTTTTAAAGTTTTCTTTTACCTCTGTTTGATGTTTTGGGCTGGTATTTTTTCTTGGTCAAATTTATCCCATCTGTTTTCAATCATCCAGAATGTTTTCATACTTTCTGGTCTGTTTTTGGTGTCTTTTTCTTTACTAAGGCTTTGATAATTTGTCATTTCAGTTTCCTTTCATGCCACTAGACCCTTAGGAAGAAAGAAATATAGATGTGTGTACTTTTGCTATTTTAAATTTGAAGCATCTGTGCATTCCTTTTAGAAGGAGGAGTTATTTTTGTCTCTAATAAGATTTCATTTCTGCTTGAAGTACTACTATATATAATTTTTGGAAATTATTAAATGCATGTAGAGTATATTCTATGTGCTGGGAATTCTTTTTTTTTTTTTTTTTTTTTGGTGGTACTGGGGTTCCTGGAAGCCCTTCTACCACTGGGCTACACTCCCAGACCTATTTTATACTTTTTTATTTTTGGAAACAGGGTCTCTTAAGCCAGCGCGGCTGGCTTTGAACCTGAGTGATCCTCCTGTCTCTGCCTCCCCAGCGTGGGGATTACAAGCATGTGCCACCACACCCGGTGCTATGCTGGGCATTATTCTAAATATGACAAATGTTAATTAAATCCTTATATTATCTGAGGTATTATCCCCATTTTATAGATGAGAAAATTAAGGCACAAAATTAAGTAATTTACCTCAAGTTACGCACACATACCTACTCTCATAGATATTTAGTTAGGGGAGACAAACTTAAAAACTGTATAATTTATGTATGTTTGTGATAAGTAAAATAAAAAATTAAATGCGAGTAAAATAAAAATAAGTGAGTACGGCGGAGTGTGAAAAACACGAGAGAGGTCCGGTACACATGGCATGTAAAGTTTTAATGGCACGGCTCTCCCGGGGATCAGGGCAAAGCACCGTGGGGCCCGCGCGCCTGTCCGAAGCTTGAGGACGCGGGCTCTCCTTTTCAAGGTATGCATCTCGCGAGAGGAGGGTTTACTCGCGGGAACGCCCAATTCTCGCGGGGGTTTCAGCCCCTCCCTTGCCCTGCAGAGGTCATGTGACACAAAGTCACATGAGTGCAGGACCCAACTTAACAGTTTGAAATGTATTTTTTCTTTTTTGTGGAGCTGGAGATTGAACTCAGGGTCATTCTACCTTTGAGCTATACCCCAATCCTCTTTTTTTACACAGTTAGCTGGTAAGTAATAGAGCCTGAATTCAAACCCATTCATTCTGGTTTTAGATTTCAAGATTTTAACCATTATGCCACTTATTGTTTCTGGAATGTTTATTTCCTTGCTCATTCCTTAGCCTCAAGCATGTGACACCTCTTTCCATTCAGCATGTGTTAACCAAACTTCCACTCTGAGCCAGATACTGCTTCAGGTAGTGATGCTATAACAATGAGTAAAACAAAGTACCTACTCTCAGGGATATTTAGTTAGGGGAGACAAACTTAAAAACTGTATAATTTATATATGTTTGAAATGTATTTTTTTCTTTTTTTGTGGAACTGGAGATTGAACTCAGGGTCATTTTACCTTTGAGCTATACCCCCAACCCTCTTTTATTTTTTATTTTGAAACAGGGTCTCACTAAGTTGAGGAGGGCCTCATTAAGTAGCTGAGGCTGGCCACAAACCTGCCATCCTTGTCTTAGCCTCCTAAGTACTGGGATTAGTAGTGTGTGCCACCATACCTGGCTAGACCTACTTTTTTTTTTTTCTCCTGGGAATTGAACCCATGAACATTATACTTCTGAACTATACCCCCAGCCCTATTTTTTATTCTTTATTTTTGAAATAGTGCCTCACGAAGTAGCTGAGACTGGCTGTGAACCTGCTATCCTATCTCAGCCTCCCAAGTATGGACCGACTTCTTAATACCACCCTAATGGGGATTGAGTTTTAACATGAGTTTTGGAGGGGATATACAAATCATAGCACAGGCTTAGGCAGAAAAAATTCAGGCTGCTTTCAAGTCTCAACAGAGATCTCAGTTGATCCTCTAAGAAATTATAAAGATGGATTGATACTTGAAAGCTTTCCAGAATTGGGTCTAGAATCTTTACCCATATCCAATCAGTCATTGTTTGCTCCACGGGGTGGTGAAGCTCTAGGCTCTGAGTCAGACCTCTTGAAAGGGTCTGATGACTGAAGAGTCTTTACCAGCAGTACTGTCAATAGCAGAAATAATAAATTCTCTATTGCTAATGGAGGATCCTGGAGGTATCATAGGAGAGGGGGAAGGTTACATCACAGCATTCACCACAAGTATCATTAGAGATTTGGATTTGAAGCTGGGCGTGGTGTACACTCCTGTAATCCTAGTACTTGGGAGGTTGAAACAGGATTACAGGTCGAAGTCAGCTTCAGCAACTTAGCGAGGCTCTCAGGAACTTAGACCCTGTTTCCAAATAACAGGCATGAGGGTATAACCCTGAGGTAGAAGGCCCCTGGGTTCTACCCCAGTACCACAAAAAAGAGATTTGTATTTTTTCCCCCCACTACTGGGAATAGAACCCAGGAGCATTCTACCTTCTAGCTACACTCCCAGCCCTATTTTTTATTCTTTATTTTGAAACAGGGTCTTACTGAATTGCAAAGGACCTCAGTAAGTAGTAGCTGAGGCTGTACGTGAACCATGTTTCTCCTGTCTCAGCCTCCCAAATGCTGGGATTACAAAGAGTACCACCATGCCCAGCTTAAGGGATTTGTATTTGAATTCATATTCATTGCCTACTGTGAGACTGGCGGGGATGCCTTTGTGTTAGTCTGTCTAGTTTGACAGTTATTACAAAGATTAAAGATGATAAGGCTTGTTAAATGTCTAGAAACATAAAAAGTATTCTATAAATGTTTGTAGGAAAAGAAACTGTACTAATTAGCACCTTGTCAAAAGTGCATTTGCTAGCTGGGCATGGTGGCTCATGCTTGTAATCCCAGTGTTTGGGAGGCTGAGGCAGGAGGATTGCAGGTTTGCAGCCAACCTCACTTACTTAGTGAGGCCCTCCACAATTAAATGAGACCTTGTTTCAAAATAAAACATACAGATTATCAAGAATCTATCAATACAATGCAAGAGACTTCTAAACAGAAATAGCAGTTAAAATATTGAATGTGAAGTGAGTGTGGTGGCACACGCTTGTAATCCTAGCATTCAGGAGGCTGAGGCAGGATAATTGCGGTTCGAGGACAGCCTGAGCTACTTATGCCCTTTGCAACTCAGCGAGACCCTGTTTCACAAATAAAGACTAAGATGGGTATGGTTATGCACGTTTGTAATCTCAGCGCTTGGGAGGCTGAGACAGGAGGATCACACAGGTTCGAAGCCAGCCTCAGCTAGTGAGGCTCTCAGCAACTTAGTGAGACCCTGTTTCCAAATAAATTATAAAAAATAGGGCTTGGGGTGTAGCCCAGAAGTAGAAAGCTCCTGGGTTCCACCCCTCAGTACCACAAAAAAAAAAAAAAAAAAAAAAAAAAAGGATAAAAACTGGGCTGGGGATGTAGCTCAGGTGGAATGCCCCTGGGTTCCATCTCCATTACTGCCAAAAAAAAAAAAAAAAAAGAAAGAAAGAAAGAATGTGAATTAGATTGCATAGAGAAAGAAATGAGTAAATGAATGAACTATAAAGAATGACTTATAATCAAGACAAAATGAGACTCAAATGTTCATAATAGTAGAAAGAGAGTATGCCTGCTTGGCTTTCTGCTTACCTTGAAAACACTTAAGGACTGTAGCTATAACTTTTTTTGTGGATGAGTAAAAGTTTTAGTACTTTTTATTTTAAAATATTTTTTATTTTTATTATTTTTTAAACAGTTTTTATAAGGATTATCTCCCATCTGCTTAACCAGTAGTCTTTTTACCTCCCCCTGACCCAATGCAGGTGCAGGCCTAAAGTCTTTTTTAAATTTTTTATTGGTGCTTACTTTCTCTTCTATCCCATCTACCCAAGTCTGTTCACAGTTCTTAACACGGTGTCATTTCTTTCTTCCTTCAGTAAATATTTATTGAGTATTTGTTCTGTGCTAGGCACTGCATTAACTACTAGGAGTAGTATAAAGAAAAATGTCCTGCTTTCACCTTCACCAAACTTATATTTAGCTGGGATAGATGGTCAACTATAAACATTTGTTTATCTGTCCAGTTGTAGAAGTAGGTTTGAGAGGTAACTAGGGCCAGTTTGCACAGGGCCTTCTAGACTCTGCTAGGGACTTTGAGTTTTACTCTGTATAAGAGCCCAGGAATTTGAAGAGTTTAAAACAGATGGGGCAAGGGCCAGGTGTAATGGCACACATTTACAGTCTCAGGACTTGCGAGGCTGAGGCAGGAGAATTGCGGGTTCAGGACCAGCCTCAGGAATTTAGTGAGACTCTCAGCAAACTAGTAAGACCTTGTTTCAAATTTAAAAAACAAAAACAAAATAGGACTGGGGGTATAGCTCAGAGGTGGAATAACTCTGGGTTCAGTTTCCTAGCACCAAACACAAATAAGTAAATGGGAAGGAAATGAACTACATTAAATTTGAAAAAAACAAAAACAAAAAACCTTAGAACAGAGGCTTAACATGTAGGGATCACTATATGAGTATTGGAATAAGTCATTCAGTATCTCTGACTTGCATTTGAAAGGATTATTGTGGCTATTTTGTGGAGAGTAGATAGATCATAGGGAGCTTTCTTATGGCTCCTTGGAGGAAACTCCAGGCCTCTACTTTATTTATTTTGTGGTACTGGGGATTGAACCCAGGGGCATTCTACCTCCAAGCAACACCCCCAGCCCTATTTTTTATTTTTGCTTTTGAAACAGGGTCTCACTAAGTTGTAGAGGGCTTTACTAAGTAGCTGAGTCTGGCTGTAAACCTGTGATCCTTCTGTCTCAGCCTTCCAAGTACTGGGATTACAAGCATGTGCCACTAGGCTCTCCTAGGCCTCTACTTTAAAAGAGAAAGTTTTTTTTTAGTTGAGCATGGTGGCCTATGCTTATAATAATCCCAGTACTTGGGAGGCTGAGACAGGAGGATCATAGGTTTTCAGCCAGCTGCAGCTACTTAGTGAGGTTCTCCACAACTTAATGAGACCCTGTTCCAAAATAAATAAAAAATTGGTCTGGGGGGGTGTAGCTAGGAGGTAGAATGCCCCTGGGTTCAGTCCTCAGCACCACAAAAAAAAAAAAAAAAAAAAAAAAAGAAGGAAGGAAGAAAGAAAGAAAAAGAAGAAAGAAAAGAAGGGTTTACTAAAGCTGGGTGTGGTAGCATACACTTGCAGCCCATGAGTACTTGGGAGGTTGGTAAGGGGAGAGGATTATAGATTCGAGGCCAACCCCAGCAGTTTAGTGAGGCCTTCCGCAATTAGACTGTTTCATAGTAAAAAATAAGATAGGGCTAATGATGTAGCTCAGATGTAGAGTGCTCTTGAGATCAATCTCCAGTACCACAATAAATAAATATAAAATAATCTGCTGTAATTTTGAATAACTGCTCAGTGAATTTATATAAATTGTTGCTCATCTAATGCTAGTCCAAAGAAAACACATTTATGTCTGTTTCTGTGTTTTTTGGGTTACCTAACCTTAAAATATGTGTCACCTAGCCTGGCATGGTGGCCCATACCTGTAAATCTTAGTACTTGGGAGGTTGAGGCAGGAGGATCACAGGTTTAAGAATAGCCTCAGCAATGCCGGGCGTGGTGGCGTACATTTGTAATCCCTGTGCTTGGGAGGTGGAGACAGGAGGATCGCGCAGGTTTGAAGCCAGTACGACCAAAAGAAAAGAATAGCCTCAGCAAGTAGTGAGACTCTCATCAACCCTAGTAAGACCGTGTTTCAAAATAAAAATAGGGCTATACGTGTTTATTTCAGAAACAAGGTTTTACTAGGTTGCTGAGAGCCTTGCTAGTTGTCAAGGCTGGCTTAGTACCTGAGGTCTTCCTGTCTCAGCCTCTCAAGTACTAGGATTACAGGCTTGTACGAGTCACTTTAAAACCAAATTGGGCCAAGTATGGTGGCACACACTTGTAATCTCAGTACTTAGGAGGCTAAAACAGGAGGTTCTCCAGTTTGAGGATAGCCTCAGCAAGTAGTGAGACTCTCATAAACCTAGTGAGACTCTGTTTCAAAATAAGAATAAAATAGGGATAGGAGTATAGCTCAGAGGTAGAATGCTTTTTAATTTAATCCCCAAAACTATAGAAAAAAATAATCTGATTTGGGGATGGGCATCATGGCACACACTTGTAATCTCCATTCTTGGGAGGCTGAGCCAGGAGGATTACAGGTTTGTGGCCAGCCTTAGCTACTTAGGCTCTCTGCAACTTAGACCCTTTTTCAAGATAAAGATAAAAAAAATAGGGCTGGAAAGCCGGGCATGATGGTGCACACATATAATCCCAGTACTTGGGAGCTGAGACAGGAGGATTACAAATTTGTGGCTAGCCTCAGCTACTTAGTGAGGCCCTCTGCAATTTAGTGAGACCCTGTTTCAAAAGAAAAAAAGAAAAAAAATTGGGCTAGGGGTGTAGCTCAGAGGTAGAATGCCCCTGGATTTAATCACCAGTACAGGAAAAGAAAAGGGGGGTACTAGGGGTGTGACTCAGAGGTAGAAGTAGAATGCTCCTGGGTTCAATCCCAGTGCTACAAAACACACACACACACACACACACACACACACACACACACACACTTTGGCAAATAATTCTTGGAAAAGGTGGAAGTAAAGATGAGAGATCTAGAAGTTGCATTATATAAAGGGTGATCAACATAGGTTAATCTGTGGAAGCCGAGACTTAGGAAGACAATGTGACAGAAGGGCCGTCTCTTGGATGAAGTGTAGACTTGTGGGAGGGGAGATCTGGAATGACATTGGGACAGATTTTTGTTAAATCTAAGGCAGAAACGTCTATGTCTACAGAGAGCTGCTCACCTTAGAGTGGAGCGCTTCCTGAAGGAGGAAGCTTCTGATAGCTAATGTTAAAGCAAAAGTGATACTATTTATTGGGCTTCCTCCATGAGGGCTGACTGAATTAAGATTTCTCATAAACCTAATATTTTTAACGTAATTTAATATTGATAACGTAATTTTCACTGTACTGAAAGCAGTATATATTGATGCACCCACAAAGTAGCTAAAGTCCATCAAATTGTCAGGCATTCAATAATATAGAGAGCATTATAGTTTTAACCATTTTCAAACTTTAAAACTCTTCTTCTTTTCAGGGATATCATGATAACACATTTTGAACCTTCCATTTCCTTTGAGGGCCTTTGCAGTGAGGTTCGAGATATGTGTTCTTTTGACAATGAGCAGCTTTTCACCATGAAATGGATAGATGAGGAAGGTAAGTGGTAAAGAAATGGCTGCTTGTCTTAGCCTCTTATTTAAGATATTATCCTGCCATTTTGCTTTAAAAATATAATAAAAGAGTGAGTCCTATTACATTTAAGGGGGAAGGTTTATTAAAAATTAATATCATTATTTTTTCTTTAAGTGTATAAATCATAAGTGCCCACAATATTAGTTTTGTCCTTCTTACCCCAAAATGAAATAAAATTAACTTGACTTTTTTTCAGCACAAAGGTAAATATCAAACCAATGTTTATCTTATTTTAATTCTTTCCTGATCCATATCATTTATTTGCCTTTTAGGGTTTGTTTTCAATGACAGCATTCAAACTCTTACTGTACAAAAGTTACTGAATAGCCAGGCGTGGTGGCGCACGCTTGTAATCCCAGCCTTCTGGAGGCTGAGACAGGATTGCAGCTCCCAGACAGCCTCAGCTACTTAGTGAGGCCCTCCGCAACTTAGTGAGAACCTGTTTCAAATAAAGAATAAAAAATAGGGCAGGGGCTGTAGCTCGGAGGTAGAATGCCTCTAGGTTTCATCCTTAGACCCCCCCACACAAAAAAAGTTACTGAATAATGCTCTTTATTAGAAGAATTTGGTTTACAGACAATTCATGTTAACATTTTTTTTGACTACCTTTGTATTTTGTATTGTCTTTCCTGGAAAGCACTGTACTTAGATTGTCACATGGCTGATGCCTGTCATCTGGGTCTTAATATTAAAGCTGGGAAGCCGGGCGTTGTGGCGCATGCTTGTAATCCCTGCGCTTGGGAGGCTGAGACTGGAGGAGGATCGCGCAGGTTCGAAGCCAGCCTCAGCTACTTTCAGCAACTTAGTGAGACCCTGTTTCAAAATAAAATATAAAATAGGGCCAGGAGTATAGCTCGGAGGTAGAAAGCCTCTGGGTTCCACCCCCAGTACCACAAAAAACAAAACAAAACAAAACAAACAAACAAAAAAAGCCTAGATACAGCGGGGCTTGATGACTCACACTTGTAATCCCTGCACTTGGGAGGCGGAGACAGGAGGATCATGCAGGTTCGAAGCAGTCTCAGCTGGTTTAAGAGACCCTGTTTCCAAATAAAATATAAAATAGGTCTGGGAGTGTAGCCTGGAAGTAGAAGAATTCCTTCCCCAGTACCACCAAAAACAGACAGACAAACACTCTAGATACAGAGTTTCTGTAGTCAGAAACTTTGTTGGATGCTACAAAGGATCAACTAGAATAAAGACTGAAGAGGTACTATTATTGGTATGGTGGCACATGCTTGTGATCCCTTCCCTTGGAAGGTGGAGACAGGAGGATCGCACAGGTTCGAAGCCAGCCTTGCTGGCGTAGGAGACCCTGTGTCCAAATAAAAATATAAAAAATCGGTGTCTGGGAGTGTAGTCCTGAGTTAGAAGTTTCCAGGAACCCCTGTACCACCAAAAAAAAAAAAAAAAAAAAAAAAACAAACCAAAAACCAGAACAAAAAAGGTACCATTATTTTAGCAGCTATTGCTGTTTTCATGACTTGTGCAATAGTTTTATTGGAGTATTTGAATTAAAATCTGATAGCACAATATTGAGAAATGCATGGAAAATAGCATTGATTGATAAAAGCTAGATTGCGATCATTCTTAATATTAGGAAAACTTTTTTCAACATAAAGTATTTTTTTCTTTTCTTTTTTTTTTTTTTTAGGTACTAGGGATGAAACTCAGGGAGCTTCAGCTACTACCTTCAAGCTATGCCCCCAGCACTATTTTTTATTCTTTATTTTGAAATAGGGTCTTACTGAGTTGGAAATGGCCTCACTAAGTAGCTGGGTCTGTCCTCGAACCACAATCCTCCTGTTTCAGCCTCCCAAATGCTGGGATTACAAGTGTGCACCACTACACCCAGTTTCTAAAATATTTTAATTTTTTTGATTAAAAATACTAAAGGAAAAATACATCTGGTGTGGTGATGCATGCCTATGAGCCTAGTTAGTACTTGGGAGGCTGAGACAGGAGAATCTTAGGTTTGAAGCCAGCCTCTGCAACTTATTGAGCATCTCAGCAACTTAGCGAGACCCTGTTTCCAAATAAAAATTAAAATAGGGCTGTGTGAGTTGTTGCTAAGAGGTAGAATGTTCCTAGGTTCTGTCCCCAGGACCATACACACAAAAAATTAAAGTGAAAAATTAAGATGCTGCCCTTTTCCTTTCCTCCTTCTCACCTTTTCCCATCAGTTTCAGCTTACAATTTACTCTTAAGTGCGACTGCTCAGTCAGTGGAGTTGGCTACCTGAATGGGAAAGGGATTATAGAGAAGGAGACTCAAACATACCTTTGCCTCAGAAAAGCTGGTGGGAAGTGGAACTTCTCTGAGAAGGGCTAATGTATAATGCCTAGAGAAGATAAAAGGAAGTAAGGTTCAGTGGCCAAGTTGGAGAAAAGAAGAGAGGCACTCTACTTTGAGTCAGCCGGAAAAGGAAAAGTCTTTCTTTTTCTTTCATGTAGTAGGCTGAGTTCTTTGCAGAGAATGATTGAGGTTTGGATAAGGTCCGGTGGCATCTTGTGTGTAGTAATGTTTCATATAACCACAGGAATGAGCAGAAGAATGGCTTTGCTCAAAATGACTTGTTCATTAAGGAATGTCATTGTCCAGGGAGATGTGCTACCTCTTGATTGCTGGGATGACTCAGTTCTTTAGCTGATAGGCAAAGGGAGACATTTCTCTGTGTGTGTGTGTGTGTGTGTGTACGAAAACTCTACATTTATTTTTAATTTTTGTGGTGCCAGGGATTGAAATCAGGGGCAGTCTACCTCCAAGCTATACCTCCAGCCCTATTTTGTATTTTTTATTTTGAGATAGGGTCTCACTGAGGTGCAGAGGGACTCACTAGTAGCTAAGGCTGGCCACAAACCCAGATCCTCCTGTCTCAGCTTCCCATGCTGGGATTACAAGTGTGGGCCACCATGTCCGGCTTATTTTTTATTTATTTATTTATTTATTTATTTATTTAATTTATTTGCTGTACAGGAGATGGAACCCAGGGGCATTCTACCTTCAAGATACACTCCCATCCACATTTTTATTCTTTATTTTTAAATAGGGTTTCACTGAGTTTTAAAGGTCCTCAGTAGCTGAGGCTGTCCTTGAACCCCTGGATCCTCCTGTCTCAGCCTCCCAAATGCTGGGATTACAAGTGTATACCATCTCACTTGGCTATCTATCTATCTATCTATCTATCTATCATCTATCTATCATCTTGTGGTACTGGGGATGGAACCCCGGTGCATTCTACCTCCACGCTACACCCCCAGCCCTATTTTTTATTGTTTATTTTGAAACAAGGTCTCACTGAGTTGTAGAGGGCCTCACTAAGTAGCTGAGGCTGTCTGTGAACTGCAAATTCTGGGATCACAAGCATGCTCCAGCACACCTGGCTGGCTATTTTTAATTTTTTAATATGTTTTTATTGGTGCATTATAGTCTCACATCAGAATATAAATCATGTTGATAGTGACATACACACACCTGCATTTACATTTAAAAACAGTATAAGCTGGACTGTTCTTTAGTCCTGAGGGTTTTACTTGTGGTTTCTTTTCTGATACTCCTTTGGGTAGACTCTCATGGGAAAGAAAATCTTTGACAAATATTACTTGGAAATCTCTAACCAACTGTAGTGTAAAATGGAACTACTTTCATTTTCTCTTTTAAAGAAACAGGTAACTTGCTTTTGACCATAACTGTTAGTTATAGAGCAGTGACAGTTGAAACTATGGTCAGAGGCTAGGCGTAGTAGTGCACACTTGCAATCCCAGTACTTGGGAGGCTGAGACAGAAGGTTTACAAGTTCAAGGACAGCCTCAGCAAGTAGTAAGATGTTCATTAACCTAGCAAGACCCTGTTTCAAAATAAAAATAAAATAGGGCTGGGGGCAAAGCTCAGAGGTATAATGCTCCTGGGCTGAAACCACAGTACTGCAAAATAAACAAACTGTGGTCAGAATAGATTTAAAAAAATTTTTTTTTTGTGGTAGAGGCATTTAACCTCTGAGCTACACTTCCAAGTACTGGGATTATAGGCATGGGCTACTGCCCCCAGCTCAGAATAGATTTTGTTTACTGTTTTTGGAGTATACACAGTATTAACAGAATTGTTTCTATATATAAAATTTGGCATCTCTGAACCTTATGTAATATTTTTTCCACATAGAATGGAAGTTATACCATCTACTTGAGAGAATAGAATTGTCTAAATAAACATCTAAAAACCTGTCATTGACATATATTTTTCAAAATCCTATAATATCAAATTTGTTTAATGATTATTACACTTAGAAATTTTATAAATTGAACTTTACTTTTTGTATTTTTAGGAGACCCATGTACAGTATCATCTCAGTTGGAGTTAGAAGAAGCCTTTAGGCTATATGAGCTAAACAAGGATTCCGAACTCTTGATTCATGGTAAGGAGTAACCATCTCATACTCTTCTAGAGCTATTATTATTTTTAATAACCCTTTATTATTCACCATTTGAAAACATAATCCATATGTCATTTTCTTTATCTTTGTGCCTCATCCCTATGTAATTGTTCTTTTTCAGTAGTTTCTCAAATGCTAGAGAAGGTAATATCTTGCTTCTTACAGTCTTGGGAAATTTGTTACCTATGTATGTCTTCTTGGATATTAAAATGTGATCTCCCAGCTGGGAGTTGTGGCACATGCTTGTAATCCCAGTACTTGAAAGGTTAAGACAGGAGGATCCTGGTTACAGGACAGCCTCAGCAGAGTAATGAGACTCTCAGCAACCTAGTGAGACCCTGCTTCAGAACAACACAAAAAACTTGGGCTGGGGGTGGTAGAATGCCCCTGGGTTCAATCCCCAGTACCACCAGGGGAAAAAAAAAAAGTGATCTCTTAGTGTATTATATCAAGTTTAAGATTTTTTTTTTTCTTTTGCGGGTCTGAGGATGGAACCCAGGGGCATTTGACCTGAGCTACACCCCTTGCCCTATTTTTTATTCTTTATTTTGAAACAATCTCACTAAGTTGCAGAGAGCCTCACTAAGTAGTAGCTGAGACTGTCTGCAAACGTGTGCCACCACGCCCAGCAGTTATTGGAGATCTTAATGGAGATTTAGAAGTTATCTGTTCTTTACTGGCCTTTTTTTTAGTATAAAATTATAACATGCTAGCTGGGCATGGTGGTGCATGCTTGTAATCCCATTAGTTGGGAGGCTGAGACAAGAGGATTGCAGGTTCAAAACTAGCCTTAGCTATTTAGTGAGGCCCTCCACAACTCAGTGAGACCCTGTTTCAAAATAAAGAATAAAAATAAGAGCTGGGCGTGGTGGCACACGCTTGTAATCCCTGCACTTGGGAGGCGGAGACAGGAGGATTGCGTTTCCAAAAATATATATAAAATAGGTCTGCGAGTGTAGCCCGGAGGTAGAAGGGTTTCCAAGAACCCCAGTACCACCAACAATAATAATAATAAATAAATAAAATAAAAATAAAAAAATAAAAAATAAGGCTGGGAGCTGGGCGTGGTGGCATAATCTTGTAATCCCAGCATTGGGTGGCTGAGACCAGAGGATCACAGTTTGCAGATAGCCTCAGCTACTTAGTGAGGCCCTCTGCAACTTAGTAAGACTCTGTTTCAAAATACAGAATAGCCAGGCGTGGTGGCTCACACTTGTAATACCTGTGCTTGGGAGGCTGAGACAGGAGGATTGCACAGGTTAGAAGCCAGCCTTAGCTACTTAGTGAGACCTTGTTTCCAAATAAAAATATAAAAAATAGGTCTGGGAGTATAGCCTGGAGGTAGAAAGCCTCTGGGTTCCACGCCCAGTACCACCAAAAAAAAAAAAAAAAGGAAAAAAAAAAAGAATAAAAAATAGGGCAGGGAGTGTAGCTTGGAATGTCAAATGCCTCTGGGTTCCATCCCTTGACCCACAAAAAAGATAGATAATAAGGCTGGGGGTTAGCTCAGAGGTTGAATGCCCCTGGGTTCAATCCCTAGAATCCCTAGTACTGCGCCCACCCATATCTCTCTCTCTCTCTCTCTCTCTCTCTCTATATATATATATATATATATATATATATATATATATATATATATATATATATGTATGTATGTATGTATCTGTGTGTGTGTATGTGTGTATGTGTATATATATGTATGTATGTTTGTATGTATGTATATAATCATAACATGCTTAAAGAAATGATTGGTCTTTTGGACATGATGGAGCATGCCTGTAATCCTAATACTTGGGAGGCTGAGACAGTAGGGTCTCAAACTCAAGGCAAGCCTGTCCAACTTAGCGAGACCCTATTTCAAAATCAAAATAAAGAGGGCTGGGAGTGTAGCATGGAAGTAGAATGCCCCTGGGTTCAATCTCCAGTACCAAAAAAGAAAAGATTCACCAATGGTATTAAAGTGTTAGGTTTTATTGATTTGGTACTGCATTCCAGATCTGTTTTCAGAAGTTAACTTATATTTCAGCTTCTAAACATAATTAACATTAGAAACTGCACTCACTATAATTTGTGCTTCATATTAAACTGTGTTCTTTACATCACCAAAAACTAATAGTTGACTCTATGTGCATGAATGCACTATTGCTTTTTATTCTATCTCACTATAAAAATGGTTTGATTTAGTATGTTTTATAAATTTATAATTCCTCATATAAACATACAGTTTTGGATTTGTGATAGTTTCTGGTATTAGCTTTTTGCTAAATTTAGTACATATCTTTTTAAACCTTCTACATTCCATGTTTGTATACATTTCTGTAATGTGTGCCTGTGTGGTGTGTAGTACTGGGGGTGGAACCCAGGGGCCTTCTACCTGGATGTATGTCTCCAGACCTATTTTTATATTTTATTTGGAAACAGTGTTTCACTAAGTTGCAAGTAGCCTCACTAAGCTGCTGAGGCTGGCTTCAAATCTGCACTCCTCCAGTATCAGCCTCCCAAGTACTGGGATTATAAATGTGTGCCACCATGCCAGGTTTTGTAATTCAATTTTAATTTTTCATTGTAGTAAAGTCAGTGCAGCTAGGATTTAAGGAAATAATTGTTTTTTTTTTTTAAGAGCAAAATATCATTAGTGATTAGAAAAAAGGGATGGGAACTAGAAATTTTAGTTTCTTTTTTTGTGACTGAAGATTGAACCCAGGATTATTCTACCTCTGAACTACAACCCCTGCTATTCCGATTTTTATTTTGAAACTGGGCGCACGAGCCAGGCGTGGTGGCACATACTTGTAATCCCATTAGTTGGAGACTAAGACAGGAGGATCTCAGGTTTATGGCCAACCACAGGTACTTAGTGAGGCCCTCTGCAATTTAGTGAGACCCTGTTTAAAAATAAAGAATAAAAAGTAGGGCTGGACCAGGTCACTACTGGGGCCGTCAAGAGTGGGATCGGTACTTGCAACACGGCATTCACAGAGAAATATCGCAGAAAATAAAAATCAGATGCTTCCCCTAATCAGCAAAAACTAGGAGGAAAGGGGCAACAGAAAGAGGTCGAGCTATAGAAAGGGCCCTATAGTGAAGTAACTAAGGTGACCAATCAGAGGGTGTGGAATAGGGGAGGATGGAGCCTCTTTAAAATGCAGGAGGTACATAAACAAATGTATCTAAGTTAATCACCAAACAAGCGTGGGATCGAGGGAGGGGGAGGGAATGGGATGGGGGCTGGATGAGGGCTAATTGGATGATGTGTGCTTGTTTATCCTCTCAAGTCTTGTATTCCAATGTGATATATGATTACAGTGCACCAAAAAAAAAAAAAAAAAAAAGTAGGGCTGGAGGTATAGCTTGGAGATAGAATGCCCCTGAGTTCCATCCCCATACCACACACATGCAAAAAAAAAAAAAAAAAAAAAAAAAAACAACAACAACAACAAAAAACAGGGTCTCACTAGATTGTGAGAGTCTCACTACTCTGCTGAGGCCACTACACTTAGCTAGTAATTTGAGTTTCTAATGCATTGTTCATAGATATGTTTATTTTTATAAAAAAATTCTTGTAGTCTCCGGGCATGGTGGCACATGCTTGTAATCCCAGCATTCAGGAGGCTGAGACCACAGGATCACGGTTTGCAGACAGCCTTTGCTACTTAGTGAAGCCCTCTGTAACTCAGTGAAACCTGGTTTCAAAATAAAGAAAAAAAAAATAGGGCAGGGGGTGTAGCTTGGAGGTCGAATGCCTCTGGGTTTCATCCCCAGACCTGCCAACAACAACAACAACAACAAAAATTCTTGTATATAGCTTTGGTAAAAATGAATCCCTTTCACAAAAAATAATACTGATCATATGTGAAGTTTTTTTCCCCCATGAAGAGGGCCAAGTTGAAGTTTGGGTCAATTTTAAATAATTACATGTTTTGTTTTTTATTATTTTTTTTGTGGTGCTGGGGATTGAACCCAGGGGCATTTTATTTCTAAGCTATACTCTCAGCCCGAGTTTTTTATTCTTTATTTTTTTATTTTTATTTTTTGCAGTACTAGGGATGGAACCCCAGGGGCATTCTACATAGCTCCAAGCTACACTCCCAGCCCTATATTTCATTCTTTATTTTGAAACAGGGTCTCACTGAGTTGCAAAGGGCCTCACTAAGTAGCTGAGGCTGTCCATGAACTGTGATCCTCCCTAGTACTGGAATTACAAATTTCCACCACCACATCTGGCTCAAATTTATGTTTTAAATATGCCATTAATTAATTTTAGTTTATTTTCTTTCAGTATTCCCTTGTGTACCAGAACGCCCTGGAATGCCTTGTCCAGGAGAAGATAGTAAGTGTTTGTATACTTTATACTCTTGAGTTATGTGATGACACATTAAAAAGAACTCAGAGAGAGAGAGAGAGAGAGAGAGAGAGAGAGAGAGAGTGTGTGTGTGTGTGTGTGTGTGTGTGTGTGTGTGTTACTGGAGATTTACCCCAGGGAAGTTCTCCCACTGAACTATGCCCTCAACCCTATTTATTTTTTATTTAGAAACAGGGTCTTGCTAAGTTACCACATTCTGGCCTCAAACCTGCAGTCCTCCTGTCTCAGCCTCAAAGTACTGGGATTTTATGTGTGCACTGCCAGGCCTAGCTAGAAGTAGAACTTGTAATTCATTTGATTTGTTTTCCAATTTTTCAGTCTAATTTAGAATATATTAGTGATTGTCTAAACTTTCTTTTTGCCACATGAAATTCAAATAGTTAATTACAACTTACATAATTGTCATATGAACACAAAAATTAAGTTAACTTTATATCAAGTAGCTTCATGTTTTTTTAATTTGGGGTATTTAAAAATCTATGGAAAAGTTGAAACAACATTGGAAACAGGAGTACCCATTTATCTTTTGCACAAAGTTGCCAGTTGTAAACATTTTTTCTAGCCAGGAGTGGTCATTGTTTGTAATCTCAGTAGGTTGAAAGGCTGGGACAGGAGCATCACAGGTTCATGGCCAGTTCAAAGTGTGTGTGTGTGTGTGTGTGTGTGTGTGTGTGTGTGTGTGGTAGTGGGGGTGGAACACAGAGGCTTTTTACCTCTGGGCTATACTTCCAGACCTATTTTTTAAATATTTTATTTGTAAACGGTATCACTAAGTAGCTGAGGCTGGCTTAGAACCTGTGCGGTCCTCCTGTCTCAGCCTCCCAAGTGGGGGGATTACAAGTGTGTGCCACCATGCCCAGCCCAGCTCAGATTCTTTTTTTATTTTTTTGCAAGTCTGGGGATGGAAGCCAGGGGCATTTGACCTCCGAGCTATACCACCTACCCTATTTTTTATTCTTTATTTTGAAATGGTCTCACTAAGTTGTGAATGGCCTCACTAAGTAGCTGAGGTTGTCTGCAGACACCAATCCTCCGGTCTCAGCTTCCCAAATGCTGGGCTTACAAATGTGTGCCACCACGCCTCTGCAACTTAGTGTGAGACCCTGTTTCCAAATGAATAAAAAACAGGGCTTGAGTGTAGCTCAGAAGTAGAATAATCCTGGGTTCAATCCCCAGTACCACAAAAAAATACCACAAAAAAACCCTTCTTGCTTTATCTTTGTACTTGTCGGTCATGCACGCGCGCACGCACACACACATAAACATAATAAATACAGTTTTTGGTTTTTATTTTGTTGTTGTGCCATATAAGAGTAATTGACATGACTCTTCAGTTCTAAATACTTCAGCATGTTTTAGAAATCATTATGGAAATTTGAAATTTACTTTGGTGTCTAAGCTGTTGTTATTTTGTGCACGTGCGTGCGTGCGTGTGTTTTGCTGGTTTCCAACCCAGGACCTAGCAACCTAGCTCATCTTGTTCAAAGCCAGGTATGTGTTCTGCCACTGAGTTTCACCTCCAACCCAGATGGTGGTGGTGGTTGTTGTTGTTATTATTATTAATTTTTTTTGTGGTGCTGGGGTTCCTGGAAACCCTTCTACCTCTGGGCTACACTCCCAGACACCTGTTTTATTTTTTTTTAATTTGGGAACAGGGTCTCTTCAGCCAGCGAGGCTGGCTTTGAAACTGCACAATCCTCCTGTCTCCATCTCCCAAGAGCGGGGATCACAAGCGTGCGCCACCACGCCCAGCACTGATGGTTGTTATTAATAAGAGGAACTGAACGAGTCCCACAATTTGTTCTGATATAATTAAGTATACCAACTTATGTTTGATAAAAAGTTCCTGCTTTTGATATAAGGTATAATTTATTAATTGTGGATATTAGACAACTCCTTTTCATGTATGGTTTCTGCTTTCTGCACATATCCTTGACTTGGGAAGGAATAGCAGTGAATGTTTTGCTTTGAATTAAGTGAATTGCAGGTTCTCAACTTTTACTTATTTGACTCTGTTCTTGGTGAAATGGGAAAATTAAAGAACTATGAGTGTTTTTATATTGGGTTAAATAGGGACCATGTAATGTACAAAAAGATGAGGAAATATACAAAGACTAGGTAGAAGACTGATGCAATTGTGAAAAAGGCAAATGTAGACTTAGCTAGTGTTTCACTAGGGTTCCAGTCGCAGCAGATTGGTAAAGTGCTGAAGCTACCTTAACAGAGCTGTTAAAGAAGTAGGCATCTTCTGATTGTCCAGAGCCAGATTTTGAAAGATTTGTCATTGTAGCAGAGCTTCCTGATTCCAGAGCCCCATTTTCATCTAAATATTATTATGGATCTATATCATGCTTCCCAGGTAAGATATAGTTTCCAAACTTTCCATCATACTTCATGCTCAGTTTCCCTCTTTAAATTTACTAGTGGAAAAGCCGGGCGTGGTGGTGCACGCTTGTAATCCCTGCGCTTGGGAGGCTGAGACAGGAGGATCACACAGGTTCGAAGCCAGCCTCAGCTACTTAGTGAGGCTCTCAGCAACTTAGTGAGACCCTGTTTCCAAATAAAAAATATAAAATAAGTCTGGGAGTATAGCCCAGAGGTAGAAAGCCTCTGAGTTCCAACCCCAGTACCACCAAAATAAATAAATAAATAAATAAATAAATAAATAAATAAATAAATTTACTAGTGGATATTTGGACATCACCTCTCCTCCAGTAAAATATTACTAAAGTAGAATGTGAAGGAAAATTGAAAATTGTTATTGTGGTCTCTTGCGCCTTTTAATTTTCAGGTGACATTAAAAATGCTTAGATTTAGCTGGGTGTGGTGGTGCATGCTTGTAATCCCCACGCAGGAGAAACACGCAGGTTCCAAGCCAGCCTCGCTGGCTTAAGAGACCCTGTTTCCAAATAAAGTATAAAAAATAGGTCTGGGATTGTAGCCCGGAGCTAGAAGGGTTCCATTCCCAGTACCCCCCCCCCAAAAAAAAAGCTTACATTTAGCTGGATATGGTGGCGCATGCTTGTAATCCCAGTACTTGGGAGGCTGAGACTGGAGGATCCAAGTTTGTGGCCAGCCGCAGCTACTTAGTGAGACCTTCCACAACTTAGTGAGACCTTGTTTCAAAATAAAGAATAAAAAATTGGGCTGGGGATGTAGCTCAGAGGTAGAATGCCCCTGGGTTCAATCCTCAGCACACAAAAAAAAAACACACACAAAAAAAAAAACCAAAAAACGTTTAGTGTATGTCAAGATAGTTTACAAAAACTTTTGAAATAGACTATTCATTGAAGTTACAGTGCTATTAACAAGCTGGGTGTGGTGGTGCATGTTTGTAATCCCAGTAATTTGGGAGTCTGAGACAGGAGGATTGCAGGTTCATGGCCAGCCTCATCTACTTTGGACCTCCGCAACTTAGAGAAACCCTGTTTCAAAAAATAAAGAATATTGCCGGGTGTGGTGGCTCACGCTTGTAATCCCCGCGCTTAGGAGGCGGAGACAGGAGGATCGTACAGGTTCGAAGCCAGCCTCAGCTACTTAGTGAGGCTCTCAGCAACTTAGTGAGACCCTGTTTCCAAATAAAATAGAAAATAGGTCTGGGAGTATAGTCCTGGGTTCCACTCCCAGTACCAAAAACAAAAAAAAAAGAATAGTGTCATGCTTGGTGGCGCACGCTTGTAATCCCAGCGCTTAGGGCTTGGGAGGCTGAGACAGGAGGCTCACACAGGTTCAAAGCCAGCCTCAGCTACTTAGTGAGGCTCTTAGGAACTTTGTGAGACCCTGTTTTCAAATAAAGTATAAAATAGGTTGGGGGTATAGTCCAGAGGTAGAAAAGCCCCTGGGTTCTACCCCTAGTACCACCAAAATAAATAAATAAAATTTATAAATAAATAAATAAATAAATAAATAGGGCTGGGGTGTAGCTTGGAGGTATAATGCCCCTGAGTTCAACTCCCAGTAACACACACAAATATTAACAAAGTTTTTGCTTTGGCTCTTGCTAGCAATATATAGTTTAAAACAAAGTCATCTATATTTAAGGTTATGTATTATGCTATCTGAAGCTTTCTGATCTTTTTCACTTACAGTTGAAGAAATATAGTCAGCGGTACATTTGCTTTAAAATATGAGTTTAGCCGGGCGTGGTGGTGCACGCTTGTAATCCCCGCGCTTGGGAGGCAGAGACAGGAGGATCGCGCAGGTTCAAAGCCAGCCGCGCGCGCTGGTTTAGGAGACCCTGTTTCCAAATAGAAATGTAAAAATAGGTCTGGGAGTGTAGCCCGGAGGTAGAAGGGCTTCCAGGAACCCCAGTACCACCAAAATAAATAAATAAATAAATAAATAAATAAATAAATAAATAAATAAAATAAAATATGAGTTTAGGTTGGGTGTGATAATGCACATCTATAATCCCAGTACTTGGGAGGCCAAGATGGCAGGTTCAACTTAGTGAGATGCTGTTACAAAATAAAAAATTAAATATGGTTGGAAGTATAACTTGGAGGTAGAATACCCCTGGGTTTAATGCCCAGTACCTTAAAAAAAAAAAAAGAAAGAAAAACATTAATATGAAAACCATTGTATAAAAGGTTATTGGCAAAGAAGATATTCTTACAGTTAAGAAATATCACAGATTCCTTACAAAAATCAAAATGTTCTCTGGTTTTTCTTTAACCTTTTGTAGAAGGTAAAATCAACTCTTCCTATGAAGAGATACACGATCACTACATTGGCAGTGACTAAATATTATTATGGGAGTTGACATTCTGACATTTGTGTGCTTCTTTATATACTGCCATAGGAAATACACATCAGTGTTTAGATATTATTTTTGCCCAAAGTTTTAATACATCCTCTAATCACAAGAAAACAAATTCATAATGTGGCGCCTTATATAAGACAGTTGCCTAAGATTTTGTTTTTCTTTTTTGGTGGGTCTAGGGATGGAATCCAAGAGCATATGACCTCCGAGCTACATCCCCAGTCCTATTTTTTATTCTTTATTTTGAAACAGGGTCTCACTGGGTTGCATAGGGTCTCACTAAGTAGCTGAGGCTGTCTGCGAACCGTGATGCTCTAGTCTCAGCCTCCCAAATGCTGGGATTAAAAGCGTGCGCCACCACGCATGGTTTCTGCCTAAGACTATTTTATTTTATTTTATTTGTGGTACTGGGGGTGGAACCCAGAGGCTTTCTACCTCCGGGCTATACTCCCAGACCTATTTTTTGTATTTTATTTGGAAACAGGGTCTCACTAAGTTACTGAGAGCCTCACTAAATAGCTGAGGCCGGCTTGGAACCTGTGCGATCCTCCATCTCAGCCTCCCAAGCATGGGGATTACAAGTGTGCACCACCATGCCCAGCCACACCCGGTTTGCCTAAGACTTTAAAAAATAGTCAACATCATGAAAGAACAACATAAGACAGAGTGAATATTTTAGAATACAATAAAGACACACACACACACACACACACACACACACACACACACACACACACACCAAGGCAATGTCTGAATCTTGATTGGATCCTAAATAGGAAAAGACAGCTTTAAAAGACACTTTTGGACAATTAGGAAAATTTGCATATTAAGTGTATATTGAGTAACATTGAATTATTATTAATTTTCTAAGACGTAATGATATTGTGGTTATATATAATTAGGGATAATGTCATTAATCTCAAGGAGTGAATAAATACTTAGCCATTTAAGGCTATTTAAGCTTGATGTGTCTGCATCTTACCTTCATATGATTCTAGAAAAAAATAAATGTAAGCCAGGCATGGTGGCGCACGCTTGTAATATCAGCGCTTGGGAGGCTGAGACAGGAGGATCGCACAGGTTCCAAGCCAGCCTCAGCTTCTTAGTGAGGCTCTCAGTAACTTAGTGAGACCCTGTTTTCAAATAAAGTATGAAATAGGTCTGGGAGTGTAGCCTAGAGGTAGAAAGCCTCTGTGTTCCACCCTCAGCACCACACACAAAAGCATAAATGTATATTTTTTTGTAGAGGAAAGCAAATAAAACATTAATAATTGGTAAAGCTAGATGAAGGATGTAGGTATTTGGTCTTTTAGCCTTTTTTATGGGCTTAAAAATCTTCAAAATAAGCCCAGTGTGGTTGTGCATTCTCTGTATTTGGGAGGCTGAGACAGGAGAATCGGAGGTTCTTGGACAGCTTCAGCTAGGAGGCCTTTGCAACTCAGTGAGGCTGTCTGAACTGTGATCCTCCTGTTTCAGTCTCCTGAGGAAACTTTTTTTTTTTTTTGTGGGTCTGGAGATGGAACTCAGAGGCATTTGACCTCCTAGCTACATGCCCTGACCTATTTTTTATTCTTTTTTTTGAAACAGGGTCTCACCAAGTTGCAGAGAGCCTCACTAAGTAGCTAAGGCTGTCCACGAACCATGATCCTCCAGTCTTAGCCTCCCAAATGCTGGGATTACAAGCATGCACCACCACGCCCAGCGTGAGGAAACTTTTTAAAAAGAAAAGCAATAGTACTTATTCAAGCATTTATACTTTCTGGATTTTATTTTCATTTAATCCCTTAAAGAACCTGTCTTACTTTTTCACTTTTAGGTTTTCATCAGTATATATTTTCTTCTGCAGTGAATATCATGAAAATGAGACCACAGACCTAATTATAAAAACGACTCTTACTCTCACTTGCTCTTTTTAAATTTCTAATCTCTTTTCAGAATCCATCTACCGCAGAGGTGCACGCCGCTGGAGAAAGCTTTATTGTGCAAATGGCCACACTTTTCAAGCCAAACGTTTTAACAGGGTAAACTTATTTTGTTGAATGGTGATAATTTGAGACATCTGATTTTTTTTTCTTCTATAAAAGAAAGGTAGTAGTACTTGGGAGGCCGAGACAGGAGGATCACAGGTTTGTGGCCAGCCTTAGCTACTTAGCGAGGCACTCTGCAACTTAAACCATTTCAAAATAAAGAATAATAAAAATAAAAAAATTACTAGAGGTGTAGCTCCGGTAGAATGTCCCTAGGTTAAATCCCCAGTACCGGGGGAAAAAAAGTTAGTAAATCTTCTTATTCCCTTTTTTTTTTTCTATTTTGTTGTTATTAGGGATAGAAGACCAGGGAATTTTACCTCTGAGCTACACCCTTAGCCCTATTTTACTTTAAAATAGTCTTGCCAAGTTGCCGAGAGCTTCACCAAGTTGCCAAGGCTGTCCTTGAACCTGCCATTCTCCTGTCTCCCAAGTACTGGCACTACAGGCCTTACAGGCCTGTGCCACCACACCTTTTTAAAGAAGTAGCAAGGCCTTAAATTTTGCAGTATACCTGTATTTTTAATAGCATCTCCTTTTACCTCCCCTTCCCCTCTGCCCCATGCTAGGGATTGATCCCAGGATCCTGGCATGCTAGAAAAGTGATCTAATACTGAGCTAAACTACACTCTTAAAAAATGCTCCTTTCACTCTTAAAAAAATGCTCTAGATTAGATAATTAATGATAGGCTATGCTAGATACAGGAAAATTTAGCCAATACTACAAAAAAAAAAAATTCATGTCCTTAATTCATTAATGCAGATAGAAACAACCACTTGAGATCTCCAAGCTCTTATTCCCAGTAGCCCCAGTATTAAAAAAGGCTTTGAAAAATGAAGTTAATTTTGGTACTGCTCTTTAAGAAAGCAGAGATTTGGCCAATCACAGTGGCACACACCTGTAATTCCAGCTCCTCGAGAGTTGGAGGCAAAATGTTTGTAAGGTTGAAGCCAGCTGGGGCCTTGGGCAGAAACCTCCTTTCTTTTTCTTTTCTTTTCTTTTCTCTCTCTCTTTTTTTTTTTTTTTTTTTTCTTTTTGTGGTACTGGGGGTGGAACCCAGTAGCTTTTCTACTTCCGGACTCTACTCCCAGAACTCTTTTTATACTTTATTTGGAAACAGGGTCTCACTGAGTTACTCAGAGCCTCCCTAAGTAGCCAAGGCTGGCATTGAATCTTTGTGATCCTCCTGTCTCAGCTTCCCAAGTGCTGGGATTACAAGCGTGCACCACCACGCCTGGCCTCCTAGGGGCATACTATCTCCAAGATATACCCCCAATCTTATATTTTATTTTTTATTTTGAAACAACATCTCAATAAGTTGTGGAGGGCCTCACTAAGTAGCTGAGGCTGGCTGCAAACCTGCGATCCTCCTGTCTCAGCTTCTCAAGTACTGGGGTTACAAGCATGTGCCACCACACCTGGCTGGAGAGACTTCCTTTCAAAAAGAAAGCAAGACTTTGGTTTGACCTTTGAACCATGTCAAGGCCATATGGTTTTCCAGTTTATTGTTTCTGTTTTCATTACCATGAACATAATTATGTGAAGATCGAAATTTCTCACTTTAACAACAAAAAGCAACATGCTTGCAAATTTCACTGTCTCTTCAAAACAAGCTCTCTTCTCTATTTAATTTTTTTTTTGGGGGGGGGAGTACTGGGGTTCCTGGAAGCCCTTCTATCTCCGGGCTACACTTCCAGACCTATTTTTACATTTTTATTTGGAAACAGGGTCTCCTAAGCCAGCGCGCGCGGCTGGCTGGCTTCGAACCTGCGCGATCCTCCTGTCTCTGCCTCCCAAGCGCGGGGATTATAAGCGTGCGCCACCACGCCCGGCCTCTATTTAATTTTTACTGACCTTCATAGCTTTTGAAAAATTATGTATGAGAAGGTTTTTGTGTATCCATGGTCTGGCAGTTGACATCATGATGAAGGGAATTGAGTTCAAGAAAAAAGCCACTTATTTTAATTATTTTACTTTGGGAGATGATTATGGTTTTTTTTTTTTTGTTAATACAATATCCTTGAATTACTCTTTTCAGCGTGCTCACTGTGCCATCTGCACAGACCGCATATGGGGACTTGGACGCCAGGGGTATAAGTGCATCAACTGCAAACTCTTGGTTCACAAGAAGTGCCACAAACTTGTCACAATTGAATGTGGGCGTCATTCTTTGCCACCGGTAAGACATAGATGGCTTTTTTTCCTTTTTAAATATACTGTGCTTGGCAGGGCTCAATATAGGGACTATATCTCAAAAAATTGCTGCTGAGTATGGATAGGAACACTTTACATTCGACTTGACATATTGTGAAGTTTGGAATGTTTGAATTAACTGGGATAGTATTTGTTTGTATGATAGAGTTAAGTTTTTTTTTTTTTTTTTTTTTTTTTTGACCTGCTATAAATTTTCTGGTCTAATTATGAAGATACAGGGAGAAACTTTTTTGGGGGTTGGCGGGTACTAGAGCTTGAACCCAGGGGCAGCATATCTACTTCTAAGCTATACCTCCAGTCCTTTTTTTTCTTTGAAACAGGATCTCACTAAGTTGCTAAGGCTGGCCTCAACCCTGAGATCTTCCTGTCTTCACCTCGTAAGTACTAGAATTACAGGTAGCACTACCACACTGGTTTGGAAAACATTTGAGAGACTTTTTTTCTCTTTTTTAATCTAAACTCATTACTTTCTATAGCTCTGATCCTAGTATCTATTCCTAAGCAAAAAGCAGGTAAGAAGAGTCAGGAGTACCATTTAAAGTATGAGATTACTGGGGAGGAAAGTGTATTAAATTTTAAATTTTGATTTTTTTTTTTTTTTTTGCAGTACTGGAGATGGAACCTAAGGGCATTGTACCTTCAAGCTACACCCCTAGCCCTATTTTTTAGTCCTTTTAATGTTTGAAACAGGGTCTCACTGAATTTCAAAGGGCCTCACTAAATAGCCGAGGCTGTCCGTGAACTGCAATCCTCCAGTCTCCACCTCCCAAATGCTGGGATTACAAGTGTGCGCCATCATGCCTGGCCATGATTTTTTACTTTCTATTTTAACTATGTTATTAAAAGCACACTATAAAAAAAAATAGAGAATACAGATGAACAAAGGAAAAGCCAAAATCCTCACAAATTGTACCATTTAAATATAATTTCATTTGATGTATATAAAATTTTTATATATGAAAAATGTAAATATATGAGAGTAGATAGAACAGTATTATAAGCTGGACAAATAGATCAGTTACCTAGCTTCAAAAGTTAACAAGTCATGACCCATCTTGTTTCCATTTATACCCACATCTACTTAACTTCTTCCCACCTAGTGGCATTACGATTATTATTGTTATTATTGTTGTTATTTTGTGTGTGGGGTACTGGAGAATGAACACCGGGGCATCCTGTTTCTGAGCTACACCCCTAGTCCTATTTTTTTTTTTTGCAGTATTGGGAATTGAACCCAAGGGCATTCTACCTCCAGGATAAACCCTCAGCCCTATTTTATTTTTCATTTGGAAACACGGTTTTGTGAGGTTGATGAGAGTCTCACTACTTGCTCATCTTGTCTGCAAACCTGCAATCCTCCTGTCTTAGCATCCCAGGAACTGGGATTTCAAGCGTGTACCACCACTCCTGGCTCTTTTGTTTTTTTATTTTGAAACAGGGTCTCACTGAGTTGCTGAGGTTGGCCATAAACTTGTGATCCTTCTATCTCAACCTCCCAATTGCTGAGATTACAAGTGTGCACTACCATGCCCCAGCTCGCCTCATGCTATTTTGAAACATATTTCAATATTTACTTCTTAAGAACTCTGGTGTTTGCCCACAAGAAGGCACATGTGTTTGAGTGCTTCTTTTGTGTACCTTTCAATGAAGCCATATGCCTCTTTTTTTTCTGACTCAGCTTTCTCACTGAAGAATATATCTTAGTTATATCTTAGTCTTTTTTTTTGGTGGTACCGGAGATGGAACCCAGGGACATTCTACCCCCAAGCTATACACCCTCTCCCCCCCAGCCTACTTAAGAACCTATCATTAAGGCAGCCATAAAATTATAATTGTGGCCAGGCATAGTGGCACATGCTCCCAGTATTTGGGAGGCTGAGAGAAGAGGATTACGGGTTCAGGATCAGCCTCAGCTGGTGAGACTGTTTTAAAATAAAAGGGCAGTGGGGTGGTGTGTAGCTTAGAGGTGGAATACCTCTGGATTCAGTCCCCAATACCACATTTAAAAAAATTATAATTCTGTTTCTAATGTTCTTCAAGTTTTCTTCCTGCTGGTATTCATTAAATTTAGATTTCAAACCAGGTGTGGTGGCGTACGCTTGTAATTCCAGCATTCAGGAGGCTGAGACCAGAGGATTGAGGTTCAGGGACAGCCTCAGCTACTTAGCGAGGCTTTTCACAACTCAGTGGGAACCTGTTTCAAAAACTAAAAACAACTGAAAGATAGGGCTGGGGGTGTAGCTCAGACGTAGAATGCCTCTGGGTTCCATCCCAAGTACTGTCCCCCCCAAAAAAGGAAAAAATAGAGCTGAGGTTGTAGTTCAGAGGTAGAATGCCCCTGGGTTCAATTCTTGGTAACACACATACACACACACATGAAAGTAGTAATAATAAAAATAGGTAAATAAATAAATATCCTTTGTCTCTGGTCCTCAGCAAAGAACTACTGTAGAATTTTTTCCCAAAGACTTAAAAATGGATTTTGAAGGAAGAGTAGTGTAGAAGTGAAAAAAACCCCAGAGTATATTGGATTTTAATTTGATTTCTAATTGATGGTCCAAACTTAGTTTTGTGTTTTCTTTTTTTGTAAAATGTGATTAGCATTACCTCATTCATAGGAATATTGTATGGTTTTATAAAATAAATATGATTCTCACCTAAGTTATATTCTTCAAATTTATATTTTAGTGTATCTGTCTCATTGAAATAATGTTATTTCTGAATTTGTAGAAGTATTGGGGTTTTAAAGGAATCCATTAAGTGTGTCTTTGGAAATGTTTGTAGGAACCAATGATGTCAATGGATCAGTCCATGCATTCAGACCACACACAGACAGGTAAGAATGAGATTGACAGAAACCACAGTTCACCAGCAAGGTAGCATTTACCAAAGTTTAAAAACATCTATACTCTTAGTACAAGTAGGTAAACATTTTGTGGTGGTAAGGCATCTTAAAAAGACAACTGTAGCCAGGGCTGGTGGCTCATGCTTGTAGTCCCAGTACTTGGGAGGCTGCGACAGGAAAATTATGCGTGTTCAAAGCCAGCCTCAGCTACTTAGGCTCTCAGCAATTTAGTGAGACCCTGTTTCTAAATAAAATATAAAATAAGCCTGGGAGGACAACTGTATAAATGTTAGCAAATGACTGTTTTTTCTAGTTCAGATAAATTTCTTTGGAGACTCTTCTTATATTCAGCAAATCAAATTTCTTTTTCACATTGAAAAAATATAAAGCAAGCCAGGTGTGGTGGTGCACCGCTTGTAATCCCAGCATTTGGGAGGCTGAGACAGGGGGATCACGGTTCGTGGACAGTCTCAGTTGAGGCTCTTTGCAACTCATTGAGACCCTGTTTCAAAATAAAGAATAAAACATAGGGCTGGGGGTGTAGCTCAGTTCCATCCTCTGTAGAAAATATATGTGTGTGTGTGTGTGTGTGTGTGTGTGTGTGTGTGTGTGTGTGTGTAAATATAAATAAATATATATATAGAGAGAGAGAGAGAGAGAGCGCGCGCGCGCGGAGAGAGAGAGAGGGACAATGCGGGTGTGCATTTTTGTGAGCCATATTGACTGTGTTCAAGTCATAATAAAGCTTTTCCTCAAAGCCTTATATCAGTTAGACATGGTGGTACATGCCTCTAATCCCAGCTTCTCAGGAGGCTGGAGTAGGAAGATAAGTTTGAGGCCAACCTCTGTAATTTAGTAAGACCCTGTCTAAAAATAAAAAAGGGTTGAGGATATAACTCAGTGGTAGAGCACCCCTAGGTTCAATTCCCAGTACTGCAAAAAGAAAGAAAAAAGAAATGATAAAAGATAGAGAGATTCAGTGTAGAAATTGTAAAAATGTGATCTGGGTGTAGTGATCCACACCTGTAATCTCAGTACTTGGGAGGCTGAGACAGGAGGATCATAGATTTGAGGACAGCCTCAGCAAGTAGTAAGACTGTCATTAACCTAGCAAAACCCTAGGTTTTGCTTATTTCCAAATAAGAAGTAAAATTGGATTGGGGTATAGCTCAAAGGTAAAATGCCACTAGGTTCGATTCCTAGTGCAACAAAAACAAAAGAAATTGTGAAAATATGAGTTAAAATGTTAAATAGGAATGAAACCCTAAACATGGATCTGTGGGATTTGGAGAGCAATGAAAGGTACAGAGCAACGCCGGGCGTGGTGGCTCAGGCTGGTAATCCCAGCTTCGGGAGGCTGAGGCTGGAGGATTGTGTTTCCTCAGCAGCCAAGCTGCTCAGTGAGGCCTCTGCAACCCAGTGAGACCCTTTTGCAAAATAAAGAATAAAAAGCAGGGCAGGGGTGTAGCTTGGAGGTAGAATGCCCCTGGGTTCCACCCCTAGTTACCCCCCCCACACACACACACATAGAGCAGCCTGATTTGCTCTATTCTGAATCAAAAAAGGAAGATACGGAAATTTTTAGAAAGATAGAATGTAGTTTCTTGCTCATGGAAGAATAAGTAATAGAAACTTCATCCTTGTCAGTTCTTTTCTTGACCTATGGGTAGTCAGAAACATTTTGAATGAGAAGAGAGTGAGAAGTGAAAATCATAGACCCCATTTCTGCTTCATTTGTACCACAGGATTTAAATGGGGTTTATAAGCCTGGCATGTTGGTGCATGCTTATAATCCCAGTACTTGGGAAGCTGAGACAGATGGATCGTAGGTTCTCGACCAGCCTCAGCTACTTAGGCCATCTGCAATTATGTGAGACCCTGTTTCAAAATAAAAGAATAAAATGTGGCTGGACGTGTAACTCAGAGATAGAATGCCCCTGGGTTCCATCCCCAGTGCCACACAAAAAAATGGGGGGAGGCTTACAGAGTTGACTTTCTAGAAGTAATTGGTTAATTTGTAAAGAAGAGAAATGTTAGCTGGGATGGTTGGCATATACCTGTAATCTCAGTACTTAGGAGGCTTAGGTAGGAGGATAGCAGGTTTGAACCAGCCTCAGCAGCTTAATGAGGCTCTCAGCAACCTAGTGAGACCCGTTTTCAGATAAGAAATACAATCGGGCTGGGGGTGTATCTTGGAGGTAGAATGGTTCAGTCCCCAGTAACATACACACACACAAATTGAAATATTTTAAAAATTGTAAAACTAAATTGGACATAGTGACACACTCTTGTAATCTCAGTACTTGGGAGGCTGAGACAGGAGGATTTCAGGTTTGAAGCCAACCTCAGCAACTTAGTGAAACTGTTTCCAAATAAAAAATAAAATAGGTCTGGGATGTAACCCAGAGGTAGAAGGCCCCTTGGTTCCATTCCCAGTACCACAAAAAGAAAAAAGAAAAAAAAACAAGAAAAAAATAATTGCAAAACTGTTTATTAAAAATAGTATTTGGCTGTCAGATCGATACTTTCTTTCTTCACTCTCAATAAATAAAGATTAGTAGTGTGTGTGTGTGTGTGTGTGTGTGTGTGTGTGTGTGTGTGTGTTACTGGGGATGTAACCCAGGGGCATTCTACCTCTGAGCTACACCCCTACCCCTATTTTTTATTCTTTTTTTTTTTTTTTTTTGGTGGCACTGGGAGTGGAACCCAGGGACTTTCTACCTCCGGGCTATACTCCCAGACCTATTTTATACTTTATTTGAAAACAGGGTCTCACTAAGTTGCTGAGAGCCTCACTAAATAGCTGAGGCTGGCTTTGAACTTATGCTATCCTTCTGTCTCAGCCTCCCAAGCGTGGGGATTACAAGTGTGCGCCATTATGTCTGGCTCTATTCTTTATTTTGAAACAGGATCTCACTAAGTTGCGAAGGGCATTGCTAAGTAGCTGAGGCTAGCCAAGAACCTGCAATCCTCCTGTCTCAGTCTCTTAAGTATTGGGATTACAAGTATGTGCCACCATGCCTGGCTAAAGACTAGTATTTGACTCTTAAATTTATATAGTTTGTTATTAGTAGGACGAATATTTACTCCTAAATAATGAACTTATTCAGAAGTAAAAACTGAAAAGAAATAATTAAAAGAAAAATTTTATGTCAAAAGTAATATAATGGCACCTGTTTTCCCCCTCCTTCTTTTAAATGGGATTGGATTTTTAGTAATTCCATATAATCCTTCAAGTCATGAGAGTTTGGACCAAGTTGGTGAAGAAAAGGAGGTAAGATAATTTGTCTTATACTACACTATGTCATTAGCTTTTTAATAAGATGCTATAGTTTAGAAATATGACACACTGACTGGCTTAAGTTTTAGATCATACTGGTGAAATATAGGAGTGATTTTTTTAATGTTTGGAGGGTTTTCTAATAATTTAGTAATTAAAATTGATTAAATTAATCTGATATAATTTTTTCATTTTAAGATAGCTTAAATCTAAATATTGTAATGTACTTAAGAATAGCATTTGGAATACTTTGATATTGTGTAAAATAGTGTGGACTCTTCCATTTTATGGGCTGATTGCTTATTTAAAGTATAAATGATGAAATGTTTCAAATGCTACTGTTTTTTATTAAACATTATAGAAGTATTTAATTAAAATAATCAAAAACATTTTAAGCTTGTAGTGAAAGCAATTATCATTCCTTACCTCTTCTACTCCCAGTTTGACTTCTTAGAGGCAACTTTTTTTTTTTCCTTTTTCTTTCTTGAGGTACTGGGCATTGAACCCAAGGGCATTCTACCTCCAAGCTCTGTTCCCAGCCCTATTTTGTGTTTTATTTTGAAACAAAGCCTCATTAAGTTGCCAAGGGCCTCACTAAATTGCTGAGGCTGGCCTTCAACTTGCAGTCCTCTGTCTCAGCCTCCCAAGTACTAGGATTATAGGCATGTGTCACTGCCTGGCGGAGGCAGTTCTTTTTAGCCATTAGTGTTTATATCTGTTTTCAGTGTTTAAAGTTTATGTATTGCTGGCCATGGATCTAGTTCACATTCCCTCCTCTATTTTGTCTTCCCAGTATTTTAACTTTGTGTGTGTGTGTGTTACTGGGGGTGGAACCCAGGGGCTTTTCTACCTCAGGGCTATGCTCCCAGACCTATTTTATATCTTATTTGGAAACAGGGTCTCACTAAGTTGCTGAATGCCTCACTTAAGTAGCCGAGGCTGGCTTTGAACCTGTGCAGTCCTCCTGTCTCAGCCTCCCAAGCACTGGGATTGCATGCGTGCGCCACTACGCCAGGCTCTAACTTTTTTTTTTTTTTTTGTGGTACTGAGGGTGGAACCCAGGGGCATTCTACCTCCAAACTACACCAGCCTTATTTTTTATTCTTTATTTTGAAAAAAGGTCTCACTGCATTGCAAAAGGCCTCGCTAAATAGTAGCAGAGGCTGTCCTCCAACTGCAATCCTTCTGTCTCAGCTTCCCAAATGCTGGGATTACAAGCGTGCACCACCACACCAGACTCAAAAACCTAATTTTTTTTTTTTTTTTCCCTTGGTGGTACTGGGAGTGGAACTCAGAGGCTTTCTACCTCTGGGCTATACTCCCAGACCTATTTTTTTTTATATTGTACTTAGAAACAGGGTTTCACTAAGTTGCTGAGAGCCTCACTAAGTAGCTGAGGCTGGCTTTGAACCTGTGCGATCCTCCTGTCTCAGCCTCCCAAGCGCGGGTACAAGTGTGCGCCACCACGCCTGGAAAAAATCTAACCTTTTTTTTTTTTTTTTTTGTGGTACTGGGGTTCCTGGAAGCCCTTCTACCTCCGGGCTACACTCCCAGACCCATTTTTATATTTTTTATTTGGAAACAGGGTCTCCTAAGCCAGGGCACGCAGCTGGCTTCGAACCTGCGCAATCCTCCTGTCTGCCTCCCAAGTGCGGGGATTACAAGCGTGCGCCACCACGCCCGGCTAAAAATCTAACTTTTTTTATGGAAAATTTCTACAAAATTGTGGACAGAATAATATAGCAAAGCCCCTATATTTGTTATCCAGTTAAAATAATTATCAGTACATGGTTAGTCTTCTTATTTACTCATGTCATTTACTTCTATATTAATTTGAAGTAAGTCTAAGTTTTGTTTTGTTACTAGGAATTGAAATCCAGGGTATTCTACCTTGAAGCTATATCCCTAGCCCTTTTTATTTTTTATTTTGAAGCAGAGTCTGTTTCTGAAGTTCTTGCTAAGCTCCTTGAACCTGCAATCTTCCTTTCTCAGCCCTCTGGTACTGGGATTACAGGCATGTGGCACTATGCCTGGCTGCGGATCTAATTTTAAATCACTTATTTAGCCAGGTGTGGTGGCACGCTCTTGTAATCTCAGTACTTGGGAAGCTTAGTCAGGAGGACTGAAGGTTTGAAGCCAGCCTTGACAATTTAGCAAGGTCCTCCACAACCTAGTAAGACCTTGTTTGTTTCCAAATAAGAAATAAAATTGGGCTGGGGATTTAGCTCAGAGGTAGAATGCCTCTGGGTTCAATCACCTGTGCCACCAAAAAAAAAAAAAAAAAAAAAAAAGGCTTATTCAACCTCATGTTTTAGTTTCTTGTTCTATTTTAGTCATTATCTTGACTGCATTAGCTGTCTGTATTCTCCATTTTTTCTTTTAGTTGTATATTTATTTTTACATTACTATGGTTATAATTTTCTGTCTTACAAATAACCAAACATCTCAACATCATCATCATCATTGTTTTATTTTGGTGTAGTTGATTTCCAGAGACTACACTTTATTTTTCAGATTTTTAATATCTCTTAAATTGTAGACTTACATGTAGAAGAGTACACAAATCATAAGATTCGTCTAGATGAACTTTCAGAGTGAACACTAGCTGTGTAATGACTATTTGGTTTAGGAAGTAGATCCACCAGCATCCAGAAGCACATCTCTGCCTTCTCCCAGTCACTAGCACCCCGTCCCTCTAAAAGCAATCACTGTCTTAACACCACACATGCCTTCTTTTGTTCAAGCTTTATGTGAGCAAACTCATACAGTCTGTATTCTTTTGTATTTGGCATCTTTCACACAGCATTGTTTGTGAGATTCTGCCATGTTTCATACAGAAGCGTTTTACTATTTTCACTGTTCTTTTCAGTTTTTCTGTTCTAATGTTGATTTTTTTTCCTCCTAAATCACGATATATTATTATCAACATTCTTCTCATTGTAGTTTGGCAGACATATATAAGCACTTCTGTTAGGTATATAACTAGGGGAATTGTTGGGTCAAGTATATATTCAACTTTATTATTGTTGTTATTATTTGTTTTACTATATTTTTTTGGTACTGGGGATTGAACCCAGGGGCATTATACCTCTAAGCTGCAGCCACAGCCCTATTTTATTTTTTATTTTGAAGCAGGGTCTCACTAAGTTGCAGAAGGCCTCACTGAGGGCTACCCACAAATCTGAAACCCTCCTGTCTCAGACTCTGGTGTACGGATGATTGCAAGCATGTGCCACCATGCTTGGCTCTGAGGCTGACCTTGAACCTGTGATCTTCCAGTCTCAGCCTCCCAAACACTGGGATTATAGGCACGTGCCACCACATCTGGCTCTACTTTTTGGGGGGTGGTGGTCTGGGGATAGAACCCAGGGGTATTTGACCTTCAAGCTACATCCTCCGCCCTATTTTTTTTTTTTTTAATTCCTTATTTTGAAACAGGGTTTCAGTAAGTTTGGAGGGCATCACGTAAGTACCTGAGGCTGTCCGCGAACCACAGTCCTCCAGTCTCAGCTTCCCGAATGCTGGGATTACAAGTGTGCCCCACCACATCCAGCAAGTTTCTTATTTCTTAATGTCTAATATGGTTTCTTTCCTCTTTGTATATCCTTATTACCAGTTTACATTATTATTATTGTTTCCAAATTTTCATAGATGACCAAAGGTCTTTCATTAGCTGAACTGCCTCAAGCTTGCTTTCTGCTTATAGCATCTAAAAGTGCCTTTGAATGTCTTCTGACTTTGAATGTCAGTTCAGATCTCATATATCAAGCTTCCAGCAAACTCTTTCATCCTGATGTTTCATTGTAACTGCAAAATTCAATATGAAAAACCTAACCATTATCCCCAACTACTCTATCTGTCTAATCTACTTTATTTTCATACTGTTTTCCCCATCAGTGGTACCTCTGAACTCCCAGTAACAAAACTTAGTGTAATTTTTTTTATTAATGCATCTCTTGCCCATATACCACGTTCTTTTAAAGATATCCTTTAATATTTCTGGTATTTCAACTCTCTTCCATTGCTCTTATGAAGTAATCACACTTCTTATATATTATTACATGGATTGAAATGATATAAGAAAAGAATTAACTTAAAAATATATGTATATGTATGTATGTGTGTGTGTATATATATATACACACATACATACATACATACATACATACATACATACATACATACATACATATTTTTTTGGTGGTACTGGGGATTGAACCCAGGGGCATTCTACCTCTGAACTACACTCCCAGCCCTATTTTTTATTCCTTATTTCAAAACAGGGTCTCGCTAAGTTGCGGAGGGCCTCACTAAGTAGCTGAGGCTGGCCATAAACCAGATTCTCCTATCTCAGCCTCCCAAGTACTGGGATTACAAGTTTGTGCCACCACACCTGGATCAAACTTGGTTTTTTTTGCAGTACTGGGGATGGAACCCAGGGATATTCTACCTCTGAGCCACACCCCCAGCCCTATTTTTTATTCTTTGAAACAGGGTCTCACTGAGTTGCAAAGGACCTCATTAAGTAGCTGAGGGTGTCCGCTAACTGCGATTCTTCCTGTCTACACCTTCCGAATGCTGGGATTGCAAGTGTGTGCCACCACGCCCGACTTCAAACTTAAAATATTTTTATGTTAAGAAAATATTTGCCGGGTGTGATGGTGCATGCTTGTAATCCCAGTATTTGGGAGGCGGAGACCCAAGGATCGTGGTTTGTGGGCAGCCTCAGCTACTTAGTGAGGCCCTTTGCAACTCAGTGAGACCCTGTTTCAAAATAAAGAATAATAATAATAAAAAAAAAATAGGGCTGGAGTGTAGCTCAGAGGTGCAATGTCCCTGGGTTCCATCCCTGGTACCACACACACACAAAAAAGAAAATATTTAAAAAATCATTATAGGGATAATAAGTTGTTAGAAATATCATGTACTAGCCAGTCATGGTAGCTCACATCTGTAATCCCAGTACTTGAGAGGTTGAGGCAGAAAGATTGCAAGCTCAAGGCCAGTCTTGGCAACTTAGTCCTTCAGGTATTTAGCAAGACCATTTCGAAATAAAAATTAAATAGGGCCTCACTAAGTAGCCCTAGTACCACAAACAAAAATAAAATAGAAATAAGAAATATAATGTACAATGCAAAAATACTTCTAAGTCTAACTCTTTGATATAAATGTTATCAACAGGCAATGAACACCAGAGAAAGTGGCAAAGCTTCATCCAGTTTAGGTCTTCAGGATTTTGATTTGCTCCGGGTAATAGGGAGAGGAAGTTATGCCAAAGTACTTTTGGTTCGATTAAAAAAAACAGATCGTATTTATGCAATGAAAGTTGTGAAAAAAGAGCTTGTCAATGATGATGAGGTAAGAATGGTGGAGTTTTTCTTCTTCTAAAGTACTAAACTGCTTAAGGGTATAATTTCAGAGAAAATCTGTTTTTTGGTGTTTATGGTTTATTATTTTACTAAACATATGCTTTAAATAGATTATGTAAGATATTTAGTATGATTATTATTAGTTTTTTATAATAAAAATAAAGTCATATCAAGCTGGATGTGGTAGCGCACACCTGTAATCTCAGCACTTGGGAGGCTGTGAAAGGATCACAGGTTTGAAACCAGCCTCAACAACTTACTGAGGTTCTTAGCAACTTAGTGAGACCTTGTTTTCAAATAAAAAAATAAAATAGGGCTGGGGTTGTAGCTTGGAGGTAGAAGGTCCCTGGGTTCAATCCCCAGAGCCATAAATAAATAAATAAATAAATAAATAAATAAATAACATACTAATTAAATAAAAATAATATTAATATCAAAGATGTATTTGAGCTTCATGAAAGTATTCTAAACTAATAATACTGGAAGATTTACTAGTGGTATTTTTCTCTTATGTATAGGTTTTTATTTAATGATTATTAGTAGTTTTGATATTTAGCCTACTTAACAATTAGATTGATGATTATTGAGTTGCTAAGAGCAGATTTGTCATTTTGATGATTTTATTTCAGTTTGACATAGATTTCTTTTACATTTTTAAAATAGGACATTGATTGGGTACAGACAGAGAAGCATGTTTTTGAACAGGCATCCAATCATCCTTTTCTTGTTGGGCTACATTCTTGCTTTCAGACAGAAAGCAGGTAAGATTAAAAGATAGTGGTGTGTTATTGATCTTCATATATTTGTATTACACAATAAAAACCTGTCTGCTAGCTGGGCGTGGTGGTACATGCCTATAATCCAGGAACTTGGGCTGAGACAAGAGCATCCAAGGTTCCAGGCTAGTGTCAGCAACTTAGACTTTCAGCAACTTAGTGAGACACTGTTTCAAAATAAAAAATAAAATAGGGCTGAAGATGTAGCTTGAAGGCAGAACACCTTTGGGTCCTTGGCACCTGGGTTCCCCAGTGCCAAAGGGGAAAAAAAATCACTAAACATCCTCTATCAGTAGAGGTCATGGAAAAGAATTGTATTATGCTTAACAACTCCCTGCTACATCTTTAATCAACAATAGTTTGACATTGGATTAGTTAGGAAACGACCTGTCTAGGAAAAAAAAAAAAAAGTCATAATCAGTAATAAAAATCCTGCCCCCCTTTTTTTTTGTTGTTTGTTTGTTTGTTTGTTTTGTTTTGTTTTGCAATTCTGGGGATAGAACCCAGGGGCATTCAGTCTCCAAGCTACACCTCCAGCCCTATTTTTTTTTTTTATTGTTTTTGAAATGTTCTCACTGAATTGCAGAGGGCCTCACTAAGTAGTTGAGGCTGTCCTTGAACTGCGATCCTCCTGTCTCAGCCTCTCAAATGCTGAGATTACAAGCATGTGCCACCATTTCCAGCTAAAATCCCACCTTTTGATTGTCCTCAGGACTCTACTTTTATGACTTAATATTTCCTATATTTTAACTAGGGAGAAAAAAATTCTAAATTTTTCAAGTGATAGTTGAAAATTACTTATCTAGCAAATGTTAAAATTGGGATGTGAATGAATGACTCTTGTAAGTAGCAGTGTGTTAGAATAGAAATAACAGGTTAAGCCGGGTATGGTGGTGCACACTTGTAATCCCAGCATTTGGGAGGCTGAGATAGGAGGACCGCAGTTCGTGGACAGCCTCAGCTACTTAATGAGGCCCTCTGCAACTTAGTGAGACCTTGTTTCAAAATAAAGAATAAAGAATAGGGCAGGGGGTGTAGCTCAGAGGCTGAATGCCTCTGGGTTCCATCCCCAGACCTCCCCCCCGCCAAAAAAAAAAAAAAAAAATATATATATATATATATCAGGTTAAGCTGGGTGTGGTGGCGTACACTTGTAATTTTAGCGCTTGGGAGACTAAGACAGGAGGATCGCACAGGTTCAAAGCCAGCCTCAGCTATTTAGGCTCTCAGCAATTTAGTTAGACCCTATTTCCAAATAAAGTATAAAATAGGTCTGGTAGTATAGCCCAGAGGTAGAAAAGTCCCTGGGTTCCCCTAGTACCACACACACACACACACAAAAATTAATAATAACAGAAATGGCAGGTTACTGAATTATTATGCTGGTTTACTTTCTTGTATCTTTTTTTTACTGTAGATACCCTTTTTACCACCAAGTTCTTGTCATCTTTTAAAAGCTAAATTACAGAGAATGATATAACTAGTTTCTGTAGTGTTTAAAGCATAAAGTAACACAAGTCACACTACCTTATTTTTAATTTTGGTTTCATGGGTTCTCTCCTGTGTTTTAGATTGTTCTTTGTTATAGAGTACGTAAATGGAGGTGATCTAATGTTTCATATGCAGCGACAAAGAAAGCTTCCTGAAGAACATGCCAGGTAAGTTTTTAAGCATTCTGTCAGATTTTTTTCAAGAATGCATGATTTTTTATGTGCAGTAGTTGAAAACAGTATATAATTATTTTTATGATAGTTAATTCTTTGTAAGTCATGTAGACACTGAACTAAGTTAATTTACACGCTAAATTACAATTTTAGAAATGTATTACAATTTACTGTTTATTTTTGTTTGTGATATATAGTAAATATAGTATTATATATATTATATATTTGGTCATTCTTCATAGCAAAGCCATAGATTTTTTTTTGGTGGTATTGGGGATGGAGCCCAAGAGCATTCTACCTCCAAGTTATACTCTCAGCCCTATTTTTTATTCTTTTATTTGAAACAGGGTCTCACTAATTGCAGAGGCCCTCACATAGCTAAAGCTGGCTACAAACTTGTGATCCTCCTGTCTCAGCCTACTAAATAATGGGATTATAAGCTTGCACCATCATTCCTGGTTCCATAGTTAATATTTTAATTGTGAATATAGCCAGTATTTGTTCCTTTGTGTTCAGTTGAACTCCATTTGTTCAGAGAAGCTACATGTGCTTTTTATTATATTAAAGAGCCAGATCTGGTTGAATACTGTCTTTGCTATTGTAGAACTGAAGCAAGAATAAGAGCTCAGGTTTCTTAATCACAGAATGAAGTGAGTAGAAGTTATATATTATGTACCTCTAAACAGTATCATGGTAATGTAGCACCAAAGCAGCTATAAACCATCTTGGATACTTCATTTCTATTATGTAGGCCAAAAATTTTGGTTTTCACCAGTGAGTTGGTGGCAGGTGTTTGTTATTTGGAGGGGGGTTGTTTTGGTACTAGAGATTGAACCCAGAGGCATTCTACCTCCAAGCTACATCCCACCCTTTTTTATTTTTTATTTTGAAATAGGGTTTGGGCCGGGTCTGGTGGTGCATTGCTTGTACAGCATTCAGGAAGTGGATACAGGAGGATCATAGTTTGCAGACAGCCTCAGTTGCTGAGTGAGACCCTTTGTAACTCAGTGAGACCCTGTTTCAAAAATAAAAAGACCAAAAATAGGGCTGGGAGTATAGCTCGGAGGTACAATGCCCCTAGGTTCCACCTCCAGTGCCACAAAAGAAAAAAAGAAAGAAAGAAAGAAAGAAAGAGAGTCTAAATTGCTGAGGCTGGCCTCATACTTTTGATTCTCTTTTCTTGGACTCCTACATACTGGAATTACAAGTATGTACCTGGCTGATGGCAATCTAAACATTTTTTTTTTCTTCTTGGTACTGGGGATTAAGCTTAGACAAGCTCTGCCACTGAGATATTTCTATGGCCCTTTTTATTTTTTTTATTTTGAGACAGGGTCTTACTAAGTTGTTCAGGTTAGTCTTGAATTTGTGATCATCCTCCCTTTGCCTCCTTAGTTGCTGGGATTACAGGATTGAACGTTTGAGGCCAGCCTTGGCAATTTGGTGAGACCAACTTCATTTAAAAATAAAATAAGGAGCTGGGTGTGGTGGTATACTCTTGTAATCTTAGTACTGGTGAGGCTGAAACAGGAAGATCCAGGTTTGTGGCCAGCCTCAGCTCCTTAGTGAGGCCCTCCTCAACTTAGTGAGACCCTGTTTCAAAATAAAGAATAAAAAATAGGGCTGGAGCTGGGTGTGGTGGCACATGGTTATAATCCCAGTACTTGGGAGGCTGAGACAGATGGATCTGCAGGTTTGAAGCCAGCCTTAGCATCTTAGTAAGGCTCTCAGCAACTTAGTGAGAACCTGTTTCCAAATAAAATATAAAATTAGGATCTGGGGGTATAGTCCAGAGGTAAAAGGCCCCTGGGTTCCACTCCTAGTACCACCAAAAAAAAAAAAATAAAAAATAAAAAAATTGTGTACATATATGGCTGGGTGTGTAGCTCAGAGGTAGAATGCCCCTGGGTTCAACCCCCAGTACCGCTTAAATAAATAAATAAATAAATAAATAAATAAATAAATAAATAAATAAATAAATAAGGCTGGATTTGTAGTTCAGAGGTAGAATGCCCAAGGGTTTAATCCCCAATACTACCCCCCCCAAAAAAGCTACTTAATGAAAAGTGAGTTTAAGTTAGGTTGGAACTCTGTGTGTGTGTGTGTGTGTGTGTGTGTGTGTGTGTGTGTGTGTGTGTGTGTGTTTACTAGGGATGGAACCCAGGAGCTTTCTACCTCTGGCCTACCCTCCCAGGCCTATTTTTTATATTTTATTTAGAAACAGGGGCTCACCAAGTTGCTGAGAGCCTCACCAAGTAGCTGAGGCTGGCTTCGAACCTACTCGATCCTCCTGTCTCAGTCTCCTAAGTGCTGGGATTACAAGTGTGCGCCACTGTGCCTGGCTTAGGCTGGAACTTTTATGATGGTGTTTTGGCATTGGATTTTTTTTTTTTTTTTTTTTTTTGTGGTACTAGGGATGGAACCCAGAGGCATTCCACTCCTGAGCTACACTCCCAGCCCTATTTTTATTCTTTATTTTGAGATAGGGTCTCACTGAGTTGCAAAGAACCTTGCTAAGTAGCTGAGGCTGTCCTCAAACCACGATCCTCTGGTCTCAGCCTCCCAAATGCTGGTATTACAAGCATGCGCCACCACTCCTGGCAGCATCGGATATTTTAAAGTGGATTCCATTTATTTAACTTTCTGTATTATACATTTCTAAAAATATTGGGAGAAAAAATATTCTGATGTGATTGTGTGTGTGTCTGTGTGTGTGTCTGTGTGTGTGTGTGTACTTGTGTGTGATGCCGAAGATTGAACTCAGGGGCATTCTGCCTTCAACCAACCTCTACCCCTAGTTCTTTTTTTTTTTTTTTTTTTTAAATTTAGAAACAGTGTCTGGCAAAGTTGTTGACAGCCTAAGTTACTGTGATCCTCTAGTCTCAACCTCCCAAGTACTTGGATTACTGGTGTGCACCACTATGCCTGTCCTTTAATGTGATTTTATGTTTTCAGTTGCAGGTGGGAATATAGTCTTAAATACCTTCCTCTAGAAAATTACCACAATTAAAAATTTTTAGTCACATGACTTATTTTATTTCATTTTAGGTTTTACTCTGCAGAAATCAGTCTAGCATTAAATTATCTTCATGAGCGAGGGATAATTTATAGAGATTTGAAATTGGACAATGTATTACTGGACTCTGAAGGACACATTAAACTCACTGACTATGGCATGTGTAAGGTAAGGAAAATTTTTTAATTATTAAAAAGGACTAGCTGGGCGTGGCGGTGCACGCTTGTAATCCCAGCATTCGGGAGGCTGAGACTGGAGGATCGCGGTTCACGGACAGCCTCAGCTACTACTTAGTGAGGCCCTCTGCAACTTAGTGAGACCCTGTTTCAAATAAAAAATAAAAAAATAGGGCAGGGGGTTTAGCTCGGAAGTTGAATGCCCCTGGGTTTCACCCCCAGACCCTCAAAAAATATAAAATAAAGTAAAATAAAACAAAAAGGACTTAGCCAGGTGTGGTGGCACAGGCTTATAAACCTAGTACTTGGGAGGCTGACAGGAGGATTGCAGGTTCGAGGACAGTGTCAGCAATTTAGTGAGGCCCTCAGCACACTGGTGAGACCCTGTTTCCAAATAAAAAATAAAATCTATCTGGGTTTGTAGTTCAGAGGTAGAATGCCTCCACGTTCAATTTCTAGTCACACAATTTTCTTGGTTAAGTAGTTGCATATTTAAAATAGGGAAATTATTTCTGCTTTTTAAATTTGGTATTAGGGGTTAAACCTTGGGGCATTCTACCTCTGAGATACACCTTATATACTTTTTATTTTTGTTTTGAAATAGAGTCTCCTTAGGTTGTTGAGAGGCTCTTTAAGTTGCTGAGGCTGGTCTTAAACCTGTCTTCCTCCTGTCAGCCTCCCAAATACTGGGATAGGTTGTGCCACCATGCCCTGCTGATTGCTGCTTTTGAGTAGGATATTATTTAGAATTCTAGCACAAAAACAAATGTACTATTTTCCTAGTCATTTGCAAAATTTTGTGTTACAGTAGGAGTTAATTTTTTATTGCTTATAACTTTTTGTCTTGAAAATTGTGATACTGTTGAAGAAAATTTGGAAATAAAAATTATAATTCCATTATCATGATATTTATTTATCAGCTTCCGATTTTTGCCATTTAGTAGTAACTGCATTTATAATTTTCTCTGGAAATCTAACATTTTTTAAAATTTAATTTTAAATATGTGACATTCAGTACAGTAGGATCAAGTAAGAATTGTTATTCCTAGAACTTTTTATTTCTTGTTTATTCTTTTTTATGTGTTTCATTTAAAGGTATGATTTTTACCCCCACAAGATGTGTAGGGTACTATTCTACTTATTAAGGCATCTGGTACCACATTACCTCTCAAGTGTGTAAGTGTGTGATTTGCATTCCTCATTCTGAGCTCAGAGATTTCCTAATGCCAGTATTACATAAAACAGTCTAGTCATGCTGAAGATTTAATTTTATTATCTGTGTAGCATAAATCAGAAAATAAAATCTATTGTTGCAGCAGGGCTCAGTGGTGCTCACTGAATTCCCAGCTGTTTGGGAGGATGAGGCTGGAGCCCCCGGAGTTGGAGCTCAACCTGGGTAGCAAGGCAAGATCCTGTCTCAGAAAAAACAAAGCCCCTATTTTTGCTTTTACTTGTAAAATGCAAAGCTACGTTTTCTACAATATTCCTTATATTATCCTGTAAATTTTCAATCATAATTAAATAGGGATTTTTAGTGAGTGAAACCCATATGCACTCTTCAGCTGTATTTCTGATACCTCTGCGATCTCTGTAGCATTTTTCCCCCAGGAATTTTTTTCTTCCTCTTTTAACTGGTGTGTTGTAGTCATACATCATGATGAAGTTTATAGCAGAGCGATAGAGACATACATACGTGCATACAACACTTGATGAGCCTCCCCCAGCTCCCATCCTGCTCCCGCCCCTTCCCAGCATGATACTGAAATTGGCATTGCTAATTTTGCATATGTACAGTGTGTCCCTTGAAGTGTTTTCTTCATTGAATCTCCCTCCCTCCCCTCCACCCACCTGCCTCTCATCTTTCTCCTCCTCTTTCTGGAGTCCCCTTTGTATCCCAATTTCTTCATAGCTTCCACATATGAGGGAAAACAACTGACTCTTCTTTTTTTTGTTACTGACTAATCTCAATTAACATAATATTCTCTAGTTCTGTCTGTTTTCCTGCAAATGACATACTTATGTTCTTCTTTATGGCTAAGCAGAATTATTCCATTTGTGTATATCTGTAATTTTGTAATTCATCAATCTCTTGATGGACATTTAGACTGGTTCCATAATTTGGCTATTGTGAATTATGCTGCTATAAACATATATATGCATTGTTGTTTTACTGGTTTGAATACTATACTAGTTTTATTATACTATTAAACTGTCTGGCTTCAGTCCCTTTGGGTCGTTACCCAGGAGAGGGATAGCTGGGTTTACCATATAGAAGAACGGTAGTTCATTACCAGTCTTCTGAGGAAACTATACATTGACCTCCAAAGTGGGTGCACTACTTTTCAGTCTCACAGTGTATCAGATATCCTATTTCCCCACATCTTCACCAGCATTTATTATTATTTGTATTTTTGATGATTGCCATTCTAATTGGAGTTAAGTGAAATCTCTGTAGTTTTGATTTGAATTTTTCTGATTGCTAATGACATTGAACTTTTTTCATATATTTATTTATTTATTTTGGTGGTACTGGGAGCGGAACCTAGAGGCTTTCTACCTCCAGGCTATATTCCCAGACCTATTTATATTTTATTTGAAAACAGGGTCTCACTAAGTTGCTAAGAGCCTCACTAAGTAGCTGAGGCTGGCTTCGAACCTGTGTGATCCTCCTTTCTCAGCTGCCCAAGTGCAGGGATTAAAAGCGTGCGCCACCACACCTGGCCACAAGTCTATTTATGTATTTATGTATTTATTTATTTAGATACTAGGGATGGAATTTAGGGGTATTCTACCTCCAAATTACACCCCCAGCCCTATTTTTTATTATTTATTTTGAAACAAGTTCTCACTAAGTTGCGGAGGGGCTCACTAAATAGATGAGGCTGGCCACAAACTGTGATCCTCCTATCTTAGTCTTCCAAGTACTAGGATTACAAATGTGCGCCACTGCTTGGCTTTGTCCATTTTTTATTTGGGTTTCTTGTTTTTTGTTTTGTTTTGTTTGTGTGATATTGGGGATTAAACCCAGGGGCATTGTACTTATGAGCTACACTCCAAGCCCTATTTTATTTTTATTTTGAAACAGAGTCTTGCTAGTTTGATGATAGTCTCACTACTTGCTGAGTCTGTCTTCAAACCTGCAATCTACCTGTCTGAGCCTCCCAAGTACTATGATTACAGAAGTGCACCACCATGCCCAAAGGAGTTGTTATTTTTAGTGCTAAGTTTCTTAAGTTCTTTGTATATTCTAGATATTATTTCTTTATCAGAGGAGTAGCTGGCAAAGATCATTTATTCTGTCATCTCTCATAAGGTTTTGCTGCAGAGAAGCCCCCCCCCTCCCCCCCCGGCACTGGGGATTTAACCCAGGGGCATCCTACCTCAGCCACAACCCTAGCCCTATTTTATTCTTTATTTTGAAACAGTCTCACTAAGTTGCGGAGGCCCTCACAAATTGATGAAGCTGGCCACAAACCTGCGATTCTCCGGTCTCAGCCTCCCAAGTACTGGGAGTACAAGCACTTGCCACCACGCCCAGCTTGCACAGAAGCTTTTTAACTTGATGCAGTCTCGCTTATGAATCCTTGTTTTAATTTCTTGTACCTTGGCAGTTCATTGAGATGTTGCAGTGTCGGTCTTATGCCCTCTTTTAGAGTAATTGCAGAGTTTTGGGTTTAATTTCCAGGTCTTTGATCCATCTTGAGTTGACTCTTGTGCAGAGTAAGAAGATGGGATTTAATTTCATTTTCCTGCACATGGATAACCAGCTTTTCCAACACCATTTATTGAAAAGGCTATTTTTGCTGGACGTGGTGGCGTACACTTGTAATCTCAGTATTCAGGAGGCTATCCAAGGCATAGTGGTACATAGCTGTAATCCTAGTAGTTGAGACAGGAGGATTGCAGGATCATAGCTAGCCTCAGCAGCTTAGCAAGGCCCTCTACAACTTAGTGAGACTCTGTTTCAAATTAAAATAATAAGAGCCAGGCATGGTGGCAATGCTTGTAATCCTAGCATTCTGGAGGCTGAAACCGGAGGATTGTGGTTTGCAAACAGCCTCAGCTACTTGGCAAGGCCCTTCACAACTCAGTGAGACCCTGTTTCAAAAAAGAGAAAAAAAAAAAAAAAAAAGATGCTGTCTTTTCTCTAGCATATGTTTTTGTTTTGGCACCTTCAAAAATCAATAGGCTGTAAGTGTGGATATGTTTCTGAATTTTCTCTTCTTTTCCATGAGTCTGTATATCTGTGTTTGTGCTAATGCCATGCTGTTTTTTTATTACTGTTTTTGTACTGTGGTATAGTTTTTGTGTGTGTGTGTGTGTGTGTGTGTGTGTGTGTATGGTACTGGAGATGGAACCCAGGGGCATTCTACCTCCAAGCTACACCCCCAGCCCTATTTTTTATCTTTATTTTGAAGCAGGGTCTCACTAAGTTGCAAAGGGCCTCACTAAGTAGCTGAGGCTGGCTTCGAACCTAAGCAATCCTACTGTTTCAGCCTCCAAATGCTGGGATTATAAGCATGCGCCACCACACTCGGCTTGTGGTATAGTTTTAAAGTCAGATATTGTGATACCTTCTGCATGGTTCTTATAACCGAGAAATGTTTTGGCTATTCTGGGTCTTTTATTATGCCACATAAATTTTAAGACTTATTTTTCTAGTTCTGTGAAGAATAACCATGGTCTTTTAATAGGGATTGCATTGAATCTGTAGATCACTTTTGATAGAATGGCCATTTTATTTATTTTTAAGCATTATTTTATGTTTTTAATTTTTTTATTTTTATGTGGAACATATTGAAAATGGCATACATTGAGACAGTGCTTGGTGCTGCCCCCCAAAAATGACCATTTTAATGATATTTATTCTGCCTGTTCAGGAGCATGGGAGATCTTTTCATCCTCTCAGGCCTTCAGTTTCTTTCTTAGTGTTTTATAGTATTTATTGTAGAGGTCTTTTGCCTCCTTGGTTAGGTTTGTTCCTAGGTGTTTTATGGTTTTGGGGCTATGGTGATTAGGATTGTTTTCTGGTTTGTTTCTGCAAGGCATCCCTGGAATAAAACTAGTTGTGGTGTATAATTTTGTTGATATGATTTTGGACATATGTCACTAGTATTTTGTTTAGGAGTTTTACATCTAAGTTCATCAATGATAATTGGTCTGTAATTTTCTTGATATTTCTTTATTCGGTTTTTGTATTAAGGTGATAGTAGATTAATAGAATGAGTTAGGGAGAATTCTGTCTCTTTTTCATTGAATGTTTTGAGAAGCACTGGGTTTACATCTTCTGTAAAAGTTTTATAAAATTTGGCTGGAAATCCATCTGGACCTGGGCTTTTCTTTAGATGGAAGGCTCTTTTTTGCTATTTCAATCTCTTTGCTAGTTATTGATTGATTCTGGGTTTTTTGTATCCTTTTGATTCAAATTAGTTATGTTGTGTGTGTTCAGATTTGTCAGTTTTCTTTAGGTTTTCTAGTTTATTGGAGTATAAGTTTTCAAAATAGTTTCTGACAGTCCTCTAGATTTCCACATTCCTGTGATGGTATCTTCTTTTCATATCTTATTTTAGTAATTTGGGTTGATTTTTCTGTTTCTTTTGGTTAGGTTAGCTAAGAGTTTATCAATTTTGTTTATCTTTTAGAAAAATAGCATTTTTTTTTGCTGATCTTTTTTTTTCTTGTTTTCTATTTTGTTGAGTTCTGCTCTGATTTTAATGGTTTCCTGTATTCTATTGGAATTTGGATTAGTCTGTTTCTGTATTTCCGAGGGCTTTGAGGGTGTCACTAGATTGTTTATTTAGTGATTTCTTTTGTGGGCACTCAGTACTATAAATTTTCTTAATACTGCTTTCAAAGTGTCCTAAATGAACTAGGGACACTTATAACCCAGTACTTGGGAGGCTGAGACAGGAGTGTCACAGGTTCACAGCCAGCGTCAGCTACTTAGTGAGGCTGTCTGCAGCTTAGACCCTGTTATTTATTTATTTATTTATTTATTCATTTATTTATTTATTTATTTATTTATTTATTTATTTATTGTGTTACTAGGGGTGGAAGCCAGGGGCTTTTTTTTTTTTAACCTCTGGGCTATACTCCCAGACCTACTTTATACTTTATTTGGAAACAGGGTCTCACTAAGTTGCTGAGAGCCTCACTAAGTAGCTGAGGCTGGCTTCGAACTTGCGCCAGCCTCCTAAGTGCTGAGATTACAAGCGTGTGCCACCATGCCCAGCTTATACTTGTTTTAAAATAAATAATAAAAATAGGGTTGGAATTGTAGCTCAGAGGTAGAATGCCCCTGGGTTCCATCCCCAGTACTGGAAAAAAAATCTAAATATTTTGGTATGTTGTGTCTCTATTTTTGATTCTAGGAATTTTTTCTTATTTAAAAAATGGCAAGCCAGGCATGATGGCACACGCTTGTAATCCAGTAGTTGGGAGGCTGAGATAAAAGCACAGCAGGTTTGGGGCCAACCTCAACTACTTAGTGAGGCCCTCCACAACGTAGTGAGACTCTGTTTCAAAATAAAGAATAAAAATTAGGGTTGTGCGATTAGCTTGGAGGTAGAATGTCACTGGGTGCAATTCCCAGTACTGAGGAGAAAAAAAAAAAGCAATACTAATGGAATCTTACAATTCTGAAGAAAAAATAAAACAACAGAAAACATGAAGAATGTTAATTTTGTTACAAAATAATTAGAACTATTTTTACCTGTCAAATATTGGTTTAAAATTAGAATAATCTAGCCGGGCGTGGTGGCGCACGCTTGTAATCCCTGCGCTTGGGAGGTGGAGACAGGAGGATCGCGCAAGTTCGAAGCCAGCCGTGCTGGCTTAAGAGACCCTATTTCTAAATTAAAAAGTATAAAATAGGTCTGGGAGTGTAGCCCGGAGGTAGAAGGGCTTCCAGGAACCCCAGTACCACCAAAAAAAAAAAAAAATTAGAATAGTCTATATACGAATTTTATGAAATAGGTATTCTCTTATGTCATTGGTGGGTATATAAATTATTATAACTTTAGGCCTTGGGTTTAGTCCCTAGCACCAGGGGGAAAAAAGTCACTAGAATGTTTTTGAAAAGCAGTTTGATGACTATATTAAGAATCTTAAAGATGGAGCTGGGAACAGTGGTGCACACTTTGTTGTGATCTCAGTACCTGGGAGGCTAAGACAGAAAGATCACAGTATCAGGCCAACACATGGTAATTTAGTGAGATGTTGTTTCAAATAAAAACTAAAAAGGGCTGGGGGTGTAGCCTAGTGGCAGAAACCCCTCTAGGTTCAATCCCCAGTAGCATATTTTTAAATTATTTTAATGATCTTATATTACTTAATGAAAATACAATTATTATAAAAATGGATCAAGTTGCACAAGCTGGTCTTTCTTTTCTCCCTCCTTCCCTTTCCTCTCCTTTGCTCCCTCTGTCTTTTCCTTCCTTCATCTTTTGTTACTTTTACTGAAAAGTATTATTGGTTTCTTATATATTCTCACTCTTTACAAGAATCTTCAAGTTTTAGATATGTTATTGAAGCTTAATATATTATCTACTAATGTTGAAGTTATACTGTAGATAAAATAAAGGAAGTGAACTTAAAACAGAATTTTAGATCTTATTTTTTCCTCTTTCATGAAAGGAAGGATTACGGCCAGGAGATACAACCAGCACTTTCTGTGGTACTCCTAATTATATTGCTCCTGAAATTTTAAGAGGAGAAGATTATGGTAAGAAATAGGTGGTATTTTGGCTATTGCTAGATGGTTGGTTTAATGTGGTACCTATTACGTTATAATACATTATAGCATTTTTATACTGATCTTACTAATATAAACTTTCTTAATGCTATTAAATGTACATGAAGACCCCCCAGATCTAAAATCGGAGATAATAGGACCTTTCTAGTTTTTATGAACACAAATTTAAATAATATTTAGTATATTATAATATTTATTGACAATATTTTACTAATGACAAACACTCAAGAATGGCAGATACTATTCTATGCTGTTTGACTATTTATATAATGTGTGTATTGTATATGTAAGATATATTATATATATATATAATCTATGTAGAAAGAAAGAAAGAAAGACTAAGTTAATCCTAACAACCCTTTAAGTACTGTCAATTCCCATTTTATAGATAAACAAGTTTAAATAACATGCCCAAGATCATCATAAGTAGAAAATGGCAGGATAGGGATTCAGACAAGCAGTCATGTGACTCCAGAGTCATTAACTTTTGGAAGATTGTACAAACTTCCTGGAACATATCCCCCAGGAATCTGAAAGATGATGGAAAGATTGTCAGGTGCTAGAAAATGCATACATTTCTCTAAGTCGGGCGTGGTGGTGCAAGCTCGCTTGTAATCCTAGTACTTGGGAGGCTGAGACAAGAGGATTTCATGTTTGTGGCCAGCCTCAGCAACTTAGTGAGGCCCTGTTTCAAAATAAAGACTAAAAGGGCCGGGCGTGGTGACGCGCGCTTGTAATTCCTGCATTTGGGAGGTGGAGACAGGAGGAACACGCAGGTTCAAAGCCAGCCACACTGGCTTAAGAGACCCTGTTTCCAAATTTTAAAAAAGTATAAAAAAAGGTCTGGGAGTGTATCCCGGAGGTAGAAGGCCTTCCAGGAACCCCAGTACCACCAAATAAATAAATAAATAAATAAATAAATAAATAAATAAATAAATAAATAAATACTAAAAATAGGGCTGAGGGTGTAGCTCAGAGGTAGGATGCCCCTGGGTTCAACCCCCAATTAAAAAAAAAAGAAAAGAAAAGAAAACATTTCTCTTAAGAAAGAGACTCCTGGGATTCTGGCCCTCTGATTTCAGCAAATCTAAAAGAGGATATAGTACTTCTGACAGCTACCCAAAGTATGAGTCCAGGGTCTCTTAATAGTCTTTAATCAGTAAATGATCAAATGTTAGGCCAAAAGAGCTTTATTTTCAAATAAAATGCAGTTGTATCCTGGAAACAAAATATTAGAGGCTGAAATTATATCTGAATCTGGAAAAAGAAGCTTATATTCCATTTCCCATACTTTTTTATTTCTGTGTTCTTTTGAATGCTTACCCTTGTTGATAAGTATTTCTGTGATTCTCCATACTTGCCACAGTAGTTAAAATGTATTTAGAGTTTACTTCCTTGTTGTGCTTATGTTTTTATTATGTCACAAAATGAATCTCCACATACTTTAAACTTTCTTTCTGAAGGTTTCAGTGTTGACTGGTGGGCTCTTGGAGTCTTGATGTTTGAGATGATGGCAGGAAGGTCTCCATTTGATATTGTTGGGAGCTCTGATAACCCTGACCAAAACACAGAGGATTATCTCTTCCAAGGTAATTTGCAGTATTTTATAGAGATTTTCTGTGAGTCTTTGTTAATTACTTGAGAGAGTTAATAACTCTAAGTGACTCAAGCCATTACTTGAGTAATAAAAAGGATAACACAATGTATGATTTCTTTTTGATACATGGATTATGCCTCTATAACCTCGAGTCCCATTTGCAATTACCTTCCAATATGTAAAATTATAACAAAGAGACTCCTTTAGATTATCACAAACATTGTAGTAGGGAATCCTGTGGCTGGAAAGGACAGTGTTTACACATGAACCCTGAGTCTTAAGTGCATAAGTTTAAGACCAGTATGGGAGAAAAATATATTGCCAAGGTCAGCGGGACCAGTGATACCAGCTTGGGTGGGGAGGGGATACAAGCAGACCAGCACAGGCCCCTGTTAATGAACAATCCACGAAGCGGAAAGACAGCCAGAGCCAGAGGTCTGCATTTAATAATCAAAGCCATCACAGGATGTGAATACTCGTTTCACATAATAGGAAGCCCAAGTAGCCATGGAATATGTGAAAAGACATTTAACTTCACTGGTTTAGGGAAGTGTACACTAAAACAGTAATGAGCTACCAATTCATACCATGCCTTTGGCAAAATTTTAAAGTCTTATAATAACCAGTGCTGATGAAGGTATGGAGCATCAGGAACTCTCACAGACTGCTGGTGGGAGTGAAAATTGGCATAGTAGCTTTGGGGAATAATAGGCATTTTCTAATAAAAGTGAATATTACACATGTAAACATTTTACAAATATTAACTCCTTTACACTTGACAATGACCCTGTGAAGTCAGTGTTTATTTTGCTTTCACAGGTGAGGAAACTGAAGCACAATAAGTAGTCAAAGAATAAAATACTCTTTTTTTTTTTTTATGGTGTTGGGGATGGAACCCAGGGGCATTCTACCTCCAAGCTACACCCCCAGCCCTATTTTTTTATTCTTTATTTTGAAGCAGGGTCTCACTGAGTTTAGGAGGGCCTCACTAAGTAATTGAGGCTAGCCACAAATTTGTGATCCTCCTGTCTCAGCTTCCCAAGTACTAGGATTACAAGTGTGCTCCACCACACCCAGCTCTAAATTACTCTTATAAAAGATAAGGGCAATCCAGCATTTTCAGCTATTTAGCGAGGGCGTTCTCAACTCAGTGAGACCCTGTTTCAAAAATAAAAAGACCACAAAAATGGCTGGGGGTGTATCTCAAAGGTACAATGCCCCTGAGTTCCATCCCCTGTACTGCAAAAAAAAAAAAGAAGAAGAAGAAGATAAGGACAGAGTTAAGATTAAAATTACAGGCTGTCTCTGAGAGGGAGGGAGAAGGATAAGATTGTGAAAGGGTAGAAAGTGATTCAGTTGTGCATGTAATAATCTTATTTTTTTCTGTTGTGATGGCTTAAATGGCTCACAACAAAAATTTAGATATTAAAGCCATGTAAAAGTTAAACATAATGCCATAATTTTTATCTTTCTAGTTATTTTGGAAAAACAAATTCGTATACCACGTTCTTTGTCTGTAAAAGCTGCAAGTGTCCTGAAGAGTTTTCTCAACAAGGTATAAATTAATATATAAAAGTTTTTTTGTGATATGCCTCTTTCTGTGTAAATCAAACTGGTAAGTAGACACTCAGGTAACTTAAAATTCCAAAACAGAGCTGGGCATGGTGGTGTGCAGTTGTAATCTCAGTACTTCGGAGGCTAAGACAGGACGATCGCAGGTAGCTTGAAGGTAGAATGTCCCTGGGTTCAGTTCAATCCCCAGTACCACCAAATTAAAAATATCCTAAACAGCAGAGTATATACCTTTTCCACTTATATTTGGAATCTGTTCTTCCTATTGGCCAGCATACTTTATCACCAGCTCTATGTTACATAAGATTTTTTAATTTAAAAAAAAATTTTTGGTACTGGGGATTGAACTCAGGATTGTCCTACTTCTGAGCAAAACCCCACCCGTATTTTATTTTTATTTTGAAACAGTCTTACTGTGTTGATGAGAGTCTCACTAAGTTCTGAGCCTGGCCTTGAACCTGCAGTCCTGTGTCTGCCTCCCAAAAACTGGGGATACAGTCATGTGCCATCATGCCTGGCACATGTTTCTAATGTAAATGATGTATATTTCATATTCTCAGTGACAGAAAAGCTGATATTTGGGGTTGGCCACAATTGTGTTTTCAAATCTGTCTTTCCATGTTTCTCTGTATCTTTATTCATAGAATCTGTTTGTCACCATATACATTTTTTTTTTTTTTTTTTTTTTTTTTGGTGGTACTGGGGTTCCTGGAAGCCCTTCTACCTCCGGGCTACACTCCCAGACCTATTTTTACATTTTTGTTTGGAAACAGGGTCTCCTAAGCCAGTGCGCACGGCTGGCTTCGAACCTGCGCAATCCTCCTGTCTCCGCCTCCCAAACGGGGGGATTACAAGCGTGCGCAACCACGCCTGGCTATGGTACACGTGTGTGTGTGTGTGTGTGTGTGTGTGTGTGTGTGTGTGTGTATGTGTGTGTGTGTGTGTGTGTGTGTGTGTGTCTGGGGATGGAACACAGGGGCATTCGACCTCTGAGCTACACCCTCTGCCCTATTTTTTATTCTTTATTTTGAAACCGGGTCTCACTGAGTTGCAGAGGGCCTCACTAAGTAGCTGAGGCTGTCCATGAACCGCGATCCTCCAGTCTCAGCCTCCCGAATGCTGCGGTTACAAGTGTGCGCCACCACACCCGGCTATATTGTACTTTTTAGAAATAAAAGGTAGAGCATTTTAGCCTCAGAAATAAAGGTATCATGTAATAGGCATGAAGCACAGGTCACAAGTAAGAATTATTTTAAAGCATGGCATTTACCTAATCCTTGAAACATTTCTCCCACAGGACCCAAAGGAACGATTAGGTTGTCATCCTCAGACAGGATTTGCTGATATTCAGGGACACCCATTCTTCCGAAATGTTGATTGGGATATGGTATGTGAATTTTATTGTTTTCTATATTAGGGTTTTAGATTGTTTTGGTTTTGTTTTTATTTTGAGTTTGTTTTAGCACTGGGGATTAAATTCCAAGGGCATCTTCTTCTGAGATATACCCCAGCCTTTTAAAATTTTATTCTGAAACAGTATCTCACTCAGTTGCTGAGGGTATTGCTAAGTTGCTGAGTCTGTAGTAACCTGTGATCCTCCTGTCTCAGCCTTCAGGCACTGGGATTACAGGTGTATACTAGCATGCTTGGTTTATATTGGGTCTTACTGATACCTTGGGCCAAATTTTATTGTCTTGAAAGAATGTTAAGAAAAAGAAAAAAATAAAGTGTTAAAAAACTAGTCTATCAGCCAGTCATGGTGGTGAAACTCTCATCAACTAGTGAGACTCTGTTTCCAAATAAAAATAAAATAGGGCTGGGATGTAGCTCAGAGGTAGAATGCCTCTGGATTCAACCCATTGCCACAAAAAACTAGTATATTATAGTTTAAGTAACTGAAAACTACTCTCTAATGTGCTTTTTTAAGTACTTAAAAAACAAAACAATATTAATTTAGTAAAGTATGTCATAATATTATTGAAGCCCACATCAATATCCAGATTTGTAAATTATATTTATTATTGTTAATATCATACATCTAGCAAGACATTGAGAGCAGAAGAGAAATATAGAGGTGGAATTTTCTAAGAATGCAGGCTTAAGATGTCATCCATTGTATCTTTTTAGATGGAGCAAAAGCAAGTGGTACCTCCCTTTAAACCAAATATTTCTGGAGAATTTGGTTTGGACAACTTTGATTCTCAGTTTACTAATGAACCTGTCCAGCTCACTCCAGATGACGAGTAAGTAATTCTATACACTGAAAAAATTCTTTGGTAACTCATTTTTAGTGGATTACACAATGTTTCATTGTCAAATTATACTGTAATTTATGTAACCACTCGGTCACAGGGAATTTGAATTCATTATATTATTATAAAACAATAATAACTACCATTGTTCTTTCTTTTGCTTTATATGCATTATCCTAATTCTCACAACAACCTTGTAAACTAGGTATTGTCATCTTCATTTTACAGATGAGGAAACCAAGGCTCAGAGAGGTTAAGCAAAGTTACACAGCTGTCAGGTGGCAGTCAGGACTCAGACCCAGATCTGACTAAGGCCTGTGCTCTTCCCACTGTGCTGTGCTGTTTCCCATTTTGATGATGAATATCTGTCTGAGTTTCTGAGAACTACCTTAAAAGTTACATCAAGTTACCAGACTCAGTAGTGATCTGAAATATTTTTGTGCTATTTTGCATCCTTTAAAAATACAGTTTAGAATAATTTGTGTATGTTTTGATCACTTATCTATCATTACTACAGATTCATTCTCTCTAATTTCAAACAGGCCTATGCTAGCACAGGCCTGTATCTTATCATGTGCTTCATGGCAGCTCTTCCAAATGGTCTCTATATTAGAAGTCTTCAAGCTGGGCATGGTGGCACAAATTTGTAATCTCGGTACTTGGTAGGCTGAGACAGGAGGATTTCAGCTTTGTGGCCAGCCTCAGCTACTTCATGAGGCTGTCTGCAACTTAGACTTTGTTTCAAAATAAAAAGTAAAAAATAGGGCTCAGAGGTAGAATGCCCCTGGATTCTATCCTTGGTACCACAAAAAAAATAAAATAAAAAAGCCTTCAGTCCTACCCATGCCCATCACTCTTAGTGGATTAACCCAGGGATTGAGACCTTTAGTTTGAATTTGCTCCCTTTCCAGCTGTCACCAGACCACATTGTGTCTCAGGATTACTCTCTGGCTCTTCCTTGATGGCATTCTTCCCTGCTCTTGGAAGGCCCTCTTTTGCCAGACTCCCCTCCTGTTTTCCTAGAGCAGTTTCCTTCAGGATTTAATTTTTTTCAGTAAATTGTTCCACCTTCTTTATTATTTTCTAGTCATTTCCCTGTACTCACAAACATGCTCAGGTATCTTGATGTTTTCCCATAACTCCTAGCCCCTCTTCGAACCACCATACTTTATTCCTCATTTTCTTTTTATCTTAAGCATTAAAAAAAAGTTAATGGCTGCTAAAGGTAAAAGAAAAATAATCAGATAATCAAATTCTTTCTACATTGTCATTTTACTTTTTTCCTCCCAACATTTTAACATCTTAAAATTTAATGATTCTTTAGCAAAATGACAGTTAATTTGACCTTTTAAAGGTCAAATTAACTTCTGAATTTCTAAATTATAAGTAAAAAGCGGTTTTTGGCCAGTTTTTATCTCATGAGATCTGTAAAACATTTGGCACTCATAGCTTTGCCTTAGGTATCACTGGCCATCCTGGTTCTGTTTCATCTCTGTGACTACTTCTCTGTCATATTTTCCCCTGTCCTCTTGAGACCAGGATGCTCCATGGTTCTGTTCATAGCAACCAGTGCTTTGTTATATGTAGTTTGTTCCTTAGAAATTTCAGCCAGTCCTGAAGAATAGATACTATTTTTTCTTTTGGGTTTGGGACAAATTACTGTGGATTGAATGAAGGGGCATCCTGCTTCCAAGCTATACTAGCCTTTTTTGGGGGGAGGGGGATAAATTTTTTGACTCTCAGGTTGCTCAGAGTCTTGCTAAGTTGTTGAAGTTGGTCTCAAACCTGTAATCCTCCTTTTTATTTAAATGACTTCTAGCTACTTTGGCAAAAGGCACTATTTTAAAATACTAGATATGCAAAGATGATCAGAAACCTCTAATCTCACAAAAATCTTAAGGTCTACTAGAAGAGAGAGATGTACCAAATTATTATCGTGACAGCATTAGAAAGAACACTGGATTTAATCAAAAGATGGGGGGTTTGAATCCCGATGCCGCCTCTTACCAACTGGGTGACCTTGGGAATGAATTGCATAACTACTTTGAGCCTACTTTTATATTGTCTTCCTCACAAGGTTCCTGTGAAGAATAAATAAGTGGTGGTTTCTGAAACATCTAGCCCCTTTTCCTGGTAACTCCCGAGGCGCATTTCCATCTGTGTCTCCACAGTTTGGTAGATAAACACTTCTAATATATGAGAGCCTAAATATGTGACCCTTTTTGGCCTCTTTTCTTTGTTATCAGTTATGTGTTACTTACCTATTTCTACTCATTGTTCCACCATATATCCTACCATTCAGATTCAAAATGTCAGTGGTTATTTCCTCCTCCTTTTCCCTAACAGGTACCTGCAGTTGCCCAGTCCTTGGTTTTCCTTTACTTCCATCACTTGCATCTGTCACTTTCCTCACTCCATTGCCGTAACCCCAGTGCGTGTCGTCCCAGCTTCCTGATCGATCTTCTTCACCCCTCACTATGCAGCCTGTTCTGTGCACTTCATGAAGCATCACTCCAGCTCTTCAACCCTTTTAATCAGAAATCTTCATTAATTCCTGCCTTGCCTACCAGATAACATCTATCCTCTTGGCTAGCATTTAAAGCTTCCCCCACCTGCTCTAGCCTGACTCTCCAGTCATATCTCACTGTCACAAACTATTCTGATCCATAACAGCTACTGGCTTTCTCCACCTTTCCCTGCTTGTGGGTCTGTATGTATTCCTCCATTATTTTTACTTCTCTTTCCATGTTCAGAGCCACCTCAAGTGCAACCAGAGGATCAAGGCAAAACTCCTTAATGTAAACCTCACGGACTTCTTTGATGTAGCTGTTACCTTCCTTTCAGCATCATCTGCCATGTAACATTCTTCTGTTCCTTTGCAACAGCTCTAGTAAATTACTTACATTTCCCAAGATTTACCATTGTCTTTCATAATTTCATTCATTAGTTTTTTGTAGAATGAATTCTGCTCCCTTGATTCTCCAACTAGAAGTCACCTGCTCTGTAGAACTGTGGTTTCAAAACAGGACCTCACTTATTATGCATGAAATGTATCAGAGACTGCTTTCATTTACTACTGCTTTCTTGCATACAAGTTGCCCCCAGCTCCTTAAAAGGAGGAGCTATACCATCTATAACTTTGTGCTGTAGCATGGTGTGTACATGTGGGTGTTAAATGTTTGATAGAACTACTCTTATGGTATACTAAACTAGAAATCCAGTGTAACAGAATGCTGACCTCTCCCCTCTCTGTGACCGTTCTCTCGCTGTGGTGTTCTCTCCTTATTCCAGGTCTCTCAGTGTACTTGTTCCTATTGCCATTTCATTTTGGCTAACTTCTTCTGGGCCTTCCCTCCACCATCTTCCATCTGGCCATTGAGGTGACTACTAAATTGGATGCTAATTCAGACCTGGATGTTCACCTTAATTAAGAATGCTTCTCAGGTCAAAAGTTAATTGGATTTTTGACAACTTGTGCTTTTTTAATTCCCAGTCTGGTTTTGAACTACCTTGTGGTTCTAAGCTTGCTTTGGGATTACTAGTCTTTAAATTTTCAGTACTCTTCTTGATTATTCTAGAAAATGTTTGGGGATTAATCTAAGAACCTGTAATTTGTTGTTGTTTTACAATGTTTATAATTAGCCCTATTTTTTTTAGTCTTATTTTACCATTTGAATTAAAGGTTGAGATTTTTATTATGATAAAAATTAATTATTTTTCTTTCAACAGTGACATTGTGAGGAAGATTGATCAGTCTGAATTTGAAGGTTTTGAATATATCAATCCTCTTCTGATGTCTGCAGAAGAATGTGTCTGATCCTCATTTTCCAACATACATTCTGCTTAGGTTGCCATTTAATGCATGGATAAGCTTGCTACCAGCCTGGATGTGATTACCATTTTATATTTGACACCTCAAAAAGAAAACATTCAATATCCTATTAAAGACTATAAGAATAAATTGTTACATCTGAGTCTAACTGTGGAAAAAAAATGAAACTAGCTTCCAGACAATCATGTCAAAATTTAGTTATACTGGTACTGCAGAGGCCTCCTGATGAGTAATGAAGTTATCTTTTTGTGTAAAAGAAATGCCATGCTTTTAAAAAAATATTCTGTTGCATTAAGGCACATAGTGGGATTACATCATAAGCTTCTCATAATTTTTGTCATTCTGTGTTGAGTCATTTGAGGGTTTAATTTTGGAATAAAAGGTTAATTCAAAATACAACAACTTTTTATATTACCTATTAGTTTCTTTGTATCTAAAAATCTAGCTATTAGGTTTTCTCATTGTTTGGGTAATTAAATTACTTATTTTTAAAGCAGCACTGAATTGGTAATGAAAGATGTTGTTTACTTAGAATTGGGCGTTAACAGATTCTTCTTGAGTTAGAAAAATAGACACATTTTACTAAGAGTCAAATTTCAAATTATGAGCTATTTTTGAAAGACTGGCATAAGTAATTTGTTTTTAAAATAAGGGGGTAGCTTCTGAGCTTATCCTTTTAGTAAAAACTTTAACTGGAATGTTAATATATATAGTTCAAAAGACGCAAAATTCAGTTAAATGAAAAATTACTCATTAGATAGGTAGGGAAAAAAAGAAACTTAAAATAGATGCAGAAAAGTGCAATGGTAATATTTATTTGTTGGAGAGTGACTCCTACAGTCACTCTTTGTGATTTGGTTTAAATAGTGAAGAGGCTCTCATTACTGAACTTGTAAAAGCATTCCATTTATTCAGTGGAGCAGAATATGTAATATTTTTTTTCTTATTTAGTATATAAGAAAATAATTTATCTTTTAAGTAAAATGTTCCCCATGCCAATTTATCTATACTTTTGGGCTATGTTTATGGGATCTTCAAGAAATTCAAAAAACAAAAAAGGAAAAGAAAAACATGAATAAATGTTTAGAACACACATATACTCACACATCACAGTTCTAGCTCCTTAAATGAGTTTTTATTTAGTAGGTAACATGTAATACATAGTAGAATACATTTCAGGGGCAAAGTTCTTCAGATTATTTTTATTAATATTAGTGTTTAGCAATTTATTATTTAAGAGGTGCCAGATATAGCATCCTTCTGTTTATTTAAAATATCATTTTTATGAAAAAGGATTTTAAAAGTAACATGATCATCTAAAAAAATCACAATTGTCTAATAGTAAAATTTAATTTTTAGGGAAGCCATCTAGTTTTAAATTTAGAATCATTTAGAATTTTTAGGAATTTAATAAATTATTTTTTCTCTCAAGGCTATATATTTCATTAACAAATGTAAGTTTTTCAAAGTTTGTGATCATTTATTCTTTAAGTCCGAAAGCAGTGAAAACTTTAAAGGAAAATGTCTCTACATTTGTATGCTTATTTGAGAGGTACATATTTTTCTTTTACTACACAAAACTTATTTAAAACAGAAAGCAGTAAGCCGGGCATGGTGGTGCACACTTGTAATCCCAGCATTTGGGAGGACAATCACAGTTCGTGGCCAGCCTCAGGTACTTAGTGAGGCCCTTTGCAACTCAGTGAGACCCTGTTTCAAAATGAAGAATACAAAATAGGGTTGGGGTGTAGCTCAGAGGTAGAATGCCTGTGGGTTCAAAAAAAAAAAAACACCCAGCACTATTTACTTCACATCATAAACTTACGGAGAATTCTGACAACTTATGTCAGAACTACACTTATGATCTTGCTTATAAGTGGTGCTGCTCCCCTAGGACATTTTAGAATGTAGAGAAACCATCTGGGGAGAGTGTGTGAAATCCACATTACTGGGCTTACTTAGAATTTTGTTAGGATGTTGGACTACTTTTGTTTTTTGCGGGTCTGGGTATGGAACCCAGGGGCATTCTACCTTCAAATGCCCTATTTTTTTATTCTTTATTTTGAAACAGGATCTCACTAAGTTGTGGAGGGCCTCACTAACTAGCTGAGACTGTCCATGAACCGTGATCCTCTGTTCCCTCCTGAATGCTGGGATCACAAGCTTGTGCCATCACACCCAGTGGGACCACATTTTAAGAAACACTCCCTTCAAGTTATCTTTTCTTTGGCCCTGTGGATAAATATTAGAATATTCCTGATAAAATATTCTAAGAATGGGTAAGCAGTGAGTTATAACCCTATCCACTTTTTTTTTTTATTTTGTGGTGGTACTAGAAATGGAATCCAGGGGCATTGTACCTCCAAGCTACACCCCATCCCTATTTTTTAGTCTTATTATTTTTGCAGTGGTCTCATTGAGTTGCGAAAGGCCTCGCTAAGTAGCTGAGGCTGTCCATGAACCGTGATCCTCTGGTCTCCACCTCCCGAATGCTGGGATTACAAGTGTGTGCTACCATGCCCGGCTCTCTATCCACATTTTTAAACAAATTTTAAATTAATGACTTAAAGTTAGATATTTTCCCTGCTCCCCCTAAGAAAGCTATTAGTTTTCTACCAATAATGTACAAATGGTAAGCATTTTTCTATGATGAGGTTTTAACCATTATTCAGGGCAGTCTTCTGTTTTTAAGTTCTTTTTAACAAGATTTACTGTGTATATTTTATACAGAATTGCATTACAAACATTTTTGTGTCCTTATTTTTTCCAGTCTTTAAGTGCCATGCCATTCTATGTTATATAGAAGTTCTTTCAAAATACTCACCAGGGGAGTAAGGCAGTGGACAGCCAAATTGTTTGGCATCTTGGTGTTATAGGAAATAATTTATTTTGCATAAGCATGTGACCAGATCATTTTGTGCATATGCAGCCTGGATTGGTTATCAAGTATTATGCTTGTTTAGTGCCGGTACATTTACTTTATAAATTTGTTTTGTTTTGATTTTTATGATGTAGAATACTGTCATGGACTTCATAATGTAATCTGTATTTATGTACCTTTGTTTTTTACGTTAAAATCTTTAAATAAAACAATACCCATCAAAACTGAACTTGTGTGTGTGTATTACTAGACATTGAACCCAGAGGCATTCTGCCTCTAAGCTACATCTCCAGTCCTATGTTTTATTTTTATTTTTGAAGCATGATATCCCTAGGTTGATGAGAGTCTTTGCTGAGGCTAGCCTCAAACCTGCAATCCTCCTGTCTCAGACTCTAAAGTACTGGGATTGTAAATGTACACCACCATGCATGGCAAAACAGTACCACTTTTTATGTGTGCCGTGTTAAGTCAGTGCTGGGCATAGTGGCACGCACCTATTAATCCCAGTACTTGGAAGACAGGAGAATCGAGGGTTTAAGACCCAGTGAGACCCAGTTTCAAAATCAAGAATATAAAATATTCTGGGGCTGTAGCTTGGAGGTAGAATGCCTCTGAGTTCAATTCTCAGTATCGCCAAAAATATAGAGAGATAAATAGATAGAGCGAGCTTGGAGGTAGAGTGCCCTGAGTTTAATCCCCAGTACCCCAAAATAAAAGGTTTTGTGTTAGAACAAAGATATATCAAAACTTGTTCAAGGAAAAAAAAATTAGAGTTTGGAATGTTTGCTGTACTAAAAAGAGCTTTCCAGTAGTACTTTACCATAGTAGACATTTACTCATTGATTGAAATATTCACTAGTGTATTTTTAGCTCACCCTTTCATCCTCTTTTTTTTTTTTAATTGTAAAGCCAACAACATACAGCACTGTAACTGGCTTTAAATCTGAGGCAAATTTGAACATATGCAGAAGAGATTTTTTCCATATTATCTTCGATAGTAACCTGTTCTAAAAGGCTAAGAACTTCTTTGTAATAACTATATATACACTTAAACACTTTGTGTAAGTGTCTCCCTGGTGTCCCACAGTATAACTTACTTGTTTGTTCCCTTTGTAAGGAAAGACATCTTAAGTGACTACCTTTTTAAAGCATTCATGTCTTCTATTATTTTATTCTAATTTCAACTCTTTCTTAAATTGATGGGCAGTATTGAAGTACATCATAAATTTATTTTCTTTGAATTAGTAAAGTCTCAGGATAGAACCCCAAGAGAAACTTGAAGCTTTAGGAAAATTTTGCATTTAAGTGTTTAGTCAGTGGGATGAATTTCTTCCTGAAAGATAAAACCAGTCTCTTGTTTCAGCCCTTGAAATCGAGAAACTTGGTTTCTGGACAAATACATTTTTGTATCTTTTTTTTTTTTAACCCTCTTTAAGTGTCATTTTAGCAATGAATCATATGATATCTTTCATAGATTTACTCTCTTCTGCTCAGGACTTAGGAGATCCATTAAACAGTGTGGTGGTAATCCAGTACTTGGGAGACTGACACAGAAGGATCACAGTTTCAAAACTATCCTCAGCAACGTAGTAAGACCCTGTTTCAAAACAAAATAAAAAGAGCTGGAAGCCGGGCATGGTGGCACACGCTTGTAATCCCAGCATTTGGGAGACTGTTTGTGGACAGCCTCAGCTACTTAGGCTCTTTGCAGCTCAGTAAGACCTGGTTTCAAAATAAAGAATAAAAAAACGGCAGAGGGTGTAGCTCGGAGGTTGTAATGCCCCTGGGTTCCATCCCCAGACCCGCAAAGTAAATAAATATAAAAGGGCTGGAGGTATATCTCAGAGGTCGAAGGCCTTTGTTTCAATCCCCAGTCCAAAAAAGATAAAAATTAGTTAGCGCCGGGCGTGGTGGCGCACGCTTGTAATCCCTGCGCTTGGGAGGCAGAGACAGGAAGATTGCGCAGGTTTGAAGCCAGCCGGGCTGGCTTAAGAGACCTTGTTTCTAAATATAAAATAGTTCTGGGAGTGTAGCTCGGAGGTTAGAAGGGCTTCCAGGAACCCCAGTACTACCAAAAAAAAAAAAAAAAAAAAGTTAAAACCCAGATAGTCTGAGTAGTTTGTATCTATAGTTTGTTTCAGAATATATTTTAATTTACTACATATCATTGCTAAATAAGGCTAATAAAGCCAAATCTGTGCCCTTGATAGAGAACAGACATAATGAGAAGGATATTTATTTCCACAAGTAGTCTGTTGATAAAAGCAAATTAATGCAGTACAATACACATATAGTAATGATAGGTTATCTTCACTAACGAGTTTTAACTTTTTTAAAAAACATTTTTGCAGTACTGGGGATTGAATTCAGAGGCATTCTACCTTCAAGCTACATCCCTAGCCCGATTTTTATTCTTTATTTTTGGAACAGGGTCTCACTAAGTTGTAGAGATCCTCGCTAAGTAGCTGAGGTTGGCTGCAAAACTTTGATCCTCCTGTCTCAGCTTCCCAAGCACTGAGACAATATTAAGCCCTGCTTAACTTTTTTTTTTTTTTTTTTTACTAATTGATCCAAGCTAGACATTTTTCAGATTTATGGTAGATCCCACAAAGCTTTCTGAGTTCATATATACTCATAAAATTTTAGGTGTCTCTCTCTTCTTTCTCTCTCCCACACACTGTAAGATTGTTTTTAGCATTTGTGCTGAGAAACATAAATTGGATTTTAAATAGAAATAGGAGAGCAAACTGTCATATGCTTCTGCTTAGATTTTTTTTGAACTTTAGCCGGGCGTGGTGGCGCACGCTTGTAATCCCAGCGTTTGGGAGGCTGAGACAGGAGGATCGCACAGGTTCGAAGCCAGCCTCAGCTACTTAGGCTCTCGGCAACTTAATGAGACCCTGTTTCCAAATAAATATAAAATAGGGTTGGGAGTATAGCCCAGAGGTAGAAAGCCTCTGGGTTCCACCCCTAGTACCAACACACACACACACACACACACACACACACACACACACACACACAGAGAGATTTTTTTAACTTTATCTCCGAAATTTATCATTGAAATTTCTCCAGCTCAGAATGTGAGAGTGACTTTGGACGTGAAGTGTGGGAGTACAACTTAACTTCATGTAGCAACCTGTGCTAGCATTTTTCCTTTAATTGCTCTTTGTTTTTATTTTGTTTTGTTTGTTTGTTTGCTTTTACTGATATTGAACCTAAGGGGCATTAAACCCCAGCTCTATTTTTTATTTTGAAACAGGGTCTAAGTTGTGGAGGGCTTTGCTAAGTTCCTGTCTGTGCCTCCCAAGTACGAGGAAAGCGTGTACCACCAAGCCCGGCTCCAGCTGCTCTTTTAATATTCTCATGAGGGAAACAGATTATAAGTGTATAAGCATTTAGTGGCAGTTTGCTGTGGTGATAAATTAAAATCTACACCAGATAGCTGGATTCACTAGACTGAGTTTCTTAGCTCGGGGTTTCAGCAGTAGCTTTGTTGGTCTAAGGCAACTTCTAATGAAAGAACCTGTGGAAAAGCTCTTGCAAAATTCTGGAAAAATTAAGATATTTTGTTTTTTCCATGAAAGGGAAGTACTGGATAGTTTCTAAAGGTGTGCCATATAGACGGGTTAAAAATGTGCATGATATGAATTACCTGCCACATGAGTCATTTGGTGACTTCTTATTCAAAATATAGTTAGGAATAAAAATGTATAAAGGTAGTTAAGTGCTACAGACTGTAATTCACATTTTGTCAGGGGAGGGGTTACTGGGAATTGAACCCAGGGGCATTCTACCTCTGAGCTATACTCCCAACCCTGTTTTTTATTTTGAGTTTTGTTTTTGAAACAGGATCTCCCTAGGTAGAGGCTCTCACTTCTTCCTGAGGCTGTTTTCAAATCTGAGATCCTCCTGTCTCAGCCTTCCAAGAACACTGTACTCAGCTAATTTACAGTTTTATTTATTTATTTATTTATTTATTTATTTATTTATTTATTTATTTTTAAATAAGGCCTCCCTATGTTGTTCTGGAGGGTCTCACACTGCTGGGTGTTATCCTTCTACCTCAGCTTCTTGGCACAAGTGTATGCTGCTGCACCTGCTTTACAGAAATGTGGTTTTTGTTTTGTGGTACCGAGTCCTCTACCACTGAGCAACATCCCCAACTCCACAGGGAAAAAAAAAATTTTTTTTTATGGTACTGGGGATAGAACCCAGAGGCATTTTACCTCTGAGCTACACCCCCAGCCCTATTTTTTATTCTTTATTTTGGAACAGGGTCTTAACTGAGTTGCAAAGGGCCTCACTAAGTAGCTAAGGCTGTCCACGAACCATGATCCTCCTGTCTCAGCCTCCCAAGTGCTGGGATTACAAGTGTGCAGCACAACCATGCCCTACTACAGAAGATTTTTTAAATGAAAATATTTTAGCTACTAGATTTTTATAAGACCACAAAAGGTTGTGCATTTGTGAACAAGTTAACTCAAGTTTACCCAGGTTAAATCTTAATTATTTAAAAGGAAATCTAAACCAGCATGCCAAAGACTGGATATTTTTCTAAATTCTTGCTTTTTTAAGTTAGGCATTTATAGGGAACTTTTTTATGGTCTAGAACTGAGCTTGCTTATTTTTTATTTATTTATTTATTTATTTATTTATTTATTTATTATTTATTTTGTGGTACTGAGGTGAAACCCAGGAGCTTTTCTACCTCTGGGCTATACTCCCAGACCTATTTTATACTTTATTTGGAAACAGGGTCTCACTAAGTAGCTGAGGCTGGCTTCGAACCTGTGCGATCCTCCTCCAGTCTTAGCCTCCCAAGCCCTGGGATTACAAGCGTGCGCCACCACACCCAGCTAGAACTGCGCTAATTCTGGAGGCATTTTTTTTCCTTCAGTACCAGGGCTTGAACTCAGGGCCTTCTGCATAACAGGCAAATCTCCAAACTCACTTTTGCAGGATTTAAAAAAGTACTATCTTAAGAAATAAATGTGTTTCAGAAAAGTTGGCTTAATGTTAAAAAAAATTCTGTGTGTGTGTGTGTGTGTGTGTGTGATTTCTTTATGTAGGAGACTTTTCCCATGATTAAAATAAAAATGTTCTCCGCAGCAGTGAGCTCTGGGCTGAGTGAGCTGTAGACCCGCAGCAGGCCTGGTTCCCTCAGGGCCGTGGTTCTCTGCTTCCCTGCCACCAGGGGCCAGTATCTGGCTGTAATGAAGGTCAGAGTTCCCAGCACCTTAGCCCTCTGGAGGAGCCAAAGGCCAGTCCCAGGCTTTTTATCAGTGCCGATCATATGTATTTAGACTTTTACAAAACTATGAAAAGTTAATATGCCACCCAAATTGCTCTTGTGAAGGAAAGTCTCCAGTCTTCTGATAGGATTACTTAGCCCTCTAGTCATTCTGGACATAACTTCCATATTAATTCAACATCAGAGAGGATCTACTATGTGCCAGGCACTGTTGATACATGAAGCAAGGGTCTAATTGTGTCATATTTCATCCTGGAAGAATATTTTCAGATGAAAGTAAAGCCAGGGCTGATTTTTGGTCATTCAAACACACAGGAAATCTGTAATTAAAATAAAATCCAAGACATTACCCACAATATTTAGTAGTGACCTTTTATATCAAATATTACACAGCATTAAAATAGTGTCATTCACAGATTTCATCTATGAATATTTGCAGACACTCAGATGGTCCATTCAAAACATGTTTTCAAGCCAGGCGTGGAGGCGCATGCTTGGAATCCTAGTACTTGGGAGACTGAAACAGGAGGATCGCAGGTTCCTGGCCAGTCTCAGCTGAGTGTGAGGCATACACAACTTGGTGAGACCCTATTTTAAAATAAAGATTAGGCCGGATGTAGTGGCGCATGCTTATAATCCCCGCACTTGGGAGGCTGAGACGAGATGATGTCAAGGTTCGAAGCCAGCCTCAGCTACTTAGTGAGGCTCTCAGCAACTTAGTGAGACCCTGTTTCCAAATAAAATATAAAATAGGTCTGGGAGTATAGTCTACAGGTAGAAAGCCTCTGGGTTCCACCACCAATAACACTAAAAAAAAAAAAAAAAAAAAAAAAAAATTAAAATAGGGCTGGGAGTGTAGCTCGGAGGTAGGATGCCCCTGGGTTCAGTCCCTAGTACTGGGGAGGCGGGGGGAGATTTCAAGCAAGTTTTGACTGTGCTGTTTCATACACTTTTGTCCTGGAGGCAAATAGTTGAAATCATCTATTTGCCAAGGAAAGACATCTTTCCTTATAAACCTTTTGGAAATACATCACTATTCCTCAATTTTAGGCAGGTATTTACTTCACTGCCCAAAATAACCGACTGTACAATGTGCCATAAATCACATTAAACAGCTTCACACCTTCTTCTTCACAGGTTTTTTTTTTATCAACATCTTTTTTTAGATTTGTTGTGTTGTTGACACCACTTTATAGTCTGTGCATTGTAACTCTGTAGTAAGAGTAACTGGAAAATATGACATCTGTCCACTTACAAAGTATTCTTGGAAATGTAAGAATTTTTCTTTTTCTTTTGCATGTTAAGATAGACAGGGAAGCTTTTACCTTGTAACTGAACGAGGCCTAGTGTTTTTAACTTCTGTTTGATTTTTAGAAAAGCTATAGAAATAGAAGTTTTCCAAATAAAGTTGCTCCTTATAGATTCACCAAAACAGAAACATTATTTGTGGCTTACCTAGTAACCTAGGGCATCAGGCTTGTGCTAAACATTCGGCACATATCTCCTTTAACCCTAGCAATCCAGATGGCGTTTACCCCAGAACTACTGACCTGAAATCCTTGGCAGGTAGGTAGTGGGCATAACATCTCAGGCTAATTCCAAGTTAAATATCAAGAACAATTAGCTGTATTAATATATATTATTTTCCTCACTCAATAGATGAATCTTTTTCCATCTCCCTGGGAAAAAAGATCTAAGGAAATTAGGTAATTTACTCCAAGTCCATACGGCTCTAATATGCCCATTACCTCCCAAGAAAGCATATACCATTTGCTTCAAAATTTCAGTCTCCCTTTGAGACATACAACTGGTATACTGGTTTTTAAACTGCCTTGCTTACTCCCTGATGGCATTTCTGTCCCTCTATGCAGTGTCCAGATTGTCCAGCCATTCCAGTCTTTTTCTATGATGTTGCCATGTCTTTCTTTTCCCCTTACTTACTTCCTCTCTCCTTCTTTCCTTTCCTTTGCTTTTTTAAGGGGGAGGGCTAGAAGATTGAGCCCAGGGGCATTCTATCTCTGAGCTACACTCCCAGCTCTGCTTGTTTTATTATTTATTTATTTATTTATTTATTTATTTATTTATTTATTTATTTATTATTTTTGCAGGACTAGGGATGGAATCAAGGGCCATTTTACCTCTGAGCTACACACCAGCCCTATTTTTACTCTTTCTTTCTTTCTTTCTTTCTTTCTTTCTTTCTTTCTTTCTTTTTCTTTCTTCTTTCATTTTTGCAGTATTAAGGATGAAACCCTGGGGCATTGTACCTCCAAGCTACACCCCCAACCGTAATTTTTTAGTCTTTTGTTATTTACTTTTTAAAAAAAATTTTTTTTGGTGGTACTGGGGGTCAAACTCAGGAGTTTTCTACCTCTGGGATATACTCCCAGACTTATTTATTTTTTGTGTGGTACTGGGGGTGGAACCCAGGGGCTTTTCTACCTCCGGCTATACTCCCAGACTATTTTATACTTTATTTGGAAACAGGGTCTCACTAAGTTGCTGAAAGCCTCACTAAGTAGCTGAGGCTGGCTTTGAACTTGTGCAATCCTCTTGTCTCAGCCTCCCAAGCCCAGGGATTACAAGTGTGTACCACCACACCCGGCTTTTTTAAATTTTTTGAAACAGGGTCTCACTGAGTTGCAAAGGGCCTTGCTAAGTAGCTAAGGCTGTCTGTGAACCATGATCCTCTGGTCTCAGCCTCCAGAATGCTATTTATTTGATGATGATGATGATGATGATGATGATGATATTGGGGGTGGAACCCAGAGGCTTTCTACCTCTAGGATATAACCTCATACCTATTTTATATTTTATTTGGAAACAGGGTCTCACTAAGTTGCTGAGAGCCTCACTAAGTAGCTGAGGCTGGCTTCGAACCTGTGCGATCTTCCTGTCTCAGCCTCCCAAGCGTCGGTGTTATTCTTTTATTTTTGAAATAGGTCTCACTGAGTTGCCAAGGGCCTCACTAAGTAGTAGCTGAGGCTATCTGTGAACTGTGATCCTCCTTTCTCAGACTCCCAAATGCTGGGATTACAAGCATGCACCACCATGCCCAAGCATTTTTTTTTTTTACAGCACTAGGGATAGAACTCACAGCTACTCTATCTCCGAGATACACACCCAGACCTGCTTTTTTTTTTTTTTATTATTCTTTATTTTGAAACAGTGTCTCACTGAGCTGCAAAAGGCCTCACCAAGTAGCTGAGGCTGGCCACAAACCCGGATTCTCCTGTCTTGGCCTCCCAAAGTAGGCCACTATGCCTGGCTCCTGTTTGTTTGTTTGCTTGCTTGCTTGCTTGTTTTCTGGTGGTACTGGGGTTCCTGGAAACCCTTCTCATTCCCAGACATCTATTTTTTTTTGTTTTTATTTGGAAACGGTCTCTTAAGCCAGCAAGGCTGGCTTCAAACCTGCGTGATTCTCCTGTCTCCACCTCCCAAGCGTGGGGGATTACAAGTGTCCATCACTACACTGTTTTATTTTTTGAAACAGGGTTTCATTGAGTTGCTGAAGGTCTGGTCAAGTTTCTAAGGCTGGACCCAAACCTACAATCTTCCTGTCTCAGCCTCCCAAGTGTCACTATATTTTTCAATGGTTTGAGCCTCCTGTTTCATAAACCTATGAAATATACCTGCTTGGACAGCTCAGGACCCCTTCCTATCAAGTACATAGAGCTGTGGGGGCCCAAGCCAGGTGTGGTGGTGCACACCTGTAACCCCAGTGCTTGGGAGCCTGAGACAGGATCAAGGTCAGTGCCCAGTAAATTAGCAAAACCTTATCTCAAAATAAAAACAAAAAGGGCTAGGGTATAGCTCAGAGTTAGGTAGAATGTCCCTGGGCTCAACCCCCAGCATCCCCAGTGCCTTCCTGTCTGTCTGTCTGTCTCTGTCTTGTGCATACATGCACACACTGTGATAGTTCCTCAGAAACTCTTCACCCAATAGTCCTGTTGCTGGCCTCCTTACCTGACCGCATCTCCCTGGGCTAGAGGAGGCTAGGAGGCTGCTGATTTCTGGGAAACCAGGGTGACCCTGCAGCACACATAGTTCTAATCCACTAGGTGAGTGCTGGCATTAGCTCTGTTAGGGCCTTGGAGGGGTCGCGCCCACACGCTGGTGGTCTGTGGTGACCATCCAAGATGTGCCCCAGTGACCCAGCCTCCCCAAACTCCACCTTACCCTCCCTTCCCTCCTAGCACCTCTCCTGCAGCCCGTGGGACCCCCCTGGGTCAAAGCACACCTGTGTCCTGGGCTCACTAGCCACATGTACCTTCCCTCTGCCTGCCCCCGGGAGCCCGTGTCCTTGCACCGTTTCCAGGGGAAGCTGCAGTTGTCCTGAGGCCTCCTGGGGCTCAGCCTTCTGGTTGACCTCCTGCCACTTGCCACACACTGGAAGCCCACTTCTGTGGGATTCGTGCTAGGTGCCTCTGCCTCCGTCTCTCTGGCTCATTCCATCAAACTCAAGGAAGATTCAGTACCTGGCCGCTCCTCCCTATGGCCACCACCCCTGACAACCGCAGTGTTAGCAGGCAGATATCCAACAGCCACAAGCGCCACGCAGCTCTCTCCCCTCGGTCAGCTTCTTGCCAGGCTCCCTTCCACCTGAGGACTCAACAGGGCTGCTGGGCCTGACCCCGCCTCCCTTCTCACGCTTTCTCAGGGGATGCCTTATAGCATCAGGTGTTCATGTCACCTTCCCAGAAAGGGTACCCAAGGCTAATTATTAGTGTCCTTCATCTAGTGTTATTACATCAGGATGATGATTATTTTTATTTTATATTTTGGTTCTGGAGATTGAACCCAGGGGCATTCTACTTCTGAGCTACGTCTCCAATCCTGTTTCACTTTTTATTTTGAAACAGGTTTTTATTTTGAAACAGGTCACTAAGTTGTGGAGGGTTTCACTAATTTGCTGAGGCTGGCTGTAAAACTACTATACTCCTGTTTCAGCCTCCCAAGTACTGGGATTATAAGCATATGCCACCATGCCCAGCTACATTGGTGGTAGTAGTAGTAGTAGTAGTAGTAGTAGTAGTAGTAGTAGTACTGGGGATTGAACCCAGGGGCACTTTACCTCCAAGCTATACCTGCAGCCCTTTTTGAAAAAGTTTGAAACAGATTCTTGCTGAGGGTCTTACTAAGTTGCTGAGGCTGGCCTCAAACCTGTGATCTCCTGTCTCAGCCTTCCAGGTCCTGGGGTCACAGGTGTGCACCACCACGTCTGCTACCCCATTTTATCACTGTCCCTTCATAGCATCTCATAATATGCACAATAGCATCTCATTGTATACACATATTACACAGTATATTACTATATATTTGCTCATTTATTTTATCATCTGTCACCTTCACCACCAGGACAGGAGCTGTGCCAATTTCATTACCTTTCCAGTCCCACTACCTAGAATCATTCTTGGCATAGACTCTCCAGACAGATTTTTTTTCTGTCCTGGGATTGAATTTAAGGACCCTCCATCAGTAAGTTACATACCCCGTCCTTTTTTTTTTTTTTTTTTTTTTTTAATTTTCAGACAGAGTCTTGCTAAATTGCCCAGATTGGCTTCCAACTTGTAATCCTCTTGCCTCGGCATCCTGAGTAGCTGGGATTACTGGTGTGCTCCATTGAGCAAGAATTCTGTAAACATGTATTAACAAATGAATAAATTAAGCCGGGCATGGTGGCACACACTTGTAATTCCAGCATTTGGGAGGCTGAGACAGGAGAATCGCAGTTTGTGGGCAGCCTCAGCTACTCAGCCTCTGCAACTCAGTGAGACCCTGTTTCAAAATACAGAATAAAAAATAGGGCTTGGAGGTAGAATGCCCCTGGGTTCCATCCCCAATACCCCAAAAATAAAGAATAAATTAGTGAATGTACAAACATTAGTGCTGTCCTTTTTCCTCCCTTCTTTCCTCCCTCCCTTCCTTCCTTCCTTCCTTCCTTCCTTCCTTCCTTCCTTCCTTCCATGCTAGGGATTGAACCAAGGGCTGTTCTACCTCTATTTTATTTTTTATCTTGAAACAGGACCTCCCTAAGTTGCTGAGAAGGGCCTTGAACCTGTGTTTCTCCTGTCTCAGCCTTCCAGATATTGGGATCACAGGTGTGCGATGTCCCGCCGGCTATTGGCGCTGTGCTCTGTAAAGTGGGCCCCTGCTGCCCCATGGTTCTGTCATGAACAGAGATTGGCAGGGAAGGTCATTGCCGCATTGGGATGGGGCTCAGACGTCAGCAGTTTCCATAAAATGGCTTTGGTAATGTTTGGGGAAACTGCACTAGAGAAGGCCTTCATCCACATGCTGAGTGCTGACCTAGGCCAGAGGAACTGTTTGCTGCAATTAGGAAGCTGAATAACTTTGGGGTCTGTGGATTCCCCAGCACTGATGTAAAAGGAAGCGTTAGCAAAGGCCTCAGTTAACAAGGTAACAAATAGGAATCGAGAGGAAGGAGATTCCTGAAATACTGCAAAGAACAATTTTAGTCCATTTTCTGCTTTGTTTTGTGATAAGAATATCTCAGAGGACCATTTCAGTACATAGATCACCTGCGAATTATCAGTTGGGCCATTGAAAATCCTCAATGGCAGTACATGTAATACCTAGGGATGGATATGGTTCTCAGAAATACTCAAAAGCAGCTAGGTATGGTGATACATGGTTGTAATTCCAGCACTTGGGAGGCTGAGACAGGAGTATTGTAGGTTTGAGGACAGTCTCAGCAAGTAGTGAGACTCATCAATCGAGTAAGACACTATTTCAAAATAAAGATAAAACAGAACTAGGGGTGTAGCACAGAAGTAGAACAACTCTGGATTCAATCCCCAGTACCACATAAGAGAGAGAGGGATGGAGGGAGGAAGAGAGAGAGGGGGGGAGGGAGAGAGAGAGAGGAGGGGGGGAGAGAGAGGAGGGAGAGAGAGGAGAGAGGAGGGAGAGAGAGAGAGAGAAGAAGAAGAAGAAGAAGAAGAAGAAGAAGAAGGAGGAGGAGGAGGAGGAGGAGGAGGAGGAGGAGGAGGAGGAGGAGGAGGGAGAGATGAAAAAGAAGAGAAAAATACTCAAAAGCCACATTGGACTCAAGTTTAATGTGGAGGACAATCTGGGGAATGTTCTGGAATTGAACCTCAATGTCTCCTTGCTCCAGTTGTTGTGGGCAAAATGACTTTCTACGACTTTTAGGGATAAATGGGACTTCCTGCTCCTTCTCTGACCCACAGAGGAGGATTCAGTTCTTCTCAGGGAAGAGGAAATGGTGGCCCATAAAACATTTTTTATTTTCTCCAACGCGTTGACACTCCAAAGCTGTGCCCTGAATGTTTGCACCTAGCCCCCAGCGCACCTCAGGTGCTTGCTGTGGGTGTGGTGGGGAGGGTCTAGTTCTGAAGCTTTTTCAGGACAGTGTTCACAGCCCCAGAAAAATATTCAATGGGTTCCATACTCCAGGCTCCTGGAGACAGATGTCAGGCCAGGGTGGTAGGGATGGAGGAGACACACTGCACCCTGGGTAAGACCCTTGCTCCCAGAAACTCGCTGAACTGCAGGGCTGCGTCCCCAGGCCTTTGGGTGGCTTGTGAGGGTGCCTCCAGGGTGGCAGAGGGCGCGCCCCAGTCCCCCTCCCTCCACTTCTGCTCATTGTCCGTCCTCACTCTTCTCTCCCGCTCTCCCCCACCTCATCAGTCAGCACAGATACAGAGAACAGGCGTTCTGGGGTTGGAAGGGAAAGAAAGAAATGGAATTGCCTTGCTTTTCTTTTGTGGATTTTCTTTTGACTTGGTCATTCTCCAATTTCTTTTTAAAAAATTGGGTTCAGCTGGGCGTGGTGGCACACACTTGTAATCCCAGCATTTGGGAGGCTGAGACAGGAGGATCACAGTTCTCGGGCAGCCTCAGCTACTTAGTGAGGTCCTTTGCTTGCAACTCAGTGAGACCCTGTTTGAAAATAAAGAATAAAAAATAGGGCTGGGGGTGGAGCTCTGAAATAGAATGCCCCTGGTACCAAAAAAAACAAAAAAAGCTGGGTGCAGTGGTACACACCTGTCATCCCAGTATTTGAGAAGCTAAAACAGGAGGATTGCAGGTTTGAGACCAGCCTCAGCAACTCAGTGAGACTGTTTCAAAACAAAAAAGTAAAACAGGCTGCGGTGTTGCTTGGAGTAGAAACAAATAGTCTGGGTAGAGCACTCGGTGTGGAGTGCTTGTCTGGCCATGCGAGGCACTGGTTCAACTCCCAGCACTGCAGATAATAGTAATAATATATAATATACAGTGTAATCATATATTAATTATTGCACAATATACTTATTGTTATATGTATTATTTATTATATTAATATTTATATATTACTTATTATATATATTTATATTATATAAATATATTCCTTATTATAGTAAATCATTTTTATATATTTATTATATTATATAATTTATCATATTGTCATATTTGATGATAAATAGTATAAATAAATAGGTAAACAAAACAGATACTTTATGTTGTGAGGACTAATATCCTATACTAGCTATTGCTGGTTCTCATGAATCTTAAAGATTCATACTTTCCCTTTTAGCACAATTCTTGGGCTTTTGAGACTATCTTCTTCTTCTTTTTTTTTTTTTTTTTGGAGGGAGATACCAGGAATTGAATTCAGAGGCATTCTACCTCTGAGCTACAATCGTAGTCCTTTTCATTTTTTTTTTTTTTTTGTGAAAGAGTATATCACCGGGCGTGGTGGCGCACTCTTGTAATCCCAGCATTTGGGAGGCTGCGACAGGAGGATCGTGGTTTGCGGACAGCCTCAGATATTTAGGCCCTCTGCAATTTAGCGAGACCCTATTTCAAAAATAAAGAGTAAAAATTAGGGCAGGGGGCGTAGCTCAGAGATTGAATGCTCCTGGGTTCCATCCCCAGACCTGCAAAAAAAAAAAAAAGAAGAAGAGTATACCGCTAGGTTGCTGAGACTGGCCTCCAACCTGTCGTTCTCTCCTCGGCCTCTCAAGTATTGGGATAACAGGTATGCACCACGACACCCAACTGGGTGCTGTATCCTTTCAATCTGAAGCAACATCACAAAGTCACTTTCCATTCATTCTGACTTGACGGAAGCACATCTGATTTTTCCCTTCCTAATTTCCTATTTTGTCACCCCTGGCACCAGACAGAGATGTGATAAATGATGGTGGGTGGTACTTACCTGCTGCTTTGGGTGCTGTAGATCAACAAAGTGCAGGATTAAAAACTAACATCAGCCGGGCGTGGTGGCGCACGCTTGTAATCCTAGCATTCGGGAGGCTGAGACAGGAGGATCGTGGTTCGTGGACAGCCTCAGCTACTAAGTGAGGCCCTCCGCAACTTAGTGAGACCCTGTTTCAAAATAAAAGAATAAAAAATGGGGAAGGGGGTATAGCTTGGAGTCGAATGCCCCTGGATTCCATCCCCAGACCCGAAAAAAAAAAAAAAAAAACTAACATCATCTGCAGAAGAAAGACCTTCTATGTTCTAAACAAAAGACAACAAGCAAACCAGTAGGCCTAGTGTTGCCATGGAAACGGTCTCTGTGTGCTTGTGAGTGGTCCTACATCCAAACACACGAAGGTGGTGCCTTGTGGCATCGTTCTCTATGAGAACCCCTTGGGGCCTGGCAGAAGCTCTGGCCACTCTGCGTGTGGCTGAGGGTAGTGTGTCGCTCAGCTTTCTACTGCTGTGAGAAAATGCCTGAGACAAACACTTTTAAAAGGAGGAAAGGTTTATTTTGTCCCATGGCATCAGTGCGTGGTTTGTGCGTGGCTCTGTTGCTTCTGCGCCTGTGGTGAGGCGGAGCGTGCTGGTGGGTAGCATGCAGCGGGGAAGGAGAGAGCGCGAGCCAGAGCCCAGCACAAAATCTGCCCTTCAAGGCACATCCCCAGTGAAACCCCTTCCTCCAACTATGCCCCACCTCCTAAGGCTTCTACCACCTCCCAGTAACCCAGTGAAGTATGAACCATGATAGGGTTACTCCATTAATGAGGTCAGAGCCCTCAGGATCCAGTCAGTTTCCCCACCACCAGACACTGCTGACTGGGGGACGCAGCCTTCAACACATCAACTTTAGGGGGACATTTTCAAGCTGTAACAGGCAGGCTACACTGCTCTGGCACATAGACCTGTATGGCGATGAAAGTTTCTTTCTTCTTGTAATAGTCTGGGATAGATGCTGGATTCCAGGCCTGGGAAGGTTGACAGGCAGGGATTGGGCTTATGGTGCTCCACCGTGCTCAACCCGTGGTTCCCGGGAAGTGGAGAGCAGGGAGGCCCACCTGCAGGGGCTTGTGCAGTCCGGTTCCTGGACCTGCCTCACTTGGGTGCATGTTGCTTTGGCTAGAAATTTTACTTCTTTGATTTACTGTTGTGGTCTGAACACTGAACCCAGTGCCTTGCACATGTGACACCCCCATGGCCCTTTCTAGAACAGGAGGCAAACTGTCGCTAGTGTCCTGCCAGCTGCCTCCTCCTGGGCACAGTGTCTTGCAGACTGAGTGGAATCAGCTGAGAAGCCCTGCATCGAGCCTTGGTGGCATCAGCAAGTTTCAGAGTGAGAGGATGAGACGGGAAGCCAGAATCACCACCCAGAGGGTCCCCAGCACCACGCTCGCTCGGCTGCAGTAACTTTCCTCTTCAGTCCCTGGCTCAGGGCGACTTCCTTGTGTCCCCTGAGCCCTGTGCAGCATGGCCTTGCCTCCAGGCTCATGCATCTCCTCACTACCCAGGATCTACCAACCCAGTTCCCAGGGCCCTTATTTAGCCACCCACTGGCCTCCTTGACTTAGCGCCCGGGTCTTACGGGACGCATGAGCTCCGGTGGTTTGGGCTCGCACGGCTTTGGTCCCTCAGTGTGAGCGCCTGCGCTCTGGCCAGCGCCGGGCTGAGGCCCGATGCTCGGGTGTGGCCGCTGCGGCCTTGCTTGGCTTTGGCGTCGTTTTCCTCTTTCAGTGACCTCACCTCCATCTGACTTCCCGCCTGGTGCCTGCTGCTTTGGATCTACTGAGTACACTTAAGTTCTTTATTTATTTTATGACATCAGGGATTGAACTCAAGGTTTTACACATGCTACACCTTCGGCCCTGGTTGGGCTTTTCTGGGGCCTCCTCTTTAACGTGGAAGACACTTTCCCTCCACCTTACCAGTTACATGTACCACTGTACCCACCTGCAAACCCCCGGCCTCCCCAGAGTCTAGGCTCTATCTGTGTTGGGGGCCTGGGACTTTACCTCCTTCTTCCCGTGAAGAGCTTCCTAAAAAAACAGTTGGGATTTAGCCAATTCAGAAGAGATATAGACCTAAAATATACTTAGAAAGAATCTTTCCATTCACCTAACATGTCAACAGCTTTTTTTTTTTTTTTTTTTTGCTGGTACTGGGGTTCCTGGAAGCCCTTCTACCTCCGGGCTACACTCCCAGACCTATTTTTTATACTTTTTTATTTGGAAACAGGGTCTCTTAAGCCAGCATGGCTGGTTTCAAACCTGCACGATCCTTCTGTCTCCACCTCCCAAGCGCGGGGATTACAAGCGTGCACCACCATGCCCGGCGTCAACAGCTTTTTAATAGTGTATTTTTTGTTGTTGTTTGGTACTGGGGATTGAACTCAGGGGCCCTATACCTCCCAGCTATACCCCACAGACCTTTATTTATTTATTTATTTATTTATTTATTTATTATTTATTATTTTTCAGTACTGGGGATGGAACCCAGGGGCATTCTACCTCCGAGCTTCACCTCCAGTCCCATTTTTTATTTGTTATTTTGAAACAGGGTCCCACTGAATTCCAAAGGGCCTCACTAAGTAGTAAATGAAGCTGTCCTTGAACCACGATCCTCCCGTCTCAAACCTCCCAAATGCTGGGATTACAAGCATGCGTCACCATGCTCAGCTCCTTTTATTTTAATTTTTATTTTTTGAAACAGGGTCTCACTAGCTTGCTACAAGTCTTGACAAATTGCTAAGATTGGCCTTGAACCTGCAATTCTCCTGTCTCAGCCTCCCAAGTGCTGGGATTTGTGGGCATGTGCCACCATATCTAGCATAATGATGTGATTTTTACATAGGTAATCTACTGCCCGTTTCTCATTTAAGTTACAAACCCCTGATAAATGTCTCCTCTAATATGCCCAAACTAGGGAACATAGAGGATACCAGTGGGACTCCAGATAATGGAGGGGAAATATCAGCAAAGTTTGAATGGAAAGATAGGAGAGGAGGAAGGCTGAAATTGATTAAGGAGGGTCTACATCTGAATATGTGTAAAATTATGAATATGGTATGGTTACCCTGGACAACCATTGGTGGGAGGGGGAAGGGAAAATGGGGGTGGGGGAGAGGGCACCAAGTATAGTTTAAATATATACCATTTATGTTCAATAAAAATGTGTTTAAAAATATTTGATGAATCTCTCTCTCTCTCTCTCTCTCTCTCTCTCTCTCTCTCTCTCGCTCTCTCTCTCTCTATTACTAAGGATCAAAACCAGAAGAGCCTTACCACTGACCTACCTCTACAGTCCTTTTTATTTTTTATTTTGAGACAGGATATTTCTAAGTTGCTGAGGCTGGCCTTGAACCGGTGATCCTCCTGTTTCAGCCTAGTGACCAAGCCTTCAACATGTGTTCCCCTTTGGGAGGTATTTTAAATCCAAACTATAACATATGCTAATGAGATGACTAGTGGTTGAAGCCCATAGATAGCTTCAAGTTGGGTGCTGGTTGCCAGAAAGACCAAGACATATGCTACAGTCTAAGTATGTTCCCAAAATACTTGCACGCTGGAAACTCAATTCCCTGCAACAGTGTTGACAGGTGGGGTCTAATGAGAAATGATTAGAGCGTAAGGGCAGAGTGAGTGGACTCAGGCAAATAGATTCTTTTATCACTGCGGTGGTTTCTTTATACTAGAACAAGTCTCTCTCTCTCTCTCTCTCTCTCTCTCTCTCTCTCTCTCTCTCTCTCTCTCTCTCTCTCTCTGCTATTAGAGATTGAACCTAGGGGTGGTCTACCATGGAGCTACACTCCTATTGTTTTTATTTTTTGTGGGTCTGGGGATGGAACTCAGGGCCATTCGACCTCTGAGCTACACCCCCTGCCCTGTTTTTCATTCTTTATTTTGAAACAGGGTCTCACTGAGCTGCAGAGGGCCTCACTAAGCTGAGGCTGTCCGTGAACCGCGATCCTCCGGTCTCAGCCTTCTGAATGCTGGGATTACAAGTGTGAGCCATCACACCTGGCTTATTGTTTGTTTGTTTGTTTGTTTGTTTTATTTTTGGTGGTACTGGGGTTCCTGGAAGCCCTTCTACCTCCGGGCTACACTCCCAGACCTATTTTTACATTTTTGTTTGGAAACAGGGTCTCCTAAGCCAGCGCACACTGCTGGCTTCAAACCTGCGCGATCCTCCTGTCTCTGCCTCCCAAGTGCAGGGATTACAAGCGTGCGTCACCACGCCTGGCTTATTGTTTATTTTGGAACAGGGTCTCACTAAATTTCAGAGCTGGCCTCAAACCTGTGATCCTCCTGTCTTAGCCTCCCAAATTCTGGGGTTACAGGCGTGGGCACTCTGCCCGGCTTCAGCTCTTTGTCGAGCTCTCTTTCTGAGCCTTCTTTGCACTTTCCCCATGGAATGATGAACTGAGAAGGCCCCCGCCAATGCCAACACCTCAGTCCTGGACTTCCTAGCCTCCAGAACTGTGGGAAATGAATTTCTGTTCATCATACTTTGTGATGTTGCCTTAGCACACAACAGGCCAACACAGTATGACTACGGGTTTGAAAATCCCAACTTTGTGCCTCAACCTGGGGGAAGGAGAGGGCCTGAAAGTTGAACGGGTCACCAAGGGCCAGAGACGTCAACAGCAGTGCCTGCTGGGGGGCCTCTGTAAACCCCAAAGGACAGGGCTCCCAGGGCTTCCAGGCATCTGGAGCGCGGTGCACCCAGGGGCCATGGAGGCTCCATGGCCTTTCTACCCCAGAAGCCCTGTGCAGCCTCTTCCTCTTCATTTGTATCCTTTAGAGGTTACAAGGAAACAGAACCATCTTTCCCCGTTTTTATTTTTTTTTATTTATTTTTTGTTGGTGCACTGTATTCATACATCATAGTGGGATACAAACTTTTGTAGACATACATGCACACAACGCCCAGTCAGCCCCCACCCGATCCCCACCCCATTCTCTCCCCATCCCTCCCTCCCATGCTTGGCTTAGTGGTTGACATCTAGTATTATAGCAATTTATCCAAAATTAAAAATGATAATCTCACATAACAGTTTCATTTGTCTGATACCAAGCTTTTGATGACTTAAAGATAACATTTCAATATTTCTTTTTACTTTCTTTCTTACCAGAGAATATTTTTTTAGGTGAAACTATCATATATTTATATATTTATTTTTCAGAAAAAAAATCTATCCTAATATGGAAAATGGACTCTAGATACCCAAAACCATCTTGAAAAAGAACAAAGCTAGAAGATATATATTTTCTGATTTCAAACCATATAAAGCTACAATAATTGAAACAGTGTAGTACTATTCTAAAGGCAGATATATAAACCATTGGAGTTAAATAAAAGCCTAGAGCTAAATTCTTCCCTATATTGTCAAGTTATTTTTGACAAGGTATCCATGAACATTTGGTGGTGGAAATAATAATCTTTTAACTAAATATTGTTGAAACATAATAATTACATGGAAAAGAATAAAGTTGGACCCTTACCTAATCCCATATACAAATATTAACTCAAAATAGATAAAAGATCTAAATATAAATCTTAAGACTATAAACTTTTAGGAGAAAATCTGGGTCATAAAACCTCACAACATTGAAATTGGCGGTGATTTCTTGGATATGATTTCAATGGCACAGGCAACAGAAGAGTATACAAACTCCCTAAAAAATAAAAAAATATTGTATATCCAAAGACAATGTAAACAGAGTTAAAAGTTACTAATAGAATGGGATAAAATATTTCCAAATGCTATATCTGAAGGTATATAATATTCCAACTAGAAATCCTAAAAATTAACAACAATAAAGGCAAACAATACCCTTTACAGATAGGTAAAAGACTAACATAAATAATGAATCTCCACAGATAACCAATCTTAGTTGTCTGTTGGATGGAAAATCTTGTTTCTCTGGTTCTGGTGTGTGTTACCTATTTCTGCTTTGTAGTTAATCTCTTTGAGTATTTTCTCTAGCGCTGGTTTTGAAGACATAAATTCCTTCAGTTTCTGTTTGTCATGGAAGCTTTTTATTTCTCCATCTAATTTGATAGAAAGTTTTCCTGGGTAGGAAATTTTTGGCTGGAAGTTGTTTTCTTTCAGAGTTTGGAATATGTTACTCCAAGCCCTTCTGGCTTTCATGACTTGGTTTGGGAAGTCTGGAGTGATTCTAATTGGTTTGCCTCTGAATGTCACTTGGCCCTTTGTTTTTGTTGCCTTTAAGATTCTCTGCTTGGCTTCCACATTGGTCATTTTGACAATTATGTGGCGTGGGGATCCTCTTCTCCGATCCTGTCTAAAGGGAGTTCTATAAGTTTCCTGGACCTGTGTATCAACCTCTTGCTCTATGTTTGGAAAATTTTCTGCTATTACTTCCTTAAAGATATTGTTGATCCCTTTGGTTTCACTTTCTTTTCCCTCCTCTATTCCAATTATTCTTAGGTTAGCTCTCTTAAAATGGGCCCATATTTCTTCAATATCAGATTCCTGCTGTCGGATATTTTTTCCTAGATTAGAAACTATGCGTTCATTTTTGGAATGATCATCTTCTAAGAGCAAGATTCTGTTCTCCATGTGGTCTAATCGGTTGTTTGTGCTTTGAATTGAGGCCTTTACTTCATTAATTGCATCCTTTATCTCTTTTTGGCTCTCTCTGAGTTCTTTTCGAAGCACCTCTATTATTTCTACAGTTATTTTCCTGATTTGATCTTCTAGAAATCTCTGATTTTCTGTTTTATCGGGTTCTGATGTTGTGGGGTTGTGGGCATTCATTGCTCCAGTATTATTCCTCTTTCCCATGATTTTGGAAGTTTGTGCCTTCTCTGGGTTCTTCCCTTGGGTCACTATGACTTCACGTAAGGTGCTCTGGATCTCGAGTCTGTGCTATCTCATACCCCACTACTCCTTTACTGGGTTGTATCACAGAGTCTCTGACCCAGGGAGTCGATAGAGGCTGCTTTAGACTGTGGGGGGTGCCAGGTTGCATGTTCTCCTATGGTGTGATATCTCTGCCACCGCCCCTCCCCCACTGGGTCCAGTCCCAGGGAGTACAGTACTGGGATTTCTCCTCTGTGGCCCGCAATTTGACTCACTGTTCTTGAGTACGCAGATGTAGCTGTACTGGATTCGGTGAATTCTCTGCTGCTGCCACTGGTGGCAATATGGCGCCGCTGCTATGCCCTCGGCCGTGAGTCTGGCGTATTTCTTCTTGGTTTTGATTTCCACTCTGAATCCCTGCAGCGTGTGCTGAGCTCAGCCACTGGGAGCTTTAGATTTTACCTGCGGCGAGAAATCCCGCCTGGCTGTTCTGCAGCGGCTCACTTCGGCTTGCTGTAGCCGTCCGGTGAAGTCGCCGCTGCCGCCAGGAGTATGGCGCTGCTGCCATGGCCTCGGGCATGAGGCCGGTGTATCTCCTCTGTGGCTCTGAGCTCTGTTCTCAGTCCGCTTTCTCTCTGGAGCCTGGTGATTTTTTTGTTTCTCTGGTGATGGTGTTTTCTGGCTATGAAAGGCGCTGATTTTGTGGTAATGAAGATTAGTTGTTAGCGGGGCTCTTAAGCCCTGCTTTTCTCGGTCCATCTTTCCCTGTTTTGAATGAGAACATATAGTCCATTTTAGCAAGTTAATGGAGCACAAATTGCAGGCACTGGGAATCTGCCGTCTATAACCAGCTGGTCAGAATTATGATCTCTCACTGAAATTTGCAGCTGGCATCTGAGATGGGAACAGGCTTGTATGTCTGTAGGATCTGATGCTACCCCAGTTGGTATCAGAACAGAGTTAAATTGTGGGGTACCCAGGTGGTATCTGATAGAGACTTGGTTGGTTGTTGGTGAGAAATCCCCACACATTTTGGTGACTAGAGTGAAGAATTCTGTGTTGAGTATTTATTGACCATGGTGAGGGTCTATCGAAATCAGGTGTGATGGTACACGGTACTTGGAAGGCTGAGACAGGAGGATCACAGGTCTAAGACTAGACTTAGCAACTTAATGAGACTCTGCAACCTAGTGAGACCCTGTTTCAAGGCAAAAAATAAAATAAAATAAATAATAAAAGGGTTGGAGTGTAGCCTCTGCGTTCAATCCGTACTATCAAAATGAAAACAATTGTACTTGGGAGGTGGAGACAGGAGGGTCGCGCAGGTTCGAAGCCAGCCTCACTGGCTTAAGAGACCCTGTTTAAAAAAAAAAAAAAATATATATATATATATATATATATATATATATATATATATATATTATATATATAATAGGTATGGGATTGTAGCCGGGAGGTAGAGGGTTTCCAGGAACCCCCGTACCAATAAAATAAAATAAAAAATAAAATCTAGCTTATAAGGATGTCCCTGGGTTCAATTCCCAGTACCAAAACTTTTTTTTTTTTTTTTGTGGGTCTGGGGATGGAACCCAGAGGCATTTAACCCCCGAGCTACAACCCCTGCCCTATTTTTTATTCTTTATTTGAAACAGGGTCTCACTAAGTTGCAGAGAGCCTCACTAAGTAGCTGAGGCTGTCCATGAACCGTGATCCTCCTGTCTCAGCCTCCCGAATGCTGGGATTACAAGCGTGCACCACCACGCCCGGCAATACCTTATTTAAAAAAAAATTGTTTTGGAAGCCGGGCGTGGTGGCGCACGCTTGTAATCCCCATGCTTGGGAGGTGGAGACAGGAGGATCGCGCAGGTTTGAAGCCAGCTGCGCTGGCATAAGGGGCCCTGTTTCCCAAAATAAAATAGGTCTGGGAGTGTAGCCCGGAGGTAGAAGGGCTTCCAGGAACCCCAGTACCACCAAATAAATAAATAAATAAATAAATAAATAAATAAGGTATAAGGGAGGATAGTTCAGAAGCAGAATGCCCCTCCCTGATTCAATTCCCAGTAAAACAAACAAACAAACAAACAAAATCTAATACTTAAGAGAAAGTTAACTTAAAGACTGTGTATAAGAGAGAAAGGCAGACATTTGCTTTACTATTCTGAAGCTTCTTTGTCATTTTTCTTTTTCTTTTTTTTGTGATCCTGGGAATTGAACCCAGGGTTTCACACATGCTAGACAAGCACTCTACTACTGAGCTACACCTCCGACCTTTGTTGTTGCATTTATTTTAACATTTTATTTTAATCAGTTTTAACAGCAATGTAGCTGCATTTTGAAATGAGAATCTGTCTTGATAAAAATATAGAAGTTATATAAAGAGAAATATTATATATGCAGCCTTAAAGTTGGCCTTACTGGGAGATTCTTTGAGGCTAATTCCTGTCCTCTGGCTAAGTGGATCTGCAAGATAAGTTGTATGCTAGAAAATAATAGTCCAAACCTAAGGAGAGAAGTGGGGCCCAGGGTGCACACCTTGTAATCCCAGTACCAGGGAGGCTGAGACAAGAGGGTCCCAGGTTTGAGGCCAGCGCATGGTAACTGAGCAAGACCCTGTTTCCAAAAAAAGAGTATAGCTCGGAGGCAGAATATCCCTGGGTTCAATCCACAGCACCACAGGGGAAAAAAAATGAGAAGAAAAATCTGCCAAGTAAGAACAAATTTTGTTTTGCAGAAACTGACTCATTTGAAGTGAAGGGAAAACATGATAGATGATTTAAAAGGAAACGTTTGAGTGAAGCCTGCCTGCTGTACCCATAGCTACCTGCCCACAAGAATGCGGCTCCCTGGTGACGGCTGCTCTCATTATAGAAAATGAGTGGAAGATAAATTATGTAAATTTACATTGACTGAGGATCCTGATGGGGCACTTAGGAATTTTGATTATTAAAACAAACAGAATTTTACATAAAAAGAAATTAAAAGATGAAAGATAATTTGCTATAGCCTTAGAATGAAATCTGAATCATCCAGAATAACAGTAACATTACTGTAAGTTATTTGCAGGTAACAGCAATTTTGTGGACCTGAAAGGAAATATCAAGTGGCTTTTGGGCTGCAAATTTCTATTTTCTATTTATAAGAAGAAAGTCACATTTTTCATAAGCATTGGCCATTAAGTAAAATAAAAGTCTACACCATTCTCTGGTCTGTTTAAAGCAGTTTTTTTTATTTTTAAATAACAATCTAAGCCGTGCCTGGTGGTGAATATCTATCATCCCACTATTTGAGAGGCTGAGACAGATGAATCACAAGTTCAAGGCCAGCTCCAGCAGTGTAGTGAGGCCAGTTCTGGGTTCAATATCCAGTACCAAAAAAAAAATCAATTTAATTTAAAAATTGAGGATTAGAAAACAGGAAGTGGGAACGAATAGAAAGCCACACAGTCTCCTTGTGTGTGTGGGGGGGGGCGGTTATGGGGGTGGAATCCAGGGACTTCTACCTCCAAGCTATACCCTCAGCTTTATTTTATTTTTTTGTTTGGAAATAAGGTCTCCCTAAGTTACTGATAGCCTCGCTAAGTTGCTGAGGCTGGTTTTGAACCTACAATCCTCTTGTTTCAGCCTGCCATGTACTGGGATTATATGCATGCATCACCATACCTGAATGAACATGATTTCTTTCTTTTCTCTTCTTTTTTCTTTTCTTTCTTTTTTTAAAATTTCTTTTCACTACCAGGGATGGAACCCAGGGGCATTCTACCTTCGAGCTACACCCCTAGCCCTATTTTTTTCCTTTTTTGGTGGTACTGGGGGTAGAACCCAGAGGCTTTTCTACCTTCAGGCTATACTCCCAGACCTACTTTATACTTTATTTGGAAACAGGGTCTCACTAAGTTGCTGAGAGCCTCACTAAGTAGCTGAGGCTGGCTTTGAACCTGTGTGATCCTCCTGTCTCAGCCTCCTAAGCGCTGGGATTCGAAACAGGGTCTCACTGAATTGCAAAGGAACTTACTAAGTAGCTGAGGCTAGCCACAAACTGTAATTCTCCTGTCTCAGCCTCCTGAATGCTGAGATTACAAGCATGCACCACCATGCCTGGCTTTGAACATGTTCCTTCCTTTCTCTCTTTCTCTCTTTCTCTCTTTCTCTCTTTCTCTCTTTCTCTCTTTCTTTCTTTCTTTCTTTCTTTCTTTCTTTCTTTCTTTCTTTCTTTCTTCTCCTTCCTTCCTTCCTTCCTTCCTTCCTTCCTTTCTTTCTTCCTTCCTTTTTTCTTTCTTTCTTTTTCTTCTTTATTTATTTTTGTTGTATTGGGGATGGAACCCAGGGGCTTTTGACCTCCAGCCTATACTCCCAGACATATTTTATACTTTATTTGGAAACAGGGTCTCACTAAGTTCCTGAGAGCCTCACTCAGTAGCTGAGGCTGGTTTCGAACTTGTGCGATCCTCCTGTCTCAGCCTCCCAAGCACTGGGATTACAAGCATGTGCCACCACGCCTGGCTTGAACATGATTCTTTATACACTTAAAAATTTGATAAGCTCAGGCTTACTGAATATATTAGCAAAAGCAAATGAAAGTAGCATTTAAAATTTTTTCTTAGTGAGATATTACTCAATCCTTAATTGCTATAATTTTAAATGAATTTCTTTTTCTATACAGACATATTGGAAATGCAACTATATTGTTTCAGTTGCCCACTTACTAAAGAACAAACAAAACACCCAAACATGTATAACTTGCTACACACCAAAGTTAAGGATCCCCTGCAAAAGCAGCCCAAGTCATAGGCCAGTGGTCTCTCACAGCCCTCTAAATAAGTGGAGAAAGCACTGTTACATCTGAGCCAGAACGTCATGCTCAAGTTAAGTATTCCATGTTTATTGCCTTTCTGGATCCCCAGATATGTATATTTTGGCAATTTATGGTTCAGAGGAGAATACACAAATCTTTTTACAAACACAAATCTGTTGATGTGTTGTACCAGTGAAGACAGACAAAGGACAGCTGGAGAATACCCAAATGTTCACATTTAGTACTGACATAGCACTTTCAAATCTGTAACGTGCTTCGCAAACATTAACTAATTAAGATGAACAGCACTCCTGCAAGGTATTTAGCAGGATGCAAAAACGAAAACCTACAAGCAAGACAGTGAGGATGCCGAAATGATGAAGTGCTAAACCAAGCTGACCTGAAAACCAGTGGGCTTCCTTCCCCCTTTTCTTGCCATGGTGCCTTTGGGAAAACGCAAGGAGTGGATTTCATGCCAAGGAGGAGACAGGAGCTGATGTCTGGCTGGGGATGGGCAGGGGGACTGGGATCACTTTAGGCTTCACATTTGCAAAGGGGAAATGTTCTGCTTACTTAGAGAAGGGGCTTCAAGAATATGGCCCTTTTAGGAGTACCTCCAGAGGATACAAAATTAACACAGTGTTTAATTAATCTGCTGCAGATTGCCTTCATATAAGGAAACCCCATGTAGGAAGTACCTGCTGAAAAGCCAGACACTGCGCACTGGGGAGGGTGAAGGGAGCAGTGGCCTGTGTACCCGAGAGCTGCTCTTTCAGGAAGCAGAGGAGGCCTGGAATTGCCCCAGCGTCTGTCTGCACAGACCTTTCTGATACTGATCTTTTCTCCTGCACCCACCCAACCTGTATGAGGGCTGAGTAAGCACTCTACCACTGAGCTACACCTCCAGCCCCAGTCACTTTTGTTTTGAGACAGGGTCTCACTAAGCTGCCCAGGCTGACCTCAATTTGTGATCCTTCTGCCCCAGCCTCCTGAGTAAATTGGGGTTACAGGCCTTAACCCGTGCTGTCTCCTAGGTGTGTGTGCATTACTGAGGACTGAGCCTAGGGATGCTCTACCATTCAACTACATGCCTAGCTAGCCCTTTTTATTTTTTATTTTGAGACAGAGTCTGGCTAAATTGCCCAGGCTGGCCTCATACTGCACTTGGCGTGCTCTTGAGGCCTTTTTTTTTTCTTCTGGGAGGACAGCTATCATATCCAAGGATACATGTCCATATAAGAAGGTGTCAGTAATGACCTTATTAACATATACAGGGAGTAGTGGGATGGGGGTAGGAGAGAACATCACCAACAGATGTTGTGTGCATATATGAATGTACCACTTTGATGGTTATTTGTTTTGGTGGTACTGGGGCATTTTACCTCTAAACTATATCCCCAGTCCTCAGGGAGGAAGATGGAGGTGGCTGCAATGGCGACCACGACTGCAGCAGTAATGGTTAGTAGCAGCCGAATAGGACATGCGTTCCCCTGAGAAACCTTGGACAAAAGATTTTGATTTAGTAGCCGAATGGGACAATACATAGAAACATTTCCAGTCGTCACATCCTATCTGAAACATAGAAGAGAGAGTGGAAAATGGCGGAATTAGAGGCAAGATGGCAGCACGGCACCCGCCACTGCAAGAAAAGTGATTTTTGGAGGGATATCCCAGAGGAGATCAGAAAGTAGACTGCTCCTGCCACCCATGCACAGGAATACTTAACAACAACATGCCATAGGAGAGACCATGAAGGTGGCGGCGGAGACGAGTATTCAGGAGAGGGAGACAGATCCAACCAAATCCACCTTGAATTTTTGAAGAAATCTCTCCAAAAGTAGACTGTTCCTGTCCCACATGTTCAGGAACTCTGAACAACATACTATGTAAGAAAAAGTTTTGCGGAGATGAACCAAAATGGTGGTAGCGGTGGCGGCCAGTATTCGGGAGAGGCAGACAGATCCAATCCAATCCACCTTGAATTTTTGAAAATATCTCCCCAAAAGTAGACTGCTCTTGCCACACATGTGCAGGAATCCTGGACAACAATACTATGTAAGAAAAATGTCTGGGGCAAGTCAAAGGGAGCCCTGCTCATATTACTGGGCTGATTCAATGTGCTGGAGGTCCTGGGAGACCTCAGCTCATGACTGCTGCGCTCCTCTGCACTGCGCTGGGGGCCAGGGTGTGCTTGGAGCAGCAGATCCCGCTCTCCATGGTGAGGCTGCGAACCTCCACGTTCAGTGGGAAGATAAAATCCATTGCTGCTAGGGAATTGGGCTCTTAGCTTCTGCACATGACACGTGCTATTTTCATATATATATATAGAGAGAGGGGGGGGGTAGGAACCTCTGTTAACGTCATGCCCACAGTGACAGTAACCAGAGCCTGCTGGACAGTGAGGGCAGGTCTGGAGCCAGTGAGGCCGAGCCCTGAGCCTGCCACAGGGCGAGGCTGGGTCTGGAACCAGTGGGCTGGGCCTGGAGCCTGTTGTGTGGGAGGTCTGGAACTGGGGCCTGCTTCACAGCAAAGGGCCAGCGGGCTTCTTCAGCTGTGTGGCCAGGAAGCACTAGAAACTGCCGCTGCCTCACCCAATCTCTCAGCAGATTTCCAGACCCAAGTGACCTCAATTTAAAAAAAAAATTGGTTGTGAGTGGATCATCCTGTCAAAGTTACTCACCTTCTGGCTTTCAGGTTTTCAGTAAGTGGGAATAAGTGTGGAGAAATAGAAGCTCTAATACATTGTTGGTGGGATTGCAAGTTGGTGCAACCACTTTGGAGAACAGTATAGAAGATCCTCAGAAGAAGGAAAACGAACTTACCATATGATCCAGCAATACCACCTCTGGGTATCTACCAAAAAGAGTGAAAAGCAAATACCAAACTAATGCATGAACAACCATGTTCATAGCTGCACAGTTCACCATTGCCAAACTGTGGAACCAGACAAGAGTCCTTCAATGAGAGGATTTCAAAACTATGGGATATGTACACAATGGAATTTTGCTCAGCCATAAGGGAGAACAAAATTATGGCATTTACAGTGAAATGTCACAAAAAAATAAGAGATCAGATGCTTTTCTTAATGTGCAAAATATTAGGGAGAAACGGGTAACAGGAGGAACTCTAGATGAAGAAGGGACCCTATAGAGGAGCAACTAAGGTGACATATCTGAGGGGATAAGAGGGAGGAAGAGGGAAACTCTTTAACACACATGATGTACTTACACATATCAAAGTCAACAGGAAGCTGAGCATGGGTAGGAGGGAGGGGAGGGAAGGGGTTAGAGATTGGGTAGGGGCTGATTGGGTGATGTGTGCATGTATATCTCCACAAGTTGGTTTTTTTTTTCCATTGAGGTGTATGACTGCAATGCGGCAATAAAAATTTATTTTAAAAAAATACAGCTGGGGGTGTATCTCAGAGGTAGAATTCCCCTGTGTTCAATCCCCAGTACCAAAAAAAATTAAAAATGGTCTTTACCTTTTTGTGTGAGGCTACAGAGGACAAATTTATATACAAAGCTCACATTTATGGCTCACTTTATGTTTCCATTGAACAGCACTACTCTAGAACATAATTCTCAAATAACTTAAATCATATATTTCACCAGTTAAAAAACATGTTTCAAAATTAATTCCCAAATATGTAAATTTTGCTTATAAATATACTTTCTATACTCTACATACATTAGAAATTCTACAAAACAGAAGACAGAAACAAGACGAGAAAACATGGATAGAAACCCTGACCTCCTCCCACATGCAGTGATCACCCTGTGCACCCTGGGTGCACACAGGCCTTTCTGGAGATTGCTATCTTACAGTGGCTCTTGACTAGGCAAAGGACCCACCTGTCACCCTCCTCAGTGACTATAATTGGAGAGAAACAAAATTACAGTAAAAATTGTAACAATTTAATTATCTTTAATTGTATAATTAAGCTCGTGCAGCCAAAGTAAAATATTGCAAATGGAGCAATATAGAAAGGAAAGGTGGACGGGAGGCTCTCCACTTGCAGCTACAGCATGTCGTTGTAGGTGTGGGCAAGGGCGGGAAGGGCCGAGAGAGAGGCCCTGGGTTCTGGCTGGCAGGCTACAGAACACTGGGAAGATGTGCACTATGTGAATGAAAGATTATGGGAGGAGATCAGGCACCTTCAGGGTAGTGTGGCTGTAGACAATATAACAAGTGATGTGTGCATGCAATAGAACACTTCGAATTTCACTATAATGCATACTTACAATGCACCAATAAAAGTATCATAAAAGGAGAGAAAGATTATGGGACAGGATTAGGGCAGGCCCAAGGTGCTCCTTGGTACTTTCTTCTCTCACCATCCTCCTCTAGTAGAGATGTGAGCTCTGTGTTTCTGAAGTTTCATTAAGAGATTTGGCTGGTGAGGTGGCACATGCCTGTAATCCTAGTACTTGGGAGGCTGAGACAGGAGGATCACAAGTTCAAGGACAGCACCAAAAATGTAGCAAGACTCAGCAACCTAGTGAGATCTTGTTTCAAAAAAAAAATTTTTTTTTAAAGGGCTGGAGGTAGAATACCAGAATACCCCTGGGTTTAATCCTCAGTAACACACACACACACACACACACACACACACACACACACACACCTTTGTTTTGAGTTTCTCAGAGTGGAGGTGGGGTAGGGAGTACTGCAAAAGAAGCTGGAGCCCGAGGAGAAGGAATTATATGTGTATGTTTTCTGGTTCTGTGAGCAGGAGGCTGGAAATCCCAGTCCTTGTAAGGATCCCAGAAACAACAAGACCGTCCCCCTCCCTCCCTCCCCTCCCTCTCTTCCTTCATCTAACCACGTTGCCCAGGCTGGTCTCAAACCCATGATCTTCCTGCCTCAGCTTCCCAGGCTGTGATTACAGGTGAGTACCACCACACCTGGCTAAATATAGATATCCTTCTGGTGGGAGGTATTGGGAGACACTTCTTGCCAGGCTTGGCTCAAGAACTGAAGAGACTATGTATATCCACTCCTTAAGGTGTGAAGAGCTTAAACACTGGAGACTAGAGTCTGCCCTGTATATTCCAGAATAAATGAGAACATCTGAGACTCTTGCATGACGTAAGAGAGGGCGAAAAGCCCAGACATTGACTGAGATTAATTTCCTGGCAGTAGAATTATTTGAATTAGAGGTGTATAGAAAAATGACATGTTTTTAATTAAAATGTCTTAATAAATATACATAGTACATAATTAAAATGTCAAATAAAAATGAAAGTACCCTGCCCCACACCCACACTCTAGTCCTACCTCCCAGGTACAGCTGCCTTTAAAACTTTTGGCGGTTGCCTATGATTCTGCCCATATTCTAAATAATGTACTTTTCTGAAGGGTTTTTTTTTTTTTTTCTGTACTGGGGATTGAACCCAGGGGCATTCTACCTCTGAGCTACATTACCAGCCATATTTTTTCTTAATTCTTTATTTTGAAACAGGATCCCACTAAGTTGCAGGGGGCCTCACTAAGTAGCGGAGGCTGGCTGGGAGCCTGCGATCCTCCTGTCTCAGCCTCCCAAGTACTGGGATTACAGGCATTGGCTACCATGCCCAACTTAAAGTTTTTGTGTTTTACAATTTATCAAAGGATCTCTTAGTTGGGCATAGTGGTGCATACCTAGAATCCTCGTAGTTGAGACAGGAGGATTGCAGGTTCATAACCAGCCTCAACAATTTAGCAAGGCCCTCCACAACTTAGTGAGACTCTATTTCAAATTAAAATAATAAGAGTCAGGTGTGGTGGCACATGCTTGTAATTCTAGCATTCTGGATGTTGAAACCAGAGGATCATGGTTCACAGACAGCCTCAGCTACTTAGCAAGGCCCTTCACAATTCAGTGAGACTCTGTTTCAAAAATAAAGACTAACAAAATAGGGCTGAGGGTGTATCTTGGAGGTACAATGCCCCTGGGGTTCATCCCCAGTACTGCCAAAAAAAAAAAAAAAAAAAAAAAAAAAAAAAAAAAAGAAAGAAAGAAAGAAAACAAAAACAACAACAAAAAACCAAATGAAAATAATTTTGAAAAAGGGCTAGGGTTTTAGCTCAGAGGTAGAATGCCCCTGGGTTGAATCTCTAGTACCACAAAAAAAAAAAAAAAAAAAAGAAAGAAAGAGAGAGAGAGAGAGAGAGAGAGAAAGAAAAGGGACTTCTTACTATAGAAGATAAAAGATAAAAATTCAACTCTCTCAAATACATATCCTTTACCTTTCCTCCTTCTTCTCCATATGATCATATCATAATTTTTCACTATTAAAGGAGTATTTACACCACTATGATTGTTGTATTTATAACAGCTAGGTAATGATTTATGAATTTCCTTTTATTGTGTGTGGTACTGGGGATTGAACCCAGGAGCATTCTACCTCTGAGCTACACCCCAATCCTTTCCCCCCATTTTTTGTGGTATTGGGGATTGAACCCAGGGACATTCTACCTCTAAGCTACATCCCCAGTCCTACATTTTATTATTTTGAACAGGGTCTCACTGAATTGTAGAGGGCCTCAATAAGTAGCTGAGGCTGGCCATGAACCTTCAATCCTCCTTCGAGCCTCCCAAGTACTGGGATTACAAGCGTGCACCACCACACCCACCTGGTTCCAACCCTTTTTATTTGTTGTTTTCAAAACAAGGTGTTACTAGATTTCTGACAGTCTTGTTACCGTGAGACTGTTACACTGGGCCCTGTTCCCCTCCCAAACTGTAACAGTGAGAAATGTAGCCAGGGGTTCTTGTTTTGAGCTATTTGTAGAAAAGAATAGCCCTAACTCTTCTGCTGTAAGTTTAAACAATTTTATTATTATAAAGATGGAAAGATAGGACATAGACATAGACATAGGACTTAGATTAGGACTTAGACATAGAACTTAAAGCTCTACACCATAGGGGGTGACATAGTGAGGTGACTTGAGAAGATGTCACCAACGGGTTCTGGATACAGAACAGTTTTTATAGATACATGGTCCTTCATCTTGCTCTACCAATTAATCTTCTGACCTGACTAGATCTGTCCCTTCAAGGGCAAGTCTTTTTTTTTTTTTTTGCGGGTTTTGAGATGGAACCCAGAAGCATTTGACCTCCGAGCTACACCCCCTGCCCAATTTTTTATTCTTTGTTTTGAAACCAGGTCTCAATGAGTTGCAGAGGTCTCACTAAGTGATACTCCGGTCTCAGCCTCCCGAATGCTGGGATTACAAGCGTGGGCCACCACGCCCGGCTAGGGGCAAGTCTTTTGATGTGGGGATTTCTTCCTGTAGGCCTGCCCTGTCTCTAGTACAGACCCCAAGCCTTTTGTTCCACCCCAAAATGTGTTAATTGATTACAATAGTCTGGGATCTCTTGAATGTCTGGGGCTTATGGCATCCCCCCACATCCTTGGGAGAATTTTACTTGTCTTTAAAATGTAAAAGGCCCTGGGCTCCCTCTATGTTCTTGAGAATTACCCTTGTACCTGGGGCTTCTGGCTTTCTAATACCAAAGTTATTTTCCAAAACATTTTGAAGCCATTTCTCAATACTGGTACAGTCTTGCTGCATTGCTCAGGCTATCCTCAAACCTGCGATCCTCCTGTTTCAGCTTCTCAAGAAATGGGATTAGAAGTGTGTGCCACCATGCTTGGCTTTTTTTTTTTTTTTTTTAGCTAGTAAATACCTTAAAAAAAACAAAAAAACAAACAAACAAAAAAACAACCTTAGCCATGTGTAGCACATGCCTATAATTCCAGTACTCGGGAGGCTGCGACTGGAGGATCTCAAGTTTGCAGCCAACCACGACAACTTAGGAAGGCCCTGCATAATTTAGTGAGACCCTGTTTCAAAATAGAAAATAAAATAAAATAGGGTTAGGGATTCCGGTCAGAGGTAGAAAGTCTCTGGGCTCAATCCCGAGTATCAAAACAAACAAACAAACCCCCCAAAACCCACAAGGAGACAAAAGGAAAACTTTCTTAGTTCCCTATTTATCTTTTTATCACTCATTTACCTTCAAATGTTCTCACTTAACATTAAGTCCCTTCCTGTAAATTCAAGCATGAGGACTTGCAGTTTCTCATACTCCTGGCCTAGCCTTGGGTTGGCAGGATTGTCATCCTGGGGCTCGCTTCACCCTCACTTCAGTCTAGCATTATCATTTGTCCTTACCTGTTCCTTTTTTTCTTCATTGTGGGTTCATTGTTAATTTACTTCCCTTTTTGTGGTACTGGGGGTAGAACCCAGGGGCTTTTCTACCTTTAGGCTACACTCCCAGACCTATTTATATTTTATTTGGAAACAGGGTCTCACTAAGTTGCTGAGAGCCTCACTAAGGAGCTGAGGCTGGCTTTGAACCTGTGATCCTCCTGTCTCAGCCTCCCAAGTACTGGGATTACAAGCGTGCACCACCATGCCAGGCCAATTTACTTTCCTTCTGATGAGTATCCTGGAATGTTCTTGGTGTAATTTTTTTTTTCCAGGAGTTTTTCAAGTTCTATGAATGTGACAATTTCTACCCTGTGATGATTCCTGCTATCTGCATGGTAGTCAGACTTCATAGTAGAAAGTGGAGTCCCAGTAAACTCTAGAAATATACCAGATTTAAGTAACTTGTAACAACTCATTTTGTAAGTTTTGGAAAGTAGCTCTTAGTCATACAGGGAAGGGACCACTTACGTGATTATGGGTCATTAATCTTTATAAAGCAAGAGGACTGTGGCCGGAACAATTCAAGTAAAAAACAAATTATAATTATATGAGACACATAAAATACACTAAAAGTCCATGAGCTCATAAGGAGACAGAAAGCCCAAATCAAAAAATACCTTTGTCATCTCTGGAAGATACTCACTATTATGAAAACTGTTAAATAGAAGAAAATAATAAAATATCCTGATTTTCTTGTAAAAACAAAACAAAAACAATAAACTATATGTCAAGCTGGGCATGGTGGTGAATGCCTATAATCTCAGTACTAAGACAGGAGGATTGCAGGCTCGAGGCCAGGCTGGGCAATTTGGCAAGACTGTGTCCCAAAAGAAATAGTGAGCTGGGTATGGTGGCTCAAGTCTACAATTCAGTGCTTGGAAGGCTGAGACAGGAGGATCATAGATTCAAGGGTAGCCTCAATGATGGGAGACTCTCAACAATCTAGTGAGACCTTGTTTCAAAGAAAATTTGTGCAGAAGGGGTTGCTTGGAGGTAGAACGCCCCTGGGTTCAACCCCAGTACCACTAATAAATGAATGAATGAGTGAATAAATGAGTAAATTAATAAATAAATAATAAGTAGAAAAGAGTTGAGGGTGTAGATCAGTGGTAGAGAACGCTTGGGTTCAATCCCAGTACCACAAATGTCCATGTACTATATTCATAGATCAATCATAACTCGAGATAACTGAAAGGTTCGAGCCCCTGCCCGCAGGGGGTGGGGCCAGAAGCTAGGAGGCGGAGCCTGGTGATTCTGAGAGGGGACCACACCTCCCGATCAGGGAGAAGCGAGTTCAGAGAGACAGAGAGAGACAGAGAGACGGGCTCTCCCCCACCAGTCCCCGCGGGCCTGCGGGGGCTGGAGGCCGACTCCCCACGAATAAAGGCATCCATATCACCTATAATGGATTTCCGCATGTATTTGTGCACCAGTGGGACTCGCCATATCTTTCAGTTGGTGCCGAAAGCCGTATTGGACTTAAGGACCTGACTTGGACCTGCGCTTATTAGACCCTCCATCTCTCTGTCTGCAGTTGCTTCCGAGCCCCGGCTCCATCCCTTCTCTGCACGCCCGCCCGCCCTGCTGGCTTCTGCAAAAGCTAAAAGAAGATATGCCGTGCCGCCGGGACGGGCCGTGCTGCCCGCCCCACTCCACCTGTGCTGCGCCTCACGCCTATGCCTTCTCCGCACCCGGCATCGCTTAGACCCACCTGCCGGTGCTGCCCCGCGCAGCCCGCACGACCTGCCAGGCGGCCTGGGCCCCTGCGCCGGCTGCCTCTTCCATCTGGGTGGCTGCCACTCTGCTGAACAGCCCCCGACCCGCCAAGTCCAGCCCGCGCTCCAGCTGGTTCCTCTACTCGGACTTGCGCCCTGGCGCCCTTCACCCTTTGCCCGCCCATCCCCGCTGCCTGGGCCTGGCCATTCTGGTAAGCAGCCACATGGAATCACTGGGGGGGGGCACCAGCTTTGGCCCGCCATCTTTGCCCCCACATGCAATCACTGGGGGGTCGCCATCTTGGCCCCACCATCCTTAACTCCTCCCACCTCAAGGCCTCACTGGAGGCCTCGCCATCTTTAACCCCTCCCACCTCATGGCCTCACTGGAGGCCTCGCCATCTTTAATTCCTCCCACTTTCCGCTCCTAACCAATCGTAGGAGTCGGCGGCCATTAAAAAAAAAAACTTTTCCGGCCGGGCATGGTGGCACACGTTTGTAATCCCCGCACTTGGGAGGCAGAGACAGGAGGATCGCGCAGGTTCGAAGCCAGCCGTGCGCGCTGGCTTAGGAGACCCTGTTTCCAAATAAAAATGTAAAAATAGGTCTGGGAGTGTAGCCTGTAGGTAGAAGGGCTTCCAGGAACCCCAGTACCACCAAAAAAAAAAAAAAAAACAAAACTTTTCGCAGCCATTTTAGGCCAAATCTCCACGGTAGCCTCTCTCAGCAGTAAGCTTCCTCTTAAGGGAGTGAGTGGGTTCCGGCTTTTTAGCCTAACTCGGGGGATTCTGACTGACTGCTCTCGAACCCAGTACCAGTATCCTCCAGTTCTCTCCGATCAGCTGGGCCAGTTGAGGGGTATAAAAAGAGAAAAGAGACGTCTTCTCTCTGACATACCCGATCTGTTCCAGACTCGGGCAGGGCCTTGAGACGCTGGGGACCTGCCTTCGTTCTTGCCCACTTACAACTCATGGGGGGAAGTCAGCCATCAAAGGTTGATATCGACTCTCAGTCTCCGCTGGGCCGAGTGTTGGCTAACTTCCAGACTTTGGGGTTCTCCGGGGAACTGTCCCCTGAGAGGCTCGTGTCTCTCTGCACTAAGGTCTGGCCGACATATGATTTAACTAATAATTTTCGATGGCCTAAAATGGGCACGCTAGATCCTAGGATGTTGATGGCTCTCAGTGAATTTTGCACACGGTCGGCAAAATGGTGTGACCTCATGTATATACAACCCTTCTGGCGAATGCATTTTCTGTTTTCTCCCTCTACTGGCTCTACTGCCCGAGGCATGCTGGCTGGGGAGTCCCACCAGCCACAGCCGCCATCTTGGACACCACGTGGCAACTCACAGGTGCCACCTGGTGGCCCTTCTGAGTCACAAGCTTATAATTCTGCGGACCCACAGCTGCCATCTTGTGATGAAACGTGGGTGCCGGGGTCTGACCCAGCTGAGTTACAAGCCCCATCTCCCTCTCTTCTGGCCATACTTTGTGAGGTGGTTGGTGCAGAAGGGGTGGTCTGGGTCCATGTCCCTTTTTCCCTTCCTGACCTCACTCAGCTGGAAAAGAGACTGGGGTCCTTTTCTACCAATCCTTCTGGTTTTATCAAGGAATTTCAACATATTGTGCAAGCATATGATTTAACTTGGCGGGATTTGCATGTCATTCTAACCTCTTCTCTAACTCCAGACGAATGCGATCGGATCCTGAAAGTGGCCAGGGAAAAAGCTGATCAGGCTCATTTAATAGATCCGGGGCTTCCTATTGGCACAGCTGCAGTTCCATCCAAGGAGCCCCATTGGAATTATAATGTAAAGGAGGGAATAGAAATAAGAAATTATATGATACAATGTCTTCTTGATGGTATACGAGATGCCTCCCATAAGGTGGTTAATTATGATAAGCTTAGGGAAATCACCCAGGTCCAAATGAAAACCCAGCAGTTCTTAATCGGTTATGAGAGGCTCTTACACGCTATACCCGTCTAGATCCATCCTCTGAGGCAGGCTTGGTCATATTGGCCACCCATTTCATTGAGCAAGTGGCTCCTGACATATGAAAAAACTTAAAGAAAGCTGAGGATGGCCCACAGACCCCTGTCCGAGATTTGATGAATATGGCATTTCAGGTCTTTAATTCCAGAGAGGAACAGGCAGAAGTGGAGCATACCCTCCATCTTTGTCAGATGGCAGACTTACAGTCCCAAGCCCTGATAGCAGCCCTGAGGCCGGAGGAGGAAGGGCAGCCCTCCGGGTGGCAAGCGTCACCCAGGGGAGGACGACAGTAAAGACAACCACCTCCAGGAGCCTGTTTCAGGTGTGGAGTAAATGGCCATTGGAAAGGCGAGTGCCCTTTAAAAAGCGGTGGACCTCAGGTATCTCACTACAGGGGGTCTACCCTTCTGGACAAGGACCCGCCGCTGGCCCTATTTGGTCTGACCAAGGACTAACAGCTCCTGGAATCCCTCGTCCTCCTTCCTCCATCTTCCTTGCTGGCCCATGGTAACTCTACAGGGAAAGGTAAGCCAGTTTCCTCTTTGGTGGCCTGCTCAATCTTTCAGGCCTTAGTTTCCTTCCCAAATCTCGGTCCAGGGTGATGACGGCAAGCTCTCCTGCCTCTGCCCACGGCTTAGGCCATATCTAAAAGGGCTCTGTTACAACAGCTCCAGGACAAATTCTCTTGCACGGTGTTGGGACCCACTAAACTTTGTTTCTCTCTACATAACTCTCTTTGATGTTTATATCTTAGCAGTTCCACTTGTTTACATTCTACGGTGCTCTCCCTCTTCGGATGCCAAATTGCCATAAGTATTAAAACCTCTAAAATTGGTAACTGATGCTCCTAACGCAGTAACAGGTGTTTGTTTGACCAGACAAATCCATACCCACTCAATGCTGAAAAGAGTGGTGTGGGGTCCTTTCCGGGAGTTGCTGCTATTAATGACTCTGGTCTAATGAAAAAAACTGCTAAAGGGGAGGCACATGTATTCCTAAGGAAAGTGCTATTTGTATTAATAGATCTAGTGACAATCTGCCTTGTATCTAAAAGGGCTCCTGCCCAGCCTGGGTTCCACTCTCATGATTTTCTTTTTCTTTAATAGCACCTTGCCTGTTAGTTTCCTCAAAGCAAACCACGTCACCGAGCTCTCCAGGGTAACCTCCAACTCTCACTGCGACCATACCCACCTGCCCCCTTCCGGCAGCTCAGATTCCAATTTCTCCCGACCTGGGGCCCCTGACTCATGATGCCCCTTCACAGCGGGAAGTCGCTAGAAGAGCCAATCATCTCCCCTCCTTCCCCTTTAGTCAAAAAGGTCAGAGTGAAAGGTTCGAGCCCCTGCCCACAGGGGGTGGGGCCGGAAGCTAGGAGGCGGAGCCCGGTGATTCCGAGAGGGGACCACGCCTCTTGATCAGGGAGAAGCAAGTTCAGAGAGAAAGACAGAGAGACGGGCTCTCCCCTACCAGCCCCCGCGGGCCCGTGGGGGCTGGCGGCTGACTCCCCACGAATAAAGGCATCCATATCACCTATAATGGATTTCCGTGTGTATCTGTGTGCCAGTGGGACTCGCCATATCTTTCAATAACCAATAAATTATAAAGGAGATTTACCTTTAGAAATTATTTCCAGGTAATAAATGAAATTACCAGCCTTAATGAAATAATCGATCCTGGCAATGATCATCCATGGCTTCTGAAGCCATTGCTGAAAACCACTGGGGAGTCTGATGACAGAAGCAGGCTGACTACACCTGGACACACTGGTCCATCTCAATTTTGTCCATCTACAAACTACAGATAGCAGACCTGTGATGTAAGGAAAAGTACATAATACTTCCTTGAAATGTTCTTGCCCCCCATCACATGTCATCTGGGCTAGTCTCTGGATTTTGTTACCACTATCATGGAAAAAAGAGGGATCTAGGAGAGCGTAATAACTTGATGCTGTAGGGATGCAGTCAACAGAACCATCACACTCAGAAGACAGGCATCTCTCCAGGACAAGTGAGACAGTTTCTTCTACAAATAAAGTGCAAGGAAGAAGAAGGCGCACTAGAGAAGAGCCTCAAGGAGCAGGGCGTGATGGCGCATGCCTGTAATCCAAGTACTTGGGAGGTTGAGACGGGAGTGAGACTTAGCAAATTAACAATATGTGGAACTTGAGTCAAATACAGCAGCTATAAAGACAAGCAAGATCATAGGTTCGAGGACAGCTTCAGCAAGTAATGAGACTCTCATCAACCTAGCATGACCCCTGTTTTAAAATAAATATAAAATAGGGCTGGGGGTGTAGCTCAGAAGTAGAATGCCCCTGGGTTCAATACCTAGTAACACACACACACACACACACACACACACACACACACACACACACACATGGGCAATTGCACTATTTTTTAGGAGATAACCAGGCAAATGTGAATACTGTTGAGATGTTTGATAATATTAAGGAATTATTGTTAAATGATCAAGGTACCATACTGATATTGTACTTGTGTTTAGAGATATAGACCAAAGAGAGGCTTGCACGACCTGCCTGTCTTGTCTTACCAGCTATTAGCCTCTTTACAGGTTTGATTTTCTTAACAGTAGAGTCAGAAATCTGGCATAGGTACCCAGGTCCCCTCTGACTTGACCCAGAGCTCGCTCCGTGTGAGCCCTTGGGGTCACCCAAGGCCAGCAGAGCCAAGTAAGGTCCCCAGCACCTGGCCCCTGTGAATTGTAGTAATCACCGAGTATGAGAATGTCTGCTCAAGTCATAGGGAGTGGTCAAATGATAAGCATACTCTGTCTCAAGGCATTCAAACTCAATGAAAGAAAAAGAGAGAACACAGTTCTAGGCTATATCTTCTAGACGTGTGTGTGTGTGTGTGTGTGTGTGTGTGTGTGTGTGTGTGTGTGTTATCAGGAATTGAAACCAGGGAGGTCCTACCTTTAAGCTACAAACCTAGCCTTTTTAATTTTAAAATGGGGTCTTGTGCCGGGTGTGGTGGCACACGCTTGTAATCCCCGCGCTTGGGAGACAGAAACAGGAGGATCACGCAGGTTCAAAGCCAGCCACATGTGCTGACTTAGGAGATCCTGTTTCCAAATAAAAAAAATGTAAAAATACATCTGGGAGTGTAGCCCGGAGATAGAAGGGCTTCCAAGAACCCCAATACCACACACACAAAAAAATTTAAAAAGTAAAAATAAAATAAAATGGGGTCTTGCTAAATTGCCAAAGCTAACCACCTTGAACTTCCAATCCTGTCTCAGCCTCCCAAGTACTAGGACACCAGGTATGTATCCCACGCCCATCTCTTCTGGCCAAATCTATGATCCCTGCCCCAGATCTAAGCCTGTACTAATGTTGAATCCATACTTTTGAGCATGCTCATTCTCTCTCTCTTTCTGTCTCCCCCCCACCTTTTTCTCTGTCTTTTTTTTTTTTTTCAGTACTGGGGATGGAACCCAGGGACATTCAACCTCTGAGCTATACCTCCAGTCTTATTTTTTATTCTTTATTTTGAAACAGGGTCTCACTGAGTTGCAAAGGCCCTCACTAAGTAGCTGAGGCTGTCCTCGAACTGCTGTCCTCCTGTCTTAGCCTCCCAAATGCTAGGGTTACAAGTGTGCACCATCATGCCCGGCTAAGCATGTACGTCTCTTTGATGGTCAGTAGAGACTCTACTACCTAGTCAGGGTCGAATAAAAAGTATACCTATCAGACTGACAAAGTAAGAACGGTAGGAAATGCTCTACCAGGAAAAAGGCAGTCCCTTGTGTTGATTTAATGATAAGAATCTGTATAGCAAGGGTGTCAGGCAGCACAGGAAATCCGTCCTGGTGGAGAGTCACAAGTGCCCCAGTCAGGGCTCAGCCTGCGCTGACCTTGATCAGCTCCAAAGGGCATCAACAGGCATCCCGCTGGCGCAGAGGGAGACTCCTGGGCCTCAACAGGGTGAGCAGGCTTAAGAAAGAAGCTGAAACCCTAACTGTTCTTTCATCACATGGTAGACTGATTTTCATTCAGCTTAAAAATAATTCTGAGATTCCTCCTAAAATACTAGAGAAATATCAGAATGTGGGAGGAAACCTTTATATAAAAAAAGAGAATTTTTGCTGTGTTTTAACGTCTTGCTCATCAGATAGGATTCTTGTTTATTTGGTGGGTTAGTAGAAAGGCTCACTGTGCCGGGGGTGGTGGCACATGCTTGTAATCCCCGCGCTTGGGAGGCTGAGACAGGAGGATGGCCAGCCTCAGCTACTTACTGAGGCTCTCAGCAACTTGGTGAGATCCTGTTTCCAAATAAAATATAGGTCTGGAAGTATGGCCCGGAGGTAGAAAGGTCCTGGGTTCCACCCCCAGTACTACAAAAAAGAAAAGAAAGAAAGAAAGAAAGAAAGAAAGAAAGAAAGAAAGAAAGAAAGACTGACTCACTGTATCAACTTTTGAAGAACAAATACTAAACCAGTAAGCTGGTGGTATATGCCTGTAATCCCAGGACTTGGGAGACTGAGACAGGAAGATTATAGGTTCAGTAATAGCCTCAGTAATTTAGCAAGACCCTGAGCAACTTAGCAAGATCCTGTTTCAAAAGTAAATAAATAAAAAGAGCTGAAGGATGTATCTCAGAGGCAGAATGCCCCTGGATTCAATCCCCAGTACCAAAACAAACAGCAATACTTATTATTGAGAGTACTGTGCAAGGAACCACTCTAAACCCTGCAGGGAACACAGACATGAAGAAGTTGTTCCTGCCCCACCTGACTGTACATTATGGAAGATCTAAGAATTGCATACAATAACATAAGTGACGTTCTAAGACATGATGCGGTGGATGTAAATGACCGTTGAGATAATCAGGCTAAGCTTCACAGAAGCACCGAAAACTGACGAAGCTTGAAGGGCGGCACCAAATTTCAGTAAGTTTAAGACTGGACGGGGTGGCACACACCTGTAATCCCAGTACTTGGGAGATAGAGACAGGAGGAGCATAGGTTTGAGGCCAGTTTTAGCAACTTAGCAAGATCCTCTGCAACTTAGACTCTGTTTCAAAGTAAAAAATAAAATAGGACTGAGGGTGTAGATCAGAGGTAGAATGCTCCTGGGTTCAATCCCCAGTACTTTATAAACAAAAAAGATAGGATTGGGGGTATATCTTAGAGGTAGAATGTCCTTGGATTTAATTCCCAGTAAACACACACACACACACACACACACACACACACACACACACACACACACACTTTCTTTCTTTCTTTCTTTCTTTCTTTCTTTCTTTCTTTCTTTCTTTCTTTCTTTCAGTGGTACTGGGGATGGAACCCAGGGGCTTCCTACCTCCGGGCTATCCTCCCAGACCTATCTATTTTATACTTTATTTGGAAACAGGGTGTCACTAAGTTGCTGAGAGCCTCACTCAGTAGCTGAGGCTGGCTTTGAACCTGTGCGATCCTCCTGTCTCAGCCTCCCAAGCCTGGTATTACAAGCGTGCACCACCATGCCCGGACAGACTTTCAACTGGTTAAAAAAGAAAGTCGTCTTTTCATCTGATGTTGTCATGGTTTACTTGACTGGATGTTCTCAGCGCTGACTTGAAAGAAGCTGCTTTATTTTCTTCCTTGCAGTGTTGGGAATCCAGCCCAAGGCCTCACACATGCTAGGTTCCACCACTGACCCACATCCCCAGCCCTGGGCAGTCACGCTTTTAACACCCATGACCTCTTGTTCCAGTCTGTTAGGCAAGAGGTGACCCACAGACTGTCAATCTGTGGTGTGGCCTGACCAGTACGGTCTGGCATAGAAAGACATTCTGAACCAACAAAAGTCTCCTTGACAATTTAAACGTGGGAACATGGGAAGAACTCAAGTCAAAGCATACTTATGTGTGAGTCAAAATATTTATTTATTTATGAAGGGTGTTGAACCCAGGGGCATTCTACCTCTGAAGTACACTCCTGGCCCTATTTTATGTTTTATTTTGTAATGGTTTCAATGAGCTGTGGAGGGCCTTGCTAAGTTGCTGAGGCTGGCCTTGAATCTGCAATCCTCCTTCTCAGCCTCCCAAGTACTAGGATTACAGGCATGTACCAGCAAGCCCAGCTGAGTCAGTTATGAAGAAAAGAAGGTAGACTGGACATGGTGAGGCATGCCTGTAATCCTAGTAGTTAGGAGGATGAGACAGGAGGATCACAAATTCAAGGCCAGCCTCAGCACTTGGTCAAACTGTTTCAAAATAAAAATAAATAAATAAAAGAGCTGGAGGGTGTAGCTTAGAAGTAGAACACCTTCGCCGGGCATGGTGATGTATACTTGCAATCCCAGTACTTGGGAGGCTGAGACAGGAGGATCACAGGTTCGTGGCCAGCCTCAACTACTTAGTGAGGCCCTCTGCAACTTAGTGAGACCTTGTTTTAAAATAAAGAATAAAAAGTAGGGCTGGGGGTGTAGCTCAGAGGTAGAATGCCCCCCCCACACAATGAAGTTGAGTACCCTTGAGTTCAATCCCTAGCACAACTAACCAATTAACTAACTAGCTAAATGCCCCAAGTTTGATCCCCAGTACAGAAGAAGAAGATGAAGAAGAAGAAGAAGAAGAAGAAGAAGAAGAAGAAGAAGAAGAAGAGGAGGAGGAGGAGGAGGAGGAGGAGGAGGAGGAGGAGGAGGAGGAGGAGGAGGAGGAGGAGAATGTGATATGGATCGCCTAGGACTTTCTGGTTCCAGTTACAGATTTCTTTATATTCATTCCCTACCCCTAAGTAACCTGAAATAAATGGAGTAGATATCTATTCCTTTGCCAAAATTATCTGACTAAATTACATAGACAGGATAAATAGAAATGGTAACAAGGTTTTCTGTTTCTTGTAAACCTCCTATTGAAAATCATCTTGGTTTGTATAAAGTGGACATTGCCCTCACATTGGTATGCAAGAGGAACCAGTAAATGACATATTAACCAGACCTCCTAGTTTCTCTTTCTCATATCCTGGGCCTCCCCCCACCCCCGCCCCCTCTTCTTTTTCTTTGCTGTTTTACAGATGAAATGACAGCAATGAGACATTTAAGTTGGGAAATAAAATCAATGTGGGATAGAATCAACACACAACTATAGTCTATAAATGTGATTCTGAACTTCTAAGGAGATGAGGAAATACATGGTTGCTAAGAACATGTTTAGTGTTTGTAAGAAGTAAAGCAGTTGAAGCTCAAAAGAAACTTGTCTATGGGTCCTCAGAAAGGGAACACTGAGCCATCCTCAAATAGCAAAGTCTAGGGGACCTTCACTTATACAGATGGAGGATATAAAACTCAAACTCCTCCTCGGGAAGAACTATCCAGGTTTTGAGAATGTTCCAGGAGGAATCTACCTCTGGGCAACACCATCAGACCTATTTTATTTTATTCTAAAAATTTTTGTGGTACTGGAGATGGAACCCAGGGACATTCTACCTCCGAGCTACAACCCCAGCCCTGTTTTTATTCTTTTTTTTTTTTTAATTTTTATTTGGTGGTATTGGGGGTGGAACCCAAGGGCTTTCTACTTTTGAGCTATACTCCCAGACCTATTTTATATTTTATTTGGAAACAGGGTCTCACTAAGTTGCTGAGAGCCTCACTAAGTAGCAGAGGCTGGCTTCGTATCTACACGATCCTCCTGTCTCAGTCTCCCAAGCTCTGGGATTACAAGCGTGCGCCATCACGCCTGGCTACTTTATTCTTTATTTTGAAACAGGGTCTCACTGATTTGCAAAGGTATTACTAAGTAGCTGAGGCGGTTCCGAACCATAATCCTCCTGTCTCAGCCTCCCAAATGCTGAGATTACAAGCGTGCGCCACTACACCCAGCTCTGTTTTATTTTTTTATTTGAAACAGGGTTGCATGCACTAAGTTGCCGAGAGCCTCACTAAATTGCTGATCCTGGCTTTGAACCTGCAATCCTATTGTCTCAGCCTCCCAGGTACTGGGATTATAAATGTGTGTCGCCACCACGCCCAGACTCAGATGGAGATTTTGAACTGTTTTTATTTATTTATTCTTGCAAATTGAACCCCAGGGACATTCTACCTCTGAGATACACCGCCAGCCCTATTTTTAAAAATTTAATTTAAATTTTTTTTTTTTTTTTGTACTGGGGAGGGAACCCAGGGGCATTGTACCTGAAACAAGGTCTCACTGAACTGCGAACGGCCTTGCTAAGTAGCTGAGGCTGTCCGTAAACCTTGATCCTCCAGTCTCTGCCTCCCGAAGGCTGGGGTTATGAGTTTGTGCCACCACGCCCAGCTCCTTTTTTTTTTTTTTTTTTTTTTTTTTTGCGGGTCTGGGGATGGAACTCAGGGACATTCAACCTCCGAGCTACACTCCCTGCCTTATTTTTTATTCTTTATTTTGAGACAGGGTCTCACTATATTGCGGAGGGCCTCACTAAGTAGCTGAGGCTGTCCGGGAATCGCGATCCTTCTGTCTCAGCCTTCAAATGCTGAGATTACAAGCGTGCGCCACCATGTCGGGCTCTTAGCTCCTATTTTTTATTTTTTATTTGAAACAAGGTCTTACTAAGTTGTGGAGGGCCTTTAACCTCGATCCTGCTGTCTCAGCCTCCAAAGTACTCCAAGCTCATGTTAAACATTTTGATCCAAGAAAAAAAAAATACATCACATGGCCTTACAGTCCTTCAGCTGCCTTTGAGAACAGCATTCCTCACAACTGTGCTTTGCTAGGAGTTAAAAAGCAGAGGGATTATGACCGGAAGGGCAGGTATTTGATTCATTTGATTAAAATCAGGTGCATATTTCTGATATTTTGATATTTGGAAAATCAGTGGAAAAGGTTATGGTTGTGTCATTTTCTGGAAGCAAGAAGTCAGGCCTGTGCAAGCAGAACCAGAATATCTCTCCCTTTGGGTGGAGGTTTGACTGGACATTCAAGCAGTGTGGTGCTGTGAGTGAGGTTGGAGGCTGTGGGAGACAGGACTCCCATCTCCTACTTGCCTTGGCTGCGGTGTTCTCCACTGCATGTGTTTCATGGATGGTTTAGGAGTGGAGCTTGCTGTGGATGCTTCTTTACAACTAAATAATATTAACACTTATTAGCAAGTTGTTCTCTACTTTCCTAAATTACAGTAATGTATTTATTTGATCTATTCTTCAATGTGTAAGATACATTTTGAATAGTGAATGCTTGGCTCTTGTCCATCCAGGAGAAGGTGACTACAGCACACGAGGAGCATATTATATAGAGCCTTATTTGACAAGCTGGTTTATTTAAAAATCAACAAAGTGGTTGATGGAACTTCAGGGTATTAATTTCATATTTATATTAACCTTTAATGAGCCCATGTGGTTTCTATAAAATATTACTTGTGTAAAGAAATCTATTCATTAGAAATCTAGTCTCTGATTTTGGTTAACAGAGCCAATATTCATTTCCCACAGATGCCAATTCCAGTGAGCTTTAAAGTCCAAAAGGGTTAACTCGGGGAATATAAGAGTTTATCATCAACGTGTATTTCCATGCTGTCAATTGAAAGAATATGGTGACCACCTACTGCAAAGAATTTGGTAAATGATTGAGACATTAATTAATGAAACAACGGTGTTAATATTTTTCTCAGTAACTTGACACTCATATCAGGCATATTTTCAAATAATCATTTTACTGCCTGAGGTTTTCATATATAACTTACTTATAAAGGAAAATACATGCATCAGTTCCAATTGGCTAACTCTGTCTTCTTCTGTTAGGTTGTCGAAGGAGAAAGTCTAATTGGCCTAATGATCAGTATCTACCCTCTAGGTCAGGCTTCTGAGTTGGGCTGAGTCTAGATCCTTGGGTAGCCTGTAGCTCAATTCCCTGCTCCTGACCCTTTCTGTGACCACCATTTGCTCAAGCCATAGCCTGAGCTGTAAGGACCTGACCAGGGTGTTTTCTGTTCGAGGATGGAGGAGTTGTATGCATCCTGATGGGTGTGTTCCATACTGGAAAGTTTCTACGTTTTTCCTGTTGCAAACAACACCCATGTGCATCCTTGTAATACATCTTTTGTCCACTTACTTTGTTAGTGTGAATTTTTAGAAGAGTAACTATTGAGTCCAAAGGTATGAACAATTTAAATTTTGATACTATCCTGTCATATTTTACCATTTTATTTTATTTGTTTATATTTCACTTATGAGCATCATGAATATAGTATTCCCTCTTTTTCATTTGTGGAAAACATAAGTAATAACAACAAAAGTAATAAAAAGCACTGTTTTTAGCAGTGCTGGGGATCAAATCCAGGGCTTCCTGCATGCTAGGCAAGCGCTCTGCCACTGAGCTACACCCAGCCCCAAAGTTTCACTTTTATAATCAAGTCACAAACACTGTGGAGCCTTATGACCTTGTTCTGTCCTTTGTTTTTCTGTGGAATTGTTTATGGAAGAATTTTAATGTTATTTTGGGAAAGATTCATATTTCTAGAATTTTTTTTTAACTTCAAAAAAAGGTCAGGGCAGCTTGACTGCTGTGAAGAAAGTTACAGTCTGAGGGAAGGAGGGGGATCTATGAGGTCTTCTTTTTACTTAATTTTGCCAGAACAGTGGAAATCTCTGGGAAAGTCAGGCCTGTCCCTTCTCTTAGCTAAGCATCTGGACCTTTCTGTCCTGCCTGCCCCAGTGGCCAGTCTGAGTGATCCTGCTGCCGTAGCCATACTCCTTCCTACTAGTCATACTTGGTCATGCTTCAGGTAAGAGAACTTTCTACCTTTTCCTCACATTCCATTAGTGTGCAGATTCTCAAACTTGAGAGGGCAGAAAAGTACTTGGGAGCAGTTTCATGCCAAGCACAGTGAGGCACGCCTAGAATTCTAGCTATGAAGGAAGATGAGATGGGAGGATCACAAGTTCGAGGCCAGACTGGGCAACTTAGTGAGACAGGCTGCTGTGTCTGGCTATTACTCTTCCTACTTAATGCATGTCTCATACTCTGAATCGTAACTGCTCTTGTTCCCATGTTCTTACTGGGCCATGCAAGACTCCTTCAAGAATCTTTAGTTTCTCCTGCTCCTACCCTAGGAAATAATCTTTGAAGATACATCTCTGGGACGGGTCAGGGAATTGGTGGGGAGGTCATTTGGCTGTCTGCCATGGCCCTGACAGGTCAGTGTTATCTGGGTTAATTAGAACTTGACTTTTCGCTTCGAAGGTCCAGACACCTGATTTTGTCAACAAACAAGATTGTATCTGGTCTGGTCTGCTCACATTAACCAAACTCATAGCACTAGAAGCTAGCCTGACCTGTGCTTCAGTACAGTTGTTAAAGGAACTAGAACTTGGGTGCAGTGGCACGAGCCTGTAATTCTAGTACTTGGGAACCTATTACAGAGGAACACAGGTTCGAGGCCAGCCTCAGCAAATTATTGGCCCCTCAGTAATTTAGCAAGTGAGACTCTGTTTCAAATTAAAACTAAAAAGGGCTGGGAGTGTAGCTTGGAGGTAGAATGCCTCCAAGTTCAATCCCTAGTACAAAAAAATAAATAGAAAAGGAAGAACATTTGCATTGGCACAGACTCTCCCTATATTAACTAGTTTAGGAAGCCCCACTATAATCAGTTTGTTTCATGGCTAAGAAATCAGAATAAGGGAGATTAAATACAAAATTTTCTTTCTGAAAACAATGTGGCTGATTTGTTAACCTCCACATTTGAGATACCTTGATAGTTTTGCTAACCAACTATGCCTTCATAGAGATACATTTATTTTGTGAATTTGTGAATGAACCATCTCCTCCCTCCTCCCTCCCTCTTTTTTTTTTTTTTTTTTGTGGTACTGGGATTCCTGGAAGCCCTTCTACCTCCAGGCTACACTCACAGACCTATTTTACATTTTTTTAAAATTTGGAAACAGGGTCTCTTAAGCCAGCAAGGCTGGCTCCGAACCAGTGCGATCCTCCTGTCTCCGCGTCCCAAGGGTTGGGATTACAAGCATGTGCCACCACACCTGGCTCCCTCTTTTTTTTTTTTTTTAGGTACTGCGAATGGAACCCAGGGGCATTCTACCTCCAGGCTACACCCCAGCCCTATATTATATTCTTTATTTTGAAACAGGGTCTCACTGACTTGCAAAGGGCCTCACTAAGTAGCTGAGGCTGTCCTTGAACTGTGATCGTCTGGTCTCAGCCTCCCAAATGTTGGGATTATAAACATGTGCCACCATGCCCAGCTCCCATCTCCTCTCTTCAAAATGACTTTCCCTCATCTCCCTCCCCCCCTTTTTTTGGTTTCTTTTCGTTTTTTATTGTATAGGTAATTCTCAGAGAGTTATCTGTTTTACTCTGTTTTCTATTGGTAATAACACATTATCAAGACTGGGTAAATTTTAAAGAAAAGAAGACTGAGTCTGATGTAGTGGCCTGTAATCTAGTACTTGGGAGACTGAGACAAGAAGATGGTAAGTTTGAGGCCAGTCTCATCAACTTAGAGAGACCCAGTTTCAAAAAAATAAAATAAAGCCAGGAGAGGTGGCACATACTTGTAATCCCAGCATTTGGGAGGCTGAGACAGAAGGATCGTGGTTTGTAGACAGCCTCAGCTACTTAGTGAGGCCCTCTGCAATTCAGTGAGACCCTGTTTCAAAATAAAGAATAAAAAATAGGGCTGGGGGTGTAGCTAGGAGGTAGAATGCCCCTGGGTTCCATCCCCAGTACCCAATATGTGTGTCTGTGTGTGTGTTTGTGTGTGTGTGTGTGTAATAGGGCTGAGGGCATAGCTCAGAGGTAGAATGCCCCTGAGTTCAATTTGAGTGCCAAAGTAGAGGGAGAAAGTTTTGTTTTGGCTCATGGTTTTGGTTGAAGGGCAAGGGGCCACATCTGATTGATGGTGTGTGTGTGTGTGTGTGTGTGTGTGTGTGTGTGTGTGTGTGTGATATTGGGGATTGAACCAGGGGAATCCTACCTCTGGTCTAGACCTCCAGCCCTATTTTATGTTTTATTTTGAAAAGGGTCTCACTAAGTTGCTGAGGCTGGCCATGAACCTGCAATCCTGTCTCAGCCCCCCAAGTACTGGGACTACAGGTGTTGCCATCACAGCTGGTGGTTTATAGCCTTTTTGCTGGAAGATTTCTGAAGAGGTGCAGGGCATCACATGGCATGAGACAAGGAAAGCACAAATGTGTGTTTTCTGGTTTCTCTCTCATAAAGCCACCAGTATTCAAACATGGGGCCCAGACACTGAGGGCTGACCCAGCCCCAGTCACCTCTCCAAAGCCCCAACTCTGGACACCATAGTTGGAATCAGTTTCCACTCTCTTAATGCCTGAGAATGGGGGCTAAACTCAGCATGGATTTTGGAGGGAGAAATCAGATTCAAACCATAGCACCATCCTAGTATCTAGTCCCCAAGTTTTTGCCTCGAGTGGGAGGTAGGGATAGAGTTTGCAATTTCTGGGTCAGGTGCTTCACAGTTGTCCAAGTGTTTCTCTAATACTTCTAGTTTTTTTTTTTTTTTTTTTGTTATCTTGACACTGCAGACCAACTTTACCATTTGCTATGATCATTTTTCCTCTCAGGTGTTGGGAATTGAACCCAGGGCCTCACGCATGCTAGGCCAGTACTCTACCACTGAGCCATGTCCTGAGCCCTACTGTTTGTTTTGTTGAAAATAAGAAGAAATCTTTATTCAACTATTAGAGAGCTGTGATTTCAATACAGTAACCTCTAGCTACAGGTGGCTACATAAATTTTAATTAATTTAAATAATCAACTAGGCGTGGCGGCATATGTTTGTAATCATAGTACTTGAGAGGTTGAGACAGGAAGATCATGGTTCGCAGACAGCCTCAGCTACTTAGTGAGGCCCTTTGTAGACCCTGTTTCAAAACTAAAGATACTAAAATATAGGGCTGGGGGTGTAGCTCAGAGGTTCAATGCCCCTGGGTTCCATCACCAGTACCGCAAAAAAAAAAAAAAAAAAAAAAAAAAAAAAAAAAGCCTACCTTTCCAAGTAACATGTTTTCAGTTAACTTGGATATTAATGCAAAGAAAATGTCTTTTGGAAATTTCAAACACTATGTCATAATACAGTATGGGAGATAAAAATCTTCTATCACATAAATTTTTATATCCTGTCTTATTGTTGTGTGGTACTGGGGCTTGGGCATTCTACCTTCCAGCTACACCCTCAGCCCTTTTTTGTTGAACTGGGTATTGAACCCAGGGTCATTATACCTCCAAGATATACCCAAGCCCTATTTTTTATTCTTTATTTGGAAGCAGGAGTCTCACTAAGTTGCAGAGGGCCTCACTAAAGAACTTGCCAACCTCTTGTCTCAGTCTCCCAAGTACTGAGATGACAAGTGCGCACTACCAATCCCAGCTTCTCTCAGTCCTTTTCATTTTGAAACTGAGTCTTTCTAAGTTACTGTATTCTGGCCTTGAACCTGTGATTCCCTTGTCTCAGCCTCTCAAGTACTGGGGTTACAAGCATGCACCACTGCTCCCAGCTTCATATCTTTTTTTTTTTTTCTTTTAGTATCCAAATTGATCCTGCATAGAACTCAGATTTGAAATTCAAATATAAACTTTCCTCAAATTCTAAATTCTAAATTCTAAAGAAGTTATTAAACTTGTGATCTTGGGCACAGCTCTATGCCAGTTTTCTCATCTGTAAACTGGGGTAATAAAAGCCACTACTTCATGGGGTTGTCATAAATAGTAAATGGGTTCCTATGTATAAAGTGCTTAGAACAGAGCCCAGCAAAATTAATCACTAAATAAATGTTAATAGCCAGGTAGTGGTACATGCCTGTAATCTTAGAATTTGGGAGTCTGAGATAGGAGGATTGCAGGTCAGCCTTAGCAATGTAGGGAGACTTTCAGCAACCTGGTAAGACCCTGTTTCAAAACAAAACAAAACAAAATAGCCAGGCGTGGTGGCACACTCTTGTAATCCCAGCACTTGGGAGGCAGAGACAGGAGGATCACGCAGGTTTGAAGCCAGCCTCACTGGCTTAAGAGACGCTGTTTCTAAATAAAATATAAAATAGGTCTGGGAATGTAGCCTGGAGGTAGAAGGGTTCCATCCCCAGTACCACCAAAAAATTAAAAATTAAGAATTAAAAGTAAATAAAAAGAGCTGAGTTATAGCTCAGAGTTAGAAACCCATGGGTTCAACCTCCTAGTACTACCAAAAAAAAAAAAAAAAAAAAAAGGAAAATGCTAGAATTGATTATTATTTGTTGTTTCTCTCTCTCTGTAATGGGGATTTAATACAGGGTCTTATATATGCTAGGATGCTAGGTAAGTTCTCTATCACTGAGCTATATCCCCAATTCCCACCCTTCCTTTAAAAGTTTTCAGATAGGGTCTCCCTAAGTTGTCTAGACTGGCCTTGAATTTGTCCTGCCTCAGCCTCCCCAGTAGGCGGAATTACAGACATACACCACCATAACTGGTAATTGTTTTGTTTTTTTTTTTTCAGATAAAAAGTGAAAATATCCGATTTCCAATGAATCAAATTTTGCCAGGCTTCCTAAATTCCTATGAAACTTTTAGAATTGGAAATAAAATGCACTTAACCTGCTGTTACATTAATTTTAGACATACTTGCAATATAAATATTAAAAATAAGAACATTCCTAATGTACCCTTTCCTATTTTACCCTTTCTGGTTATTCATTTTTGTTTTCCTAATCAATGAAGGAAAAGAACTTTGCACTGGCAAGGATTGTAGGACTAAACCAACATGTGAAAGTGGAGTGTACAAGAAAAAAGACAGGAAGGAAAAATGCTGAAGTGCTGTGATCATCATCATCAGCCTACCATCAGCCTAACAGATAGAAATAAATGGAAAGCTACAGAGAAAAAGAATAGGATGGAAAAGGAAATGGTTGAGGTTCTTTGTTGGAGTTGAAGGACCTTCCAGCATTTGACTTCCTGCTAAACTTTTTTTTCTTCAAATTTTATTGTTTTTATTAATGATCAAAGAAGAAAGAAGACAAGGATGAGAGTCACCAGGCTGCAGTGAGTCTCTCTTTGAAAGAGTAGAGGGTGTAAGCAAAAACACAAACTAGAGCTCAATATGCAACACTTTTCTTCCACCTCCTTTATGGAAACGAAAATCATTTGTTACATTTTCCTTTTCTCAATTTCATAAATTCATTGTAATGAATATTATTAGGGCATTATCATAGATCAGTAAATGGAGACAAAACAAAAGCGTTTGCTCCAAACTATGTTGTTACAGAACTGGCCTTCAAATTTGTAACCTCTAGATTCTTGGTTTACATTATTACCATATAGCCATACTATCGAAGAAGAAATTTTAGACTGCTTTGTACCAGTTACTTTGTATCTTTGAAGTACTTACTCCCACACACACACTACTTAATGGAAGAAAATAAAGCTTGGGGCAGCCCCTCCCTCAATCATCTGGAGTTCCTTAGAAGGGCACTCTCACAGTGGGTGTGCCAGCTCCTGCTGGCAGCCCAGGAGGCGAAGAAGGAAGGGCAAACTCCATCTAATATCTATTTACTGACCAATACTTGCGTTGTTTTTTCAACACTGAAGAACAACATTAGTATGTGGAACTACATTATCTCATAGTGCTTATTGTTTCTAAAATCTGTACTTCCCGTGTCTGTTCAGTTTTGTCTCTCATTATTATTTGCTTTCAGTGTTTTAAATTTTATATTATCAGCTTACTGATAATTTCTGAAAATCCTTAAGTAGGCCCGCACAAATGAGGCTTAGAAAGGGCCTCCCCAACAGCAGCACCACGTATATGTAAATGTATTCTGCTCAGTTTCATTTACGTTCAAACCTGTACTTTTGAGGCCAAGACCTTGGGAATTCAAGGGCAAAGTGAATTTTAATTTGGTACGTTTTGTACTTTGACGAATAATGGAGAAAAAAAATGCCTTCAAAGCTTGATTAGTTCTAGCCACATTTGCCTGTCACTATTTTTCAAACCATTATACATAAAACCATAGGCACAAAAGAGCCTTCTCTTAAAAACAGGTTCCTGCGGAAAGCAAATCAAAAAAAGAGAGGAGAAGGAGAATAATACATTTGAGTTTTCAAAAGTCTATTTACTGCTAAATTTACATTGGTTCTCAGACCTTAAACATGCTGGCAAGTAATTACTTTTATGGCTGATAAAATGACTACCAAACATTTATTATTAATTGCAGATTCGAAACCACTCTTTTCTCTTCATCAGTTATCTTGGTTTCTAAAAAATTATTTCTTCTTGCCAGCCACAAGCAGGAGCCAGGTGCCGAGAGCTGACCTGGTGCCAAGTCTGAGGACTGTCCAGTCTTCCACCTCATCTCTTCGGCCATCTGAATATCTTGTGAATATTCTTGCAGTAAGAAAATCTATCCCCGCAGACTCGCAGATGCTCTTCTCCCCCCACTGGCTCTGCACAGAACATCATTATCTTTGCCGAGCTTCTGTCTCTATGGCAATAACAGATGGGAAGTGCTGCGGAATTATTCATGTTCAGAAAAGGAGGCAGTCAAGGAGGAGGGGAGGATGGGGGGTGGGAGAGGGGGCGCGACCTGGGAGCTGGCGATGGGGGCGTGAGGGAGGCAGCCTAAGTGGGGGTGGGGTGAGGGCGAGCGGCTGGTGAGCCTGCAGGGGGCCTGCCGAGGGGAGAAGCCCACCAGCACAAGAGTGCTCCCATTCGGCCGACCCCAAACGTGGACCCCACTGAAAGCAACCCCGAAACGGCAAAACGAGGAGACATTGGACTCAAATAGGAGAAAAAGGAAAAAAAAGGACAAAGTCGAGTCTCCAGAAGTCTGTGTACTACGACTCGGTGACTCGGTGGACTATTTCGGTTCCTGATCTTACGGTGGGTGGAGGAAAGGGGCTTTCTTGAGGTTTCGAAATCTGACTGGGGGGCAGCTGGAGAGCGCGGCGCTGGCCGGCCGGCCCCCCACGACCCCGGGGGGTCGCAGCCCCCAGCGCTCCCGCCGCCCCCCCCCACACCTTGTCTCCGCTCTCTCAAAAGCAAAACCCCCAACCCCACACCCCCTCAGTAGACACGGTAAAAACATGTAATTTATAGCTCCGATTGCAGCAGTCTGGCGGGTGGGCGGCCGAGCAGCAGGGCCAGGACGCTCCCCACGGCTCGGCCGGAACTCTGGGCGCGGCGCCGCGGGCGGGGGAGGGAGGCGGCAGCTGGCGGGGCGGGGGCGGCGCGGGCGGCCAGCTGCGGCCGGGGGAGGGTCGCCGCGTGACCCCGGCGCCCGCCCGCTGGGGTCGCGCACAGTGCAGCGCGCGCCCCCGGCGCCCCCGGGTCTGGCCGCCGCCACACCGCCGCGGGCGGGGCGGCGCGGGCCCCAGACGCCGGCCGGGCGGCTCGAGGAAGGAAGGCGGCGGCGGCGGCGGGCGGGGCGGGGGAACATCCTGTCTGCGCCGGGCGCACCGCAGACGGCGCCGCGCGCCAGCCGCCCAGACGGCGCGCCGGGCCGAGCGGCGGGCGCGCGCCTGGGGGAGGGGCGCCGGGCGGGGCGGCGCGGCCGGGCGGGGCGGGGGCCCGGCAGGCGCAGCGGCCCTCCCCGCGCCGCCCGCCCTCCCGCCGTCTGGGCGGCGGCGTCTGCGGCCGCCGGGTGTCTCCGCAGTGACGCGGGCGGGCCGAGGCGGTGACGTCAGCGGTGTGTAGCCGTGTGTGGGTTCGCCGCGGCGCCGGCACAGCCGAGGAGCGGGGAGCGCGGCGGGCGCAGGTGCGGCGGGCCGGCGGGCGGCGGCGGCGGGCCGGGGGCGGGCGGCGGGCCGGGCTCACCCGCTGGCGGAGGCCGGCTCGGGGCGGGATGCGCGGGCGCGGCGGGATCGCGGCGCGGCGGCCCCGGGCGGGCGGCGGCGGCTGCACTTGACCCGGCCGGGCCGGGGCCGGGGCCGGGGCGGGCGGCCGTCTGCGCCCGGCGGGGATGCCCGGCTGCTGCAGGCCCGGGCGCGGGTCCGGCCGGTCCGGTCCGGGCCGCGGGGCGGGAGGCGCCGCCCGAGGCCGCCGGGGCAACACCTGAGAACTTCCCGGGGAGCGGCGCGCGGGATTCCTGCGCTCCCGCGTCGGCGCGCCCCGGCCCCCCGCACGCTCTCGCCCCCGGCCGGTCGCGTCCCCCTTTCGGGTGGAGGGTGGGCGGGCGGCTGTGGCGGGAGCGCCCCGGGGTCTTCGGGGCTCCCCGTCCTAGGTCGCGCCTCCTGCCCTTTCCTTGTGCGTTGGATGAGGTGTCCCCGTGGTGGCGAAAGTCAGTACGATGGCTAGTCGTCCTTAACCATTTGGGTTTGTTGTGAGGCGAATTGCTGGGAGTTTGGAGAGCAAAATAATTTATTGGGTTTCTCTTGCCCCCCCCCCCCGCCCCGCAAGGAGGAAGTGGAAAAAGAATCTTTTCTTTTTCCCTCTTCCTCCATTTGCATTCTTTGTGAGGTCTGTCTGCCTTGTGTTTTGTCCCGGATTAGTGTTGTTCAAGAATGAGATTCCCAGGCTGGGAGTCTTATAGGTTTTGGCTTCCACTAAGCAAATTAACCTTTTAAAGGGAAAGTTAATTTTTGCCTACAGTCATTCTAGAAAAATAGTATACGTTGACTAGATGAATTAATACACTTGAGACTGTAACTTGGTTACCTAGCGTAGGTAATATTAACTCCTTTTTTTGGCGGGCGGTGAAATTAGTGTTTTTTTTTTAAATTAGGAAATGAAGTAATGGATTTTCTTTTTTTAGTTAAAAATATATTACTAGGAAAGCCTCTGGAACTGAGCTTTGGGTGAGTTGGTGGCCTGTTTAAAAGATTTTTTTACATTCTGCTTTTGAGTAGCCTTCTTCCTTTCCAGAGATACTGCTCCTTGTATCCACCTCCAAGTTGGGTTCCTATTTAAATAAAGGTTATTCTAGTTAACTAGTGTTAGATTTAAAGAAATCACTCGTGTTACCTTTGGCAAAGTGAACTAAGTTTAAGATTAAGAAACTGGTTTCAAACTGACCCTTTGGCCTCTGGAACAAATTCAAATATATTTCTTCCCCATCCCCCTTCTCTTCCAGATTAATTAAAAGAAGAATGAACTGTAATTCTTGAAGATAACTGGGCAATTTTTAAAGTATCGCTTTGGTTATAGACAGTCAAGTGGAATCAGAGGCGCTTCTTAATGGTGTGGAAACTTATACAAGTCTTCAGTTTGTTGTCAGCACAGACCAGTAGACCATCAGTTTTAGAGGAGATACTCCACCTCTCCTTTTTTGGTGTCCTTGGTGGCAAAAATTAAACTTGGTTGTATCATTCTGACTTGTGTTGGAGTATGGGTTTTATGACACAGTAATGGCCTAGACTTTACACATGTTTGCTTAAAAAAAAAAAAAAAAAACCCAAACCCCAAACTAAACCATTGTGTTGAAGCTTAAACATCTTGAATTTAGAAACTGGCAACTTTACATCTATCTGAAGAATTCAAGAAAAGTGACCTCAGAAGTGTACCTCTTAAGATTAGTCTTTGGAAGCAAAATGAGAAACTTTATAGCATTTGCAGTGAAATTATACTAGTAGGTAAACAGAACCAAAACAAAGTTGCGAAATTCCAATTTAAGAAGATTTCTTTTTGGAAGTTTGAAATTTCCTATCAGTAAGTTATAAATATTTGTATACAGTACTCTTCTTTCTTCAGATAAGCAAGGAAATAAAAATGCAAATATCAAGCTTAATTATTTAACAGTGCAGCAATGGAAAACTTACAGACGAATTTTCCCTTGGCTCAGGGTTCACATAAAAAAATGAACGGGATGGCAGATGACGGCAGTCCTCCAGTGAAAAAAATGATGACAGATATTCACACAAATGGAAAAATGATAAACAAGGTGCCAACAGTAAAGAAGGAGCACTTGGACGACTATGGTGAAGCACCCATGGAAACCGATGGAGACAATGTCAAGCGGCCTTGTACTTCTGTGCCTGAACCTTTAAATTTAAATCCCAGCTTGAAACACACATTGGCACAATTCCATTTAAGTAGTCAGAGTTCTCTGGGTGGACCAGCAGCCTTTTCTGCTCGGTATTCCCAAGAAAGCATGTCACCTACTGTATTTCTGCCTCTTCCATCTCCTCAGGTTCTTCCTGGCCCATTGCTTATCCCGTCTGATAGCTCCACTGAGCTCACCCAGACTGTTTTGGAAGGGGAGTCTATTTCTTGTTTTCAAGTTGGAGGAGAAAAAAGACTCTGTTTGCCCCAAGTCTTAAATTCTGTTCTCCGAGAATTCTCACTTCAGCAAATAAATACAGTGTGCGATGAGCTATATATATATTGTTCAAGGTGTACTTCAGACCAGCTTCATATCTTAAAAGTCCTGGGGATACTTCCTTTCAATGCCCCATCCTGTGGGCTGATCACATTGACTGATGCGCAAAGACTATGCAATGCTTTGTTGCGGCCACGGACTTTTCCCCAAAATGGTAGCATACTTCCTGCTAAAAACTCATTGGCCCAGTTAAAGGAAACTGGCAGTGCCTTTGAAGTGGAACATGAGTGCTTGGGCAAATGTCAGGGTCTGTTTGCACCTCAGTTTTATGTTCAGCCTGATGCTCCATGTATTCAGTGTCTGGAGTGCTGTGGGATGTTTGCACCCCAGACATTTGTTATGCATTCGCACAGATCACCTGACAAAAGAACTTGCCACTGGGGCTTTGAATCAGCCAAATGGCATTGCTACCTTCACGTGAACCAAAAATACTTAGGGACACCCGAAGAAAAGAAGCTAAAGATACTTTTAGAAGAAATGAAGGAGAAATTTAGCATGAGAAATGGAAAGAGAACTCAATCTAAGGCAAGTGTTTTGTTCTTTAGTCATTATGGGTAATGGTAGTTTACTTTGAAATCAGAATTCTGTAATTGGTGTGTAACTTGTGTTAAGAAACCTGCTCATGTAACAATCAAACAAAAAACCTGATCAGTGTCATAGCTGTATCTGTATTGAAAGCTTTAGGCTGTGTCCCTGTAAAGTTTTTCATTTGACCTTCCAAAGAACCTTGTGAGGACAGTGGGAAGACTCTCATTTTCAGGTACAGAGAATGAAGCTCAGAGAGCAAGTGGCTTCTCCAGAATTAAATAACCAGAGCAGAGGAGTTGAGGCTTTGATTTGCGCATATTGTCTTTTTACACACCCTCTTTCTTGATGACTAAATCTGTTGTTCTTCTAGGACTCAATAGTTTACACTTTGGTGTTATGGTGTTACCTGCATTCGCAAATGACATAATGGCTAGCTAAAACATTCCTTGTGATGGCCTCAAACTAGCATATTTATTTATTTATTTATTTATTTATTTATTTATTTATTTTTGGTGGTACTGGGGTTCTTGGAAACCCTTCTACCTCTGGGCTACACTCCCAGACACCTATTTTTTATATTTTTATTTGGAAACAGGGTCTCTTAAGCCAGCAAGGCTGGCTTCGAACCAGCGCAGTCCTCCTGTCTCCGCCTCCCAAGCATGGGGATTACAAACATGTGCCACCATGCCCGGCCTTAAACTAGCATGTTTAAAAGGTACATCTGTGATGCCTGACATTTCTAGGTTTTGATATTCTAGCTTGGTCAATATTGGAAACAAATAGCAAAGATTAGTTATTAGATAAAGATAATAGAATCAAGAATATGAGAGTTAGTGATTCTCTTAACCAAGATTTCTTTTAATATAAAGGGCTAATTAAAAGATTATGACATAGCTAGATTGGCTAAGCTAATATTTTTATTCTAATTAGTAGTTTGGATGCCTGGGTATTACGATTTGAATTACTAAATACTGAGTTTGATCTGGTTGTTGTACATATTTTTCTGTTTGATTTAAAATTAGATGTATAATGACAATACCTAACACTGTTTTAAATGTCAAACATTGCCTGTGAGCAGTTTCACATACGTAATTTTATTCAAGAGAAGTTTTAAGTATGTAATTTTATTCAGTTCTTAGAACAAAATGGTCATGTTTTAAGATCTTTTAAGTTTTTCCCCTATTTTGATATTTTGATATATCTCTGTTCTTTAATTTTATAACAGAAGAAATGAATCAAGCATATTAAATGATTGATCCAGATTTTTCATAGCAAAGTTAGAGCATAGGTTAGGATTTGAAATGAGGTGTCTTGTGCTTTATCATGGTGCTCTTAAGGTTTTGAGTGAAATTAGGTGTAGTTTTAAGGTAGTGGTCTGCTTTTGAAGCTCAATGAAGATATTTTTAGGTTCATTTAGGGTAGTTCGCTGCTTTCCCAAACTTTAGTACTTGAAATTCCTTGCCAGTGGCTATTGGGTTTATATTCTTCAGGCACAGTTACTAACTGATTTTAAAGCAGGATTGACTTCAGGCTAGTTCTGAAAAGTGTGAAATTTGCTTACTTATGCACTTGTGCAGTGCTGAAGTTTTTGCTCACAAATGATTTGTTTTCTCACAAAATGGAATGTCTCTTTTTGATAAAATTATCTTGCCCCCAAGCTAATTAGGAGCTTCATTCTTGCATGTCTACAGTTGGCTACACACATTATTTGCCAGATAGTCTTGCCTGAATCTTTGTTATTTTGACATAAGCATTTTTTTTTTTTTTTTTTTTTTTGGTGGTACTGAGGTTCCTGGAAGCCCTTCTACCTCTGGGCTACACTCCCAGATCCATTTTATATTTTTTTATTAGGAAACAGGGTCTCTTAAGCTAGCGCACGAGGCTGGCTTTGAACCTGCGCAATCCTCCTGTCTCCACCTCCCAAGTGCGGGGATTACAAGTGTGCGCCACCACACCCGGCTAAGTATTTTTTTGGGATAAACTGTCTTCCCTCTATTTTTGTTATTTTTTTTTAAAGACAGTGGACAAATTTACCTAATTAAAACTGAATGTAATATGGTTTGGTTAAGATTGTAATCATTCTTCTGGGATGTAGCCTTATATTGTCCCAGGATTTATTAATTTTAATATATGTTTTATTTTGAGAAGGTATTAGGTTTTTCCCCCATCTCTTTACTATGTTTTTTGTAATATTTGCTTTACCTTTTGTGGTATATTTATTTTAATATTATGTGAATTGAAGGAATTTAAAGGAAAGTTTTTTTTTGTTATTGTTCACTTTTAACACACATACCTGAGTGGTTTGTGTGTGTGTGTGTGTGTGTGTGTGTGTGTGTGTGTGTGTGTTACTAGAAATAGAACACGGCATTCTACCTCTGAGCTACACCCCCAGCCCTATTTTTAATTCTTTATTTTGAGTCGGGGTCTCACTAAGTTGCAGAGGGCCTAAGTAGCCGAAGCTGGCTGAGAACCTGTGATCCTCCTGTTTCAGCCTCCCAAATTCTGGGATTACAAGTGTGTACCACCACGCCCAGCTTTATTCTTATTTTGAAACAAGGTCTCAGTTGCAGAGGGCTTCACTAAGTATCTGAGGCTGTCTTTGAACCGTGATCCTCCTGTCTCAGCCTCTCAAATGCTGGGATTACAAGCGTGCGCCACCACGCCCGGCATATACTTGAGTGTTTTTAAAAAAATTATGCTTGCTTCTTCCTCTGCTCAGATGAGACGACAGTCTCAGATGAGTAACATATTGCTGGGTGTTTAACTGGTAGATGGTAGAATCAGGGATTGAATGAAGATGTTCTGATTTGAAGTCTAATATTTTCCCTTTGTCTTGAAGCAAATGTAGTAGCAGAAATTGAATTTTGAGAAACATTATCTTTTCTTATCAATGTATCCTTAGTGTAATGGTTTTTAAATTCTTTAAGTTCTTAAATTCCTAGCCTACATAGGTGTAGACTGAGTGAGGTATTTAATTGGGAAGGGAATGGGGAGATAGTCCTTGATTAGGGAGCATTTTTTATTCTGTGAGTCCAAGAATGAGTTGCTAAACAAACCAAATTGAGTAGAGGAAACCCATTTTATAAAAGTTAAACCAGTTACTATATTTATTTATTTATTTTTGTGATGTTGGGGATGGAACCCAGAGGCTTTTTACCTGCAGGCTACACTCCTAGACCTATTTTCTGTTTTATTTGTAAACAGGGTCTCACTAAGTTGCTGAGAGACTCACTAAGTAGCTGAGGTTGGCTTCGAACCTGCGCGTTCCTCCTGTCTCAGCCTCCCAAGCGCGGCGTGCGCCAACATGCCTGGCTAAACCAGTTATTTTTTAAGGACTATGCTAAATATACTAACCAGTTATATAAAGGACGTTATGTTTAGTGTGGATTACTAATGTAATTTGATATGTTCATAAAATTTTTAAAGCCAAAGTTTTGTGTTTGTATTATAAAAAAGAAATCTGAACTTTAGTAGACAGTTGTTTAAAATGAAGCAACTTAATTACTTTAAAGACTAGAAATTTTTCGTAATGAACAAACTACTTATTTGCATAGCTAATAGTTATATTTAATTTGCATGGTTAGGAACTAAATTTAGATGGGAGAAATAAATTGTGTAAGGTCAGTGTTTCAAGTGAAGAACTGCATTTATTCTTAATAGGAACTGAAGGTATGTTTTGAACTCTTTCAAAGAATATAAGAAATGTACTTGACTTTAAACCTGTATAGGTTGCTCTGCAGATATGAGCTTTTTGTGCTTTTTATTAGAGTGTTTATTGTCTTTTATTAACACACAAATAAGTACAAAATGTATCATACTCTTGATTATTTTCCACTCACTAGTGGGTATTCTACCAAATCAGAATTAGATCAAATAAATTTCTGAAAAAAGTTTGCTTAGCAAATTAAGCATTTGTAAATAATTTGTGTGTGTGTGGTGCTGGGGATTGAACCTACGGACATTCTACCTCTGAGCTACACCCCAGCCTGATTTTTTATTCTTTATATTTGGAACAGGGTCTCACTAAGATACAGAATGCCTCATTAAGTAGCTGAGGCTGGCCATGAACCCAGATCCTCCTGTCACAGCCTCCCAAGTACTGGGATTACAAGCATGTGCCACCATGCCCAGCTATTTGTAAATAAAATTTTAAGGGTGATGACTACTTAAGATTATTATTATTTTTAGCAGTACTGGGGATTGAACTTGGGCATTCTACCTTCGAGCTATACCCCAAGCCCTATTTTTTATTCTTTATTTTTAAATAGGCGCTCACTAAGTTGTGGAGAACCTTACTAAGTAGCTAAGGCTGGCCTGGAAGCTGCAGTCTTCTACTTAAGATTATTTTAAAACATGTTAGAAGAGGCTCTTTATAATCAGTTGATAAGAAAATTATAGGTGACACTTCACTTTTAACAATATAGAGCTGAAAGATTTTTTTTTTTGTGTGTGTGTGTGGGGGGTTACCAGGAGATGGAACCAGGGACATTGTACCTCCGAGCTACACCCCCATCCCTATTTTTTATTCTTTATTTTGAAACAGGGTCTCACTGAGTTGCGAAGGGCCTCACTAAATAGCTGAGGTTATCCATGAACTGAACCGCTATCCTTCTGTCTCCGCCTCCGGAATGCTGGGATTACAAGTGTGTGCCACCACTCTTGGCCTAGAGCTGACAGTTTTTACATTACTAAGTTAAAGATGGTATATGTCCTTGTAAGTATATTCAAAACGTACATTTTTTTTTTTTTTTTTTTTTGGTGGTACTGGAGGTGGAACCCAGGGGCTTTCTACCTCCAGGCTATACTCCCAGACCTATTTTATATTTTATTTGGAAACAGGGTCTCACTAAGTTGCTTCACTAAATAGCCAAGGCCGGCTTCAAACTTGCGCAGTCCTCCTGTCTCAGCCTCCCAAGCACGGGGATTACAAGCGTGTACTACCATGCCCAGCTCCAAAACGTAGATTTTTAACATTTGGATTGGACCACCTTTTGTATAGTTTTTACTTTATATTTAGAGGGGGAAAAAACACACCCTGGTAGGTTAACTATGTTGTAAATAGATGCCCTAAAGATAATCAACTTAAGAAAATTTTCCCAGGTTGGGAGTGTAGCTCAGTGATAGAACACATACTTAATATATACCAGCCCTTGTGTTTGATCCCTACCACAAAAAAAGAAACTTTCCCAGAAAGGTTTTGCTACTTTTACTTTTGCATTTTTTATTTGAATTCTTCATTTTTGCACAGGTCATTATAATAATAGTAATACAAAAATATCTCTCCTTTTGCAAGCTATCATACATTTGTTTAAGAAATGTGTTCTCAGCTGGGCTTGGTGGTGCACCCTTGTAATAATCCCCGTGCTTCAGAGGCTGAGATATGAGATGCCACAGGTTCGAAGCCAACCTCAGTTACTTAGTGAGGCTCTCAGCAACTTAGTGAGGCTCTCAGCAACTTAGTGAGACCCTGTTTCCAAATAAAGTATAAAATAGGTGTGGAAGTATAGCCCAGATGTAGGAAAGCCCCTGGGTTCCACCCCCAGTACCACAAAAAAAGAAACGTGTTCTCAGTATAAGCCTAACAAGGAACTAACACTAGAGAGAATTTGTTACCCCAGTGGTATAGTTTACAGTTTGTGATTAGCATGACTTTTGATCAAGTAGGAATAAGGTTAGAGTTTGAGTAAGTATTTGTGTGCATATGAGTGGCTACTGTGAATATTGTCTAACTTTCTGGAATTAATAACTGTTTACATGAGTTTAGAGACTTAGACTGTACCCCCAACCCAGAATCTGCCAGGTCAAAGGAACTTGAGACAACTCTAATGATATGTTATTGAGATTTTTTGAAAAATAATGGTTTAATTTTTAAACATATAATTTACACATAAACTCTTAATGTAACTCATTAAACAAGAGAATGGATGTGAAAACATTTGGTTTACTGTAGAAATGTAGGATGGTAGCTGGGTGAATGACCGTAATCCAGGTTGAGATCACCCTGAGGTTTCGAATGATGGAGACCTGCACAGACCCATTTAGTTTGGATAAGAGTTTAGAGGGTTTTTTCCTCATTTCTCCCTGGGTCTTTGTGAGTTTAGAGTAATTAAGTTTTTTTAGAGCATTCTGTTAATAGGAGGATGTGTAGACTCTCCCTTTCCCTGGCATTTAATTGGAAACCTTTAGAATAGCTTTGGGATTAGTACCCCTTATGTTTTAGGAAACACTGTAGGAACCTATGCTTTTTTTTTACCATCAAAATTGTAATCATTAGCCGGGTGTGTGGCGCATGCTTGTATTCCCCGGGCTTGGGAAGCGGAAACAGGAGGATCACACTGGTTCTAAGCCAGCCTTGCTGGCTTAAGAGACCCTGTTTCCAAATAAAAATATAAAATAGGTCTGAGAGTGTAGCCAGGAGGTAGAAGGGTTTCCAGGAACCCCAGTACCACCAAAAACAAACAAACAAACAAACAACAACAACAAAAAACCAAATTGTATTCATTAACTTCTTAAAGTCATGATAGAAAAAAATCAGATGGCCGGGCATGGTGGCGCATGCTTGTAATCCCCGTACTTGGGAGGATGAGACAGGAGGATTGCACAGGTTTGAAGCCAGCTTCAGCTACTTAGTGAGGCTCTCAGCAACTTAGACCCTGTTTCCAAATAAAATATAAAATAGGTCTGGGAGTATAGGCCAGAGGTAGAAAGCCTCTGTGTTCCACCCCTAGTACCACAAAAAAAAAAAAAAAAAAAAAAAAAAAATCAGATGATCCTTTTAGTATGAGTTCCTTCTCAAACTGTATTATCTCATCACCTGAGGTTCCATAAGGGGATACAGAAGCCCGACAGAAAATGATCGGGATGATGTGTTACCCTCCCAAGGGTGGTACTTAGCACCGTCTACTTGCACCAATCCGCATGTGTTGGAGAGAACTTAATTCATTATGTAAAGTGAATGCCTTTGAGGCATTTGTAATTCTCTTGAGTACGCAGTTGGGAAGGGTCAGGAGGGTTCTGAAATCAATTTACTGGATTATTAGCTTTTTAAAAAAAACATGAAAATGGAATGAGATAAAAATAGAGAATATTATATACAGTAAGATTAATCTACATTTTGACATTGACAGTTTACACTATTTGAAGGCCAAAATAATCTGGGACTAATAATTGTTTTTTTTCTCCACTGGGATTGAACCCAGGGGCATTCTACCTCTGAGCTACATCCCCAGCCCTATTTTTTCTTCATTTTGAAGCAGGGTCTAAGTTGTGGGTGGCCTTACTAAGTAGCTGAGGTAGGCAGAGAACCTGCAATCCTTCTCTCAGCCTTTCAAGTACTGGGATTATAATGTGCCACCGTGCCCAGCCTAGGACCATAATTTTTAAAATTTGTGTTTACTAAAGTGAGATACAAAAGTAAAGACAGCTTTGTACAGATTACAAATTTTGACAGATACTACAGTGGAAAAATGCTTATGTCATTGAGGATTCTCCATAATTGCATATCAAATGGAATGAACAATACCCAATTCCAGTATACAAATGTTTTATTTTGGAAAGCCATAAGAATTAATAAATTTTTTTTTATCAGTGTGTTCCTTTTCCTTCAAATTATCAAGGGACTAATGTACAATCAATAGTTCACATGAAGAGTTTAAGATAACAGTTATATTTTAAGAGCTTGTGCCTTTGTTTTTTCTATATTTTTAAGCACTTCAAACCTAAAATTGACTTTCTGAGGTAGGTGGTACAATTTTTCAGTCTGTGGGTGTAGCAGGCACCGCTGTGACTTCTGAAAACCCATTTTTGATAAGTTAGCGTAGATGCTTAGACCAGGCTGTCCCAGTTTTGCATTAGGTTGATTAATTCTCATGATTACAATGAAGTGAGACACAAGGGTAAGCCTTAAACTCCCTTAAGGAGCTCTTTGCTACCTTGTCACACTATCCCCTTCAGTTCTTGGGACAGCATTCACAACATGTTGGAAGTATTGGGGAAACACCATACAGTACTGAAGGATTTGGTTTCTTTCAGTAAGAGTTGGCAGCTGTCTTGCAGGGTGCCTCTTACATGCTCTGAAAATCATTTTTTGACCACTTGAATGCCTTGGTATTTTATTAAAAAGACCTGACAAGTATATTCACTTTATACCTATGAAGTTATTTCCTGTGTGTGCATCCAATTGTATGTTTGGTAAACTTGCTCTTGATTTATTTGAGGCTGGTACAAGGAATGTGCATTTAATATGCATTATATTTTACTTGTGTAATTATGCCATTAGGGAAGGCAGTGTTAAATTTACCAACCTATTTACTGTCTTATGAGTGTTGTATTTAAGAATTGTTCGTCATTTAGATCATTTTTTAAATTCTATTTTTAAAACAATTTTTCTAAAAGGCTTGTTTCTGATTTTTGTTGAGATTTGGAAAAAACATTAGTATTTTGAGGAACTATATCTTAGCTTGAGTTTATCAGTGTTTGTCATTAGGACTTAAAGATCACGATATTAATATGGATGTTAAAATGAAAAACTAGATGTTTAGATCATATTGTCCCAGTTTTCTACCTAAAAACAAACTTTATTATTGAATACTAGCTTAGGACTTCTATAGGGTTTTTGTTTGCTTTTTGTTTGCTTGTTGCACGTTTTTGTTTTTATGGTAGTACAGGTTGGCATATTTGAATATAGCTAGTACTGAGTGGAATTGCTTTTTAATTTAAAAAGTGATAACGATTTTTGTAAGTGAAATTAAGCTCTTTGAATTATCTGTCATTGTGAGACTTAATGAGCATAATGCCATGAAAATATAAGTTATTTATTAGGAAATCTGATTAACAGTCATGTCTATAAAGTAACAATAGAAAAATACAGAAATTTGGAGAAACTTTTGTAAAAATATATTTTCTATGTTTTTTTCTCCTCAAAAGTTTTGCAGCCAGGATGATGTTGCATGCTTGTAAATCCCAGTATTTGGGATCCTGAGGAGGGTCGCAGGTTCAAGGACAACCCTAGCTACTTAGCAAGTGAGGCCCTCTGCAACTTAGACCCTGTTTAAAAATAATAAAAAAAAATAGGTCTGGGGGTTTAGTTTGGAGGTAGAATGCCTCTGGGTTCAATACCTAGTACTACAAACAAAATTTTATTTCTTATTGAAAATTAACTTGCCAGGTGTGGTGGCACACGCTTGTAATCCCAGCATTTGGGAGGCTGAGACAGAATTGGAGTTTGTGGCCAGCCTCAGCTACTTAAGCCCTTTGCAACCTAGTAAGACCCTGTTTCAAAGTAAAGAATAAAAAATAGGGCTGTAGGTGTAGCTTGAAGGTAGAATGCCCCTGGGTTCCATCTTTGGTACTGAAAAGAAAGAAAGAAAATTAAATTACTACACATTTTGGGATTGTTTAAATTTTCCTTTCACAGACATTATTTGGAGGTTCGGGACTTAGGAGAGGAAGACCTTTGTAATTGAATAAGATGTTTGAAATTTTGCATATCTGTGTGAAAGGAAGATGACATGTTTGTTTTAGAGTCGATAGTGGGGGGAACATGGGCAATAGCATTTAGAAATGTTAAGCCTGTAACTTAAGCTATTAGATGATCTTTGCTGAGTGAACTTTGCCAAATCTTATATTTTGTTTGAATATACAAAGGAATAAATCATTCCTTAGTTGAAAGGTAAGACAGACAATTGATGCTTATATCTTGGCATCTAATTTTTATTCCTGATCATTACTGCTGTGTCATTTAATTGTATTCTTTTTATTGAAAGCCTAATTTGTATGCTGACACAAATGCAGAATAGATCAGAAAGTCTGCCATGTCTGTGAATGTTTTGTTGTATAATACATGCTTTTCTTAATTGTTTTTAACATGCAGTTAGGATAATTTGTTATGAATGTGTTTATGGCTTACCATAGCATTTTAGGTAAAATTAATTTGTATTTTATCCTGGTTAGTGTACATTTCCCTATCATTTCTATTATTTAATTTGTATGTCTGATAAAATGCAGCCTAGAGACTGTTGAGACTGTTGGTGCTTTATAGAAGGATATCAAATATGAAAGAGACTCATTTCATGGTAGCCAGTAACCTTGAAGTCCTTTTTGTTAGAAGTGCTGGGAATTAAATCTAGAGCCTGGGATGTGGTCGGGAAGTGCTCTGCTACTGAGCCACCCTCCACTCCCTAGTGACCTTATAAAAAGCTACCCTGGGAATTAGTGAGTTATGCTAATAATCTCTATTCAAGATTCATTCAGGAAGTGCTGAGTCCCTACTTCCTGATAGGCATTGTGCTAGGTACTGAAATTTCAAAAGTTAAAAATGTTCTTGACCTCAACTTGCTGTTTCATCAGAGGATGGTTAGCTACTTACCAGGATTCAATAAGGGATTCAGACACTGGCTAAGGACTATTATTAGATAAACCTTTTTTTGGTGGGGGGGAGCTGGGAGTTCAACAGAGGGACATTATACCTCCAAGCTATGCCCCCAGCCATTTATTTATTTATTTATTTATTTATTTATTTATTTATTTTATTTATGTGGGTCTGGGGATGGAACCAGCGGCATTTGACCTCCAAGCTACACCCCCTGCCTTGTTTTTTATTCTTTAAACCGGTCTCACTAAGTTACGTAGTGCCTCACTAAGTAGCTGAGGCTGTCTGCGAACCGTGATCCTCTGGTCTCAGCCTCCTAAATGCTGGGATTACAAGAGTGCGCCACCACTCCCGGCTTATTTTTTATTTTGATACAGGGTCTTGCTAAGCTGCTGAGGATGGCTTTGAATCTGTGGTCCTGTCTCAGCCTCCCAAGTACCAGGATTACAGTTACATGCCACCATGGCCAGTTTACATTAGATAATTTTAAAGGGAGATAAACTTAGTACCTCTGGTTGGTGACTGTTAGTGTGTTGGCATGAGAATAAGAAATAAAGAATAGGAACTAAGAGAGATGAGTGTTTAAAAATGAGTGTAATTTGCTGGGTGTGGTGGCGCACGCTTGTAATCCCAGCGCTTGAGAGGCTGAGACAGGAGGATCGCACAGGTTCCAAGACAGCCTCAGCTACTTAGTGAGGCTCTCAGCAACTTAGTGAGACCCTGTTTCCAAATAAAGTATAAAAATAGATCTGGGAGTATAACTCAGAGGTAGAAAAGCCCCTGGGTTCCACCTCTAGTAACCTCCCCCCACAAAAATGTGTAATAGCATTTATTTAAGGTAGTATATGAAGTGTAGTGACATCATAGAAATAAAGAGAAACTGGGGTTTGGGTTGCAAGTAAAATAAAACTTATACAAACTGTAGAGTTTTGAAATGAACTTAATGATAAAAATTGCTAAATTTCATGCTGAGTTTGGTGTGCATACCTGTAATCCCAGTACTTGGGATGCTAAGACTGCAAGATCACAGGTCTGAAGCCAGCCTCAGCCAATTTAGTGAGGCCCTGTTTCAAAATAAAATAAAGCCAGGGGTGGGGTGTAACTTGGAGACAGAATGTCCCTGGATTCAGTCTCTAGTACCTCACCCCCGCCCCCTAATAAAAGGTAAAAAATGTTAGATTTCAAGTCAAGATCTTTGAAGAAGCTTAGAATTTGCTTGCTCTTTGGAAGGGTTGAGATTCTAATATCCATAGTAGAAAAAACTTTTAGATGTATAAATCTGTTTTTGTGATTAATTAAAACTGGAAACAATTTATTGGGCAGTACATCTATTATTGTTTCAGATATATAAGACTGATTTAAAGAGGAACTTTGTTTTCTAAATGAGTTTAGCAAATGAATTCTAAAGAAGAAATTTTCATTGAATACAAGATGATCTTAGATTTCATTGATTGGATAGAGTTCCTTAACACCTCTTTTATCATATGGGATGGAGTGCATACTATTCTGCTCATTAAGTTACTCAAATTAACTTAATTTGAGTAACTGAGATTTTAAAAAGTTAAACATTTTTAATGAATTCTAAAATATTTTAAAACAATCTAAGTGGTATATATAACTTATGAATCTTAAGTGGTATATATAACTTGTGTTGACTCCAGACTTCTTAAACACCAGTTGCTGTTCGGTCTTGAGTTGGGGATAGGACACAGTTGAGGAGTACTGATTGCCCTGGCTCATACTAAAGTAGCCTTCAGATTGCCTTTTGAAGACGTCTTGTGTCTTGTATTGTGACTGGCCATTCTTTTTAGGCTGTCAGCTGTCAGTGAGCATTTATCATTTTGTATTTGTTGCCAGACTTCAGTTCCCTTTCTAATTTACAACTAGATGTAGGCTGAGAAACTGTAAACTAGGGATTGGTTTATCTTATAAATAAACATCTGAATTTGCTCAGATTCTGAATATTAGCTCAGAATTGTGGTGCATATTTGAATCTTTAGAATATTTGATCAGGATTGTGAGTTTGAAAAAAAAGTATCAGCTGGGTGTGGTGGTGCATGATTATAATCTTTTTGACTTGGGAGGCTGAGACAGGAGGATTGCAGGTTCCAGGATAGCCTCAGCAAGTAGTGAGGCTCATCAACCTAGTGAGACCCTGTTTCCAGATAAAAATAAAATAGAGCTGGAGGTATGACTTGGAGGTAGAAAGCCCCTGCCTTCCATCCTCAGGACAAAAAATAAAATAAAATAAAATAAAAAAAAATCATATCTAGATTAGAGGCCCTCACTGAATACTCAACTCTTAAATCCTTTAAAAGTATTCTTCTATATTTTTGTGGTCTTACTTGTCTTTCAAATTCCTTGCCCAGTAATTGTTAACAATGCAAAGTTACTTTTTTTTTTTTTTTTTTTTTACTTTATTGGCTTTAAGTCAACATGTATATGTGTTCCCGGAGCTGCTTCCTTTTTGTTTTCACTATATTTCTTTTTGGGAATTACTGGTCTACTTGTTATTCTGCTTTGAGTTTCCTCAACTTTCTTGGTTTTCTCTTATTAATAGGATAACCTAATCAAACTATGGAATTGGTTTTTTGTTAATCATAACTATTTAACATCCTGTCCTGTCCTATCTGGTTTCTGAACTGGATATTGGGCCATCAGGCAAAACAACTTTCTTAGTGTATAGTGGCTATCTCTTATGTGAGGTATTCGTTCTTTTTATTGTGCTGGGGATTGAGCTCTGACCTCAGCATGCTAGGCAAGTGATCTACCTTTGATTTATAGTCCCAGCCTTGTTTATTCATTGTTGAATGAGGTTGTCATTCCCCACATACCCTGCTTAGTTGTAGAAGGGATGGGATCCCTTCAGAGGCTAGGGTTCAGAAAAATAGCCCTCTTTTTTATTTATCCTTCCTTCATTTTATTCCTAATTCCACTCTCCCTCTCTGTACTGGGTTTGTCTGTTGAACTGTCTTTGTTGTTACCATAATATGCTGCCTTTCAGCCCCTCCTCTGCTTTTCTACCACTGAGTCTTGCCCTCTTAAAGGTGTTCTCTTCCCATCAGCACAGGGCCATTACTATAGTGTGAAATCTGTGAGGGAAGGGGAAGAGGGGAACAAGGCATACTGCAAACCAGAGAATTTAGTGAGAATTAGAGAATTAGTAGATTATTTATTCTTTTTCTTCTAATTTCTGAACCTCAGGTTTTTTTTAAATCTGTAAAATAGAGATAATATTTAAAGGAATTTTTTTATTTTTTAGAATTAAGCAGGCTATATAAAGTTCTTAGTACATAGATAGTCATTAAGTTGCCAGCTACCTTTCTTCTTTCCTCTTTTCCTTTATTTACAGGCATGCCTCAGCTTTCACTAAAATAAAAAAACTTTCCATATTTATGAGAAAATATGGTATATTAATACTTGCTAACAAATAGTGGTTTCAGGTTTAATTTGTTAAAGTACTTCTTGCGGTAGAGTGTTTATTAAATTAATGTTTCAACAAATACTCTAGGGGTATGATTAGAGTCTTGTTGATTATAATAGTAAGAATAAGAATCAGAGATTTCCAATGCAGCACTTTTGCAAAGTACTGTTATTTAAGATAAGAGTCCATAAGCATGAAGTTTGAGGAAATTGTTTCTGGAAGTTCCTATTAACAAACACTTGGCCGGGCGTGGTGGCGCACGCTTGTAATCCCTGTGCTTGGGAGGCAGAGACAGGAGGATCACGCAGGTTCGAAGCCAGCTGTGCTGGCTTAGGAGACCCTGTTTCCAAAAATAAAAAAGCATAAAATAGGTCTGGGAGTATAGCCCGGAAGTAGAAGGGTTTCCAGGAACCCCAGTACCACCAAAACAAACAAACACATAAACAAACAAACAAAAAAAACCCAAAAAACAAAAACCAAAGTTTTATTTCCTCCTCAATGAAATTTTTCTCCTATATTTTTCTTAAATAGACAGATACTCCATCAGGAATGGAATTACAGTCCTGGTATCCTGTTATAAAGCAGGAAGGTGATCCTGTTTCTCAGACACATTCATTTTTACACCCAAGGTAAGTAGCCAGCCTTCCTTCCTTTCCTTCCACCAGGTACTATTCTGAGAATTAGGAATTAATTACTTAGTTTAAGACTTTCTTGTTAGTAAGTAATCTTATAAAATCCAAAAATCTTTTTAAATAAGTATATTGGGGTTTAATATATCTTTTGTTTGTATTTTTGTTTGTATTTGCTATTATAGGGAAAGTATAGGAGGATTATATTGTTCAGTTACTTTTAGTAGAAAAAAATTTTAAGAATCTGACATAAATTGTAAATTGTTTTTAATATTTGAAATAATCTTTAATTGGTATTTTCATGCTTTTCCTAGAAATAGGTTACTTCTTTTTGTGAAGTAAAAAATTAAGTTATTTTTAATTTATTTGCTTTCTTTTAAGAGGTAAATCAGTTCTTCAAGAGTTCGGTTTGAGTAAGCGTGGTGGTTACATGCCTGCAATGCCAATACTTGGGAGGATAAGACAGAAGGATCACAGGTTCAAGGCTAACCTCAGAGATTGTTTCAAAATAAAAAGGGATGGGAAGAGTGTTCCTGGGTTCAATCCTCAGTACCAAAAAAAAAAAGTTTTGGATATCAATTTAATATTTATTTATTTGTGTGGTACTAGAGATTGAACCTAAGAATATTCTAACCCTAAGCAAATACTCCTATCCCCTTTTAAGCTTTTTTCTTTTGAAACAGTTTTAATAAGTTACCATAGGGGTAGGGGTGTAGCTCAGAGGTAGAATGTCCCTGGGTTCCATCCGTAGTACGAAAAAAAAAAAAAAAAAAAAAAACTAATCTTTATTGAGAGTGAAGAGAGGAAATATCAACCTGGTAGCCACGTACTGTTTTTAATAAATAGCTTTGCAGTTATTTTTGGGGGGTGGAATCAAGGGGCCTTCTACCTCAGGGTTACAGCTCCAGACCTATTTTATTTTTTATTTGGAAACAGTTTTACTAAGTTGCTGAGGTTGGTTTTAGAACCTGGAACCCTTCTGTCTTAGCCTCCCAATTATTGGAATTACAGGTATGCCCTACCATGCCTGGCAATTTTGATATTTAAAAAAGATTTTCTTTGAAACTTGGAACTTTTATAATAACTATACCTTTTAAAATCAAGTTTTCATATTTCAATAAAAGTAAATGAGATTATAGGCTTTTTATTTATTGAGTTCCAGATTTTTATCTGCTGCTTATATTTTTATTTACTTACTTTTGTGGTATTGGGGATTGAACCTAGGGACATCCTATCTCTGAGCTACACTCTCAGCTGTATATTTTCTCCCCCCCCCCCCTTTTTTTTTTGCAGTACTAGGGATGGAACCCAGGGGCATTCTACCTCTGAGCTATACCCCTCCCCCAGCCTTTTTTTTTCTTTCAGGTACTGGGGATGGAACCCAGGAGCATTATACCTCTGAGCTGTATCCCCAGTCCTATTTTTTATTCTTTATTTTTGTAACAGTCTCACTGAGTTGCAAAGGGCCTCACTAAGTAGCTGAGGCTGTCTGCAAACTGTGATCCTCTGGTCTTAGCCTCCTGAATGCTGGGATTACAAGTGTGCGCCACCATGCCTGGCTCCCCCAGTCCTATTTTTTATTCTTTTTTTTTTGAAACAGGGTCTCACTGAGTTGTAAGGGCCTCACAAGTAGTAGCTGAGGCTAACCACGATCCTCCTGTCTCAGCCTCCCAAATGCTGGGATTACAAGTGTCTGCCACCATGCCCGGCTTGAATTTTATCTTTTATTTTGAAACAGCATCTCACAAAGTTGCCGAGGCCGGTCTCCAACCTGCGGAATCCTCCTGTCTCAGCCCCCCAAGTACTAGGATTCCAAGTGTGCACCACCATGCCCAGCTATCTACTGCTTAAAAATCTATTAATTTTCTCTAGCATTGTAATAAAAAGTCTGAGTATTATTTATACATAATACAAAATTACTGTCATTATTCTTGTCTTTAGGGTACTATTAAGCCTGCTAGTATATTTTAAAAGGGATCTTTTTTTGTCTTTTTGGACTGGGGATCAAACCCAGGGTGGTGCACTTGCCAGGCAAGCACTTTGCCGCTGGCTGAGCTACATCCCAGCCCAAACTTGCTAGTATATTTTTAAAAATTATAAAATCAGAATACTGAGTTTTTAGATATAGAATTCATGAGATTGGTGAAGAGGGACAATGTATTATCCATTACAAATAAAATGAGGTATTAAGAAATTACCTGATGTTTAGGGAATGAAGTTTTGGTTAAATGTTCATACCTTTTCACTAAAGGTTATAGTTAAAATATAATTACTTAAATATGTAGCTCAAATTTGTTCCATGAGTCTTATAGATAATCTACTGAATAATTTTATGTGAGCTTTGATAATGATAGTTTTTCTTTAAGTCTTAAAATTGATAGTTTTTCTTTAAGTCTTAATTTGCAGTGCTTTTTGCTGATTTATCAAACAAATAGGCAGTACTCAAGTATTTTAAGAAGATTGCTTTAGGGCTTGATACAAGGAGAAATGCGTAGTACCTGGTAGCATTCATAGTATGTGTTCTCTCTCTGAGCTATATGAGAAGTCATATCAAATAATTACATATCAAAACCACAGTGAAGTACTACATTGGACCTTTATAGATTAGGCTGCAGCCATGCAGTGGCTGTCTACAGCACCCTCAATCTGGCAAAAAGCAAGGTTCCTTGCTTTGGGGAATGACAAACAAGAAAACAGTCCTCCAGAGTAGCATATAGCCTGTTCTTTTTATGAACTAAACCTCTCCTACTCAAGAGATGTGAAAGTTCTATGAAGTTCATTGTGTTTTTCATTTTCAATTCTCAAGTGGTTTTGCGAGAAGGAGAAAAGGTTCATTTTCTTTTCTAGTGAATATTTTTTTAGTGCTTTAAAATTGCATGCAAAAAAGCCGGGCATGGTGGCGCATCCTTATAATCCCAGCATTTGGGAGGCAGAGATTGGAGGTTCGAGGACAGCCTCAGCTACTTAGCCCCTTTGCAACTCAGTGAGACCCTGTTTCAAAATAAAGAATAAAAAATAGGGCTGGGGGTGTAGCTCAGAGGTAGAATGCCCATTACCAGCACCACACACAAAAAAAGATTTACTTGCAAAATAATAAACATATCTTATAACTTTGATTTTAATGCCTCAAGTGCATTTTCCAAGAAATAGTTTCTGTGACTCTTATTTTCTGAGTTGTTACATTATCTATTTTGGTTAAGAAAATTGAAAATCTGTCATACATTTTTTTTACCTAAACATAATATGTAATATGTGTCTTATTTTGCCTTTCTTTGTTCTCAGCTACTACTTATACATGTGTGATAAAGTGGTTGCCCCAAATGTGTCACTTACTTCTGCCATATCCCAGTCTAAAGAGGTCACAAAGGCAGAGGCAAGTAAGACCGCATCAAGACAGTCGGAGATGCCTCACAGTAATAGTAAACATCAAAAAATAGTGTCTTATCCAGATGTGTCACTTGAGGAACAGGAGAAAATGGATTTAAAAACAAGTAGAGAATTGTATAATCGTTTAGGTAAGTGTTCAGAATTATATTTCTAAAATGAGATGTCTAAATAAATATGTTTTTTGGTATAAAAGGAGTTTCTGTTTAAGCTGCTGTTTGAGATAATTGAAGCTTTACCTTTAAAAATGCCGCCTTTCAAAACTGGGTGATTTCTTTAAGCCTTTTTTAGAATGGTTATATCTATAGAGGCTAATGAGGTAGATATAGAGACTGCATAACTGCAAACTGCAAGGGATCATTATCATTTTTTCCTGCCTTTTCTTGTTATCAGATATCTTGAATAGGTCCTTATTTTTCTAATTTGCTGTGAATTGAACAACCTTTTTACTAATATTAAAGCATATATATGAGAAGAATAGTTAGGTATAGAACTCTGAGAAACAAGGCATGGGATGAGGTAAGGATTGAAAGCTCTGGAGCTAGCCATTTGGCGTAAATGCAGAACGGTAGCTGGTCCTACTGCAGACCAAATGAGACATCCACGCAGTGCTGCCTGTGCGTGTCACAGTCCATGTAGCAGCACAGCTTTGCTTAGTGCTTAGGGAGTGACAGTTATTTTAGCTGCCTGAAAACACTTAGAGAGTCTTCTAGTTATTTAACTGTCTTCATAGAGAATTGAGATTCTTGAGTGTTTTCTATTAATTTTGTGATTTTAAAACTCAGTTTCCTTTGGACTTAAATTGGTAAGCAGTAATTAATAATATATCATTATGCTATATTTGCATTTTATTTTTTCCCAACTTCTAGTGATTTTTTGTGTGTGTGTGTGTGTGTGTGATACTGGGGTTCCTGGAAGCCCTTCTACTTCCGGGCTACACTCCCAGACCTATTTTATGTGTTTTATTTGGAAACAGGGTCTCTTAAGCCAGCTTGGCTGGCTTCGAACCAGCGCGATCCTCCTGTCTCTGCCTCCCAAGCGTGGGGATTACAAGCGTGTGCAACCACACCCGGCTTCCAAGTTCTAGTGATTTTTAAAAATAGTTGAGAGCTGGGTGTGTTGGTGCACACTCGTAATCCCAGTACTTGGGAGACTGCGACAGAAGGATCACAGGTTCACAGCCAGCTTCAGCTATTTAGTGAGACACTCCACAACTTAGTGAGACCCTGTTTCAAAATAAAGAACAAAAATAAGGCTGGGGGTGTAGCTCAGAGGTAGAATGTCCCTGGGTTTAATCTCCAGTACTGTGGGGGAAATAAAAGTGGAGATATGCTTCCTATACTATATTTACCTGTTTAAAAGAATATATTTCAAGCCAGTTGTGGTGGCGCATGCTTATAATCTTCGTACTTGGGAGGCTGAGACAGGATTATAGGTTCAAGGCCAGCCTCAGCAATTTAGTAAGGACACCTAGGTTGGTTCCATAATTTGGCTATTGTGAATTATACTGCAATAAACATAGATTATGTCTGTTTCACTATAGTATCCTAACTTTAATTCTTTTGAAAAGATACTTAGGCATGGTATAGTTGGGTTATATGGTGGTTCCATTCCTCGGCTTTTAAGGAATCTCCATACTGATCTCCATTGTGGTTGTACTGATTTTTTTTGGGGGGGTACTGGGGTTCCTGGAAGCCCTTTTACCACCGGGCTACACTCCCAGACCTACTTTTTATATTTTTATTTGGAAACAGGGTCTCCTAAGCCAGCGCGACTGGCTTCGAACCTGCGCGATCCTCCTATCTCCGCCTCCCAAGCGCGGGGATTACAAGCGTGCCACCACGCCCGGCGGTTGTACTGATTTTAAAGAACATTTTAATTATTTTTAAAAGAAACCCTGTGATCCTTTCCCCAAAGCCTTTGAACCACTAGTTTGTTTTCTGTCTTAATGCATTTGCCTATTCTGTATATTTTGAAAGAATCAATATGAGAGGAGGCTTTTGTCTTTGGCTTCTTTCAGAAAGCATAATATTTTCTCAGTCCATGTTCCATATATGAGTACTTTTTATAGCTTAATAATATTCCATTATGCAGATAAACCGTAATTTGTTTATCCCTTCATAAGCTGAATGAATGTTTGCACTGTGTCTACTTTTTTTTTTTAAGTTTGACAAAATTTATTGGTATTTTAGTAAAGACATTGATCTTAGTCATTTCTCTTTTCATCTTGATCTTAGGTTAGTATTTCACTTGAGTCAAGAAAGGAATATTCAGGAGAGGGATATTATTTTAACAAACAGTAAAATGGACAAAAATGGGTAGTTTACTGACATAAAAGTATGTCAAGTTTATGAATCTTGACATGATTAAGTCATGTAAGAAATATTTTTGTATACATTTTCATGTTGGGGCTTATCTAAACATAAATGTAAGTGAACAAGTGTTAGGAATACTTACAAGCTTCTTATCTGGAATTATGATTCTTAGAAGAGCACAGTGAAGATGGGCATGGTGGTGCATGCTTGTAATTCCAGTACTTGGGAGGCTGAGACAGGAGGATTGCAGGTTCATGACCAGCCTCAGCTACTTAGGCCCACCGCAAGACCCTGCTTCAAAATAAAGAATAAAAAAATAGGACTAAAAGGGCTGGGAGTGTAGCTCAGAGGTAGAATACCCCTAGATTGAATTCCCAGTACCGCAAAAATTTTAAAAAGAGTGCAGTGAGCCATTACTACCTATCACACAGGCTGAAGCTGCCTCCAAATGTAACATTGTAGGCATTTTCCAAGGAAATCATTATACCATGCTTTCAGGTCTGTGACATGCTTTTAAAGAAGGGTTTAACTGTCACATTAAAAAAAAAAAAGTCCATATACAGTACAAAAATAAAAAACAGATACCCTATGATACACAACTCTTAAGAGTACATGTGATGGAATATTCCATACAATGTTTTGAAGATGCATTTTCATTTTTTGTTTTCAGTACATAAAATGTGCTTTTGAGAGGCTGCTGGTCAGTAGTACGTACGTACTCAAACCATATAATTGTACTAAACAGAAATTTTGAAGCAAGCTTACTTAAATTAGATTTAACAAGTTAGTAATTTAAATTTTTGACAGAGTTACAGAAAGTGCATCTTGTTTTGTCTTCATAAAATGTTAATTTTTTTGTTTTTATATCTTTTTAAAAATAAAACCCAAGCTGGGTGTGGTGGCGCACACTTGTCATCCCAGCATTTGGGAGGCTGAGATGGGAGGATCATGGTTTGCTGCCAGCCTCAGCTACTTAGTGAGGCCCTTTGCAACTCAGTGAGACCCTGTTTAAAAAATAAAGAATGAAAAATAGGGCTGGGTGTATAGCTTGGAGGTAGAATGCCCTTAGTTCCATCCCCAGTACTGAAACAAACAAACAGACAAACAAACAAACAAACACCCCAAGCCAGGTGGTGTGGTGGTGCACCATGTAATCCCAGCATTTGGGAGGCTGAGACAGGAGGATCACAGTTCGGGGACAGCCTCAGCTACTTAGTGAGGTGGCCCTTTGCAACTCAGTGGAAAACCCTGTTTCAACATAAAGAATAAAACACAGGGTTAGGGGTTTAGAATGCCCCTGGGTTCCATCTCCAGTACCGCCAAAACAAAACAAAAAACTCAGCCAAATACTTTGCAGTATGTACATTTAAATTTTGGTGGTAGTTTATATTTCAAAAGAAACACCTTCCTTAGGATTTGCCCCAAGTTCTGGTAGAAATGCTTACAAGAACTGGGTAGTAAAAACCAAGAAGCACATTCAAAATACTCATTTACTTTAGTAGGAAATGGCTGTTCTTTGAAGATAGTACATGTTCTTTGATGAAGAATCCATTAAGTGAAGTGGGCTATTTCAAATACTTGATACTTCATATAAAAATTAAAAATAAAAAAGTTTTTTAAAAGAGCTAAGCATTTGTATCCACTGATAGCAACAATACCCAGCAGATGACAACTTTAAACAAAATAAATGTCCATAAGAAAAAAGAGCTGTGTTTCAATCTCATATAAATATACTTTGAGCCAGGCATGGTGCTACACACTTGTAATCCCAGCATTCAAGAGGCAGACCAGAGGATCATGGTTCGTGGATAGCCTCAGCTACTTAACGAGGCCCTTCACAACTTAGTGAGACCCTGTTTCAAAAATAAAAAAACTAAAAATTAGGGCTGTCAGTGTAGCTTGGAGGTAGAATGCCCCTGGGTTCCATCCCAAGAGCCACAATAAATAAATAAATAATATACAAACAAACAAACTGAACTAACTTTGAGTTGACAGTCCAGTAACATTTTCCTATCAATACAGTACTCCCTTTTTCTCTATAAGGCTGTTTCTAGAAGCCAGACATTTAGGTAATAAGGAAGTTAAGTTGGGACATTAACTGCTAGCAGTTTTACATAGACAACTTTTTGTTGCTCTCTTAATGTGCTAGTAGTTGGGTATAAAACATATGCAATTCTTAAAAAGGTACCATTTCTGGTTTCTTTATTATCTGTAACCTTTAGAAACTAATTATATGAAGCTACAAAATTGGCAGATGTCTTGAATATCATTATATGAAACATTAATTACCTTTAATTTCAAACTCTCATTTATTAGTGTACCACTCAATCTTAAAAAATAAAATGAAGCCGGGTGTGGTGGCGCACACTTGTAATCCCAGCATTCGGGAGGCTGAGGCCAGAGGATCGCGGTTCGCGGACAGCCCTCTGCAACTCAGTGAAACCCGGTTTCAAAATAAAGAATACAAAATAGGGCAGGGGGTGTAGCTTGGAGGTCAAATGCCCCTGGGTTCTATCCCCAGACCTGCAAAAAAGAAAAAAAAGAAGAAAAAAAAAAAAGAAAGAAAGTAAAAGAAAAAAAAAAGTGGCTCCAAAGATAGTCTTATACCATTCTTTAAAAAAATAAACTGTTCCTTTTAACTTTACACCCACCCCAATTCCCAATTTCAAAACATATCAGTTAATTGTCTTGGTCATGTACATTTACAGGATGAGATTTTATATTTTGTTCCCATAGTTTCTGGTTATCAGAAAATCTATGCTTTCCTTTATTGAAGGAGTTTGGTCCAGCTGCTGTTCGTGTTTCTCTTTCAATATTTCTAATATTTCTCATCCTTACCTTTGCTTCTGGAGGTATTTCCTGTGGTTCTCTATTGTCATCTTCTGCTACTTGAAAGTTGTTTTTTGGCTTTTGGCAGTACTGGAGCTAGAACCCAGGGGCATTCTACCTCCAAGCCACACACCCCAGCCCTATTTTGTATTCTTTATTTTGAAACAGGGTCTCACTGAGTTGCAAAGGGCCTCACTAAGTAGCTGAGGCTGTCCGTGAACCACGATCCTCCTGTCTCCGGCTCCTGAATGCTGGGTTACAAGCGTGCGCCACCACACCTGGCAGTTATGCAGGTTTTAATTTCTGCACATCTTTGTCAATGTTTTATTGTCTGTCTTTTGAATATAGCCTTTGTAGTGGCTATGAAGTAATATCTCATTGTGATTTTGACTTTTAATTCCATAATGACTAGTGGTGTTAAATATCTTCTCATTTTTTTCCTGGACCTTGCATGTTTTCTTTGGAGAAAAATCTACTCAGATCCTTTGCTTATTCTTAAATTGAATTTTCTTTTTCTTTGTGGTGCTGGGGGTAGAACACAGGGCCTTTTCTACCTCTGGGCTATACTCCCAGACCTATTTTATACTTTATTTGGAAATAGGGTCTCACTAAGTTGCTGAGAGTCTCACTAAGTATCCGAGGCTGATTCACACCCGTGCGATCCTCCTGTCTCAGCCTCCCAAGTGCGGGGATTACAAGTGTGAGCCACCATGCCCGGCTAAATTGAATTATCTCTTTACAATTTTAAGAGTTACGTATTCTGGGTACTAGATTCTTATCACATATATAATTTGCTGTTTTTACTTTGTTAGTAACCCTTGAAGCATTAAAATTTTCAATTTTTATGAAGCCCATTTTATCTATTATAATTTTACCTACTTGCTTTAGGTGATATATCTTAATAAACCATTGTCTAATCCACGATTAGGAAGAGAATTAAGGACTTTGGTTCTAACATTTAGTTCTTTGGTCATTTTGAGTTAATATTTATATATGATGTGAGACCCAACTTCATTCTTTTGTAAGGTATTATAGGTAATCATTTGTTAATAAGGCCTTTTTTTGAGCTGGGCATGGTGGTACACGCTTGTAATCCCAGTGCTTGGGAGGCTGAGACAGGAGGTTCACACATGTTCGAAGCCAGCCTCAGCTACTTAGTAAGGCTCTCAGCAACTTAGTGAGACCCTGTTTCCGAATAAAGCATAAAATAGGTCTGGGAATATAACCTGGAGGTAGAAAAGTCCCTGGGTTCCATCTCAGTACCACAAAACAAAAACAAAGAATAAAAATAGAGGTGGGAGTATAGCTTTGTTGTAGAATGTCCCTGGGTTCCATCTCTAGTACTGCAAAAAAAAAAAAAAAAAAAAAAAAGAGCCTTTTCCCCCCTCTTTCCCCTATAGTGCTAGGGATTGAACCCAGGGGCATTCTACCTCCAAGTTATACCCCCAACCCTATTTTTGTTTTGAATCTGGGTTTTGCTTAGTTGTTGAGGACCTTACTAAGTTGCTGAGGCTGGCCTTAAACCTGAAATCCTTCTGTATCAGCCTTTCAAGTACTGGAATTACAGGTGTACACCACTATGCCCAGCTCCCAAAAGACCTAGTCTTGATTGTATTGTTTTGGTACCCTAGTCAGATCATAAGTATCTATAAAAGTATGGGTTCATTTCTGGATTTAGAATTTCTTTCCATTGATTTGTATGTATATTCTTATGCCAGTAACACAGTCTTGATTTCTGTAGTTTTGTTGTAAGCTTTGAAATTGGGAATAGTGAGTCCTCTGACTTTATTCTTTTTTTTTTTTTTTTTTTTTTTTGGTGGTACTGGGGTTATTGGAAACCCTTCTACTTCTGGGTTACACTCCCAGATCTATTTTTTTTTATATACTTTTTATTTGGAAACAGGGTCTCTTAAGCCAGCATGGCTAGCTTCAACCCTGTGCGATCCTCCTGTCTCCGCCTCCCAAGCGTGGGGATTACAAGCATGTGCCACCTCGCCTGGCCTGACTTTATTCTTTTTCAAGATTATTTTGGTTGTTTGGGATTTCTTGCATTTCCATATAAATCTTAAAATAAGCTGGTTAATGTCTATAAAAGTAGCTGGAACTTTAATAGGGATTATATTTAATAAATTGAGCAGTATAGAGAGTTTACTATCTTAATAGTAAGTCTTCAATCCATGCACATGGGCTATCTTTCCATGTACTCAGGATTTTGATTTCTCTCAATGATGTTTTATAATTGTCATTGGTCTTACCACTGTGCCTTAATTTTATCCTTAAATGTTTTTATTCATTTTGATTGTTCTAGTGACTTTTTAACAGTGATACATCATACTTTTTTTCCTCAAAGATCCATCAATCTCAAATAGTTCTACAAGTAAAAAGAAATCTGACTCTGCCACATATAACTTAGTAAGAGACACAAGCAAGCATGATGTTGTAGTTTCATCTCCACTTCTTGTGAAAGATGTTATTTGTGAAGATGATAAGGGAAAAATCATGGAAGAAGTAATGAGAACTTATGTAAAACAACAGGAAAAGCTGAACTCAATTTTGCAAAAGAAGCAACAACTTCAGATGGTAAGATAATATTATGTAAACAATAGTCCATTATGAAAAGGTACTTTTGCATATTTAGTAAGAAAAGTTAAGATGAAGCTGTTCAAATGTACTTAAGATTATTCAGTTTTACACTGATTAGGAATTTCAACATACTTTCAGATTTTTAGAGAAAAAGTTTTTCAAAATAATTCGTTTTATTAGAATCAATATAATAGATGAGTTTTAGATACTCTGATCTATTTTTAGTCAATTGACACCTTTAACATGATAGAAATTAAGGAAAAATTGTATTGTGATTCCTTATGATACAGGAAGTAGAAATGTTAAGTAGTTCAAAAGCTATGAAGGAACTCACAGAAGAACAGCAGAATTTGCAGAAAGAACTCGAAACTTTGCAGAATGAACATGCACAAAGAATGGAAGAATTTTATGTTGAACAGAAAGACTTGGAGAAAAAATTGGAGCAGGTAATGAAGCAAAAATGTACCTGTGACTCAAATTTAGAAAAAGACAAAGAGGCTGAATATGCAGCACAGGTAAGAATTGCCCAGTTCATCTTACGATGACCTTTCAGCAAGGAAGTAGAATCTGTTACTTCTCTTTTAAAGGAATTGCTTTTTGTTGAGTTCATTTTACTAGGCTGGATTTCAAAATAGATGATTCTGTTAAACACAAATTTATGCTATATTGTTCAAGATGATTTTTTTACCTTTGTTACTTTATTACTTTAAAGTTTTTTTTGGGTCAGGCATGGTGACACATGCTTGTAATCCCTGTACTTAGGAGGCTGAGACAGGAGGATTGGGCTTGTGGCCACCCTCAGCTACGTAGTAAGGCCCTTCAGAATTTAGTGAGACCTTTTTTTAAAATAAAGAATAAAAAATAAGGCTGGGGTGTAGCTTCAAGCGTAGACTGCCCCTGAGTTCAATCCCTAGTACTACCAAAAAAAAAAAAAAAAAGAGAGAGAGAGAGAGAGAAAGAAAACTCTTATTGGATTTCTATAATTTACATAATCGTTAATCTCTGGTTCTCTGAATAAAAAGTTTTATATTATTTTGTGATGGAGATATAGCTCAGTGGTAAAGAGCCTATTTAGAATGCCCAAGGTCCTGTGTTTGATCTCCAGTACACAAAAATAAGCAAGTAAATAAAGTTAAAAGTTTTACATTACTTTAGTGTATAATTTTTCAATCCAGTAAATTAACAGAGAAGTTGTCCAATATATTTAGAAAAGCTACAGGCAAAAATAACTCCTTTTTGTTAATAGTGCCAAGGAAGGGGAACAGATGAGCAGGCTGTGATGAGAGGTAGTAAAGACAGGGCATGCTGAAAGTCCGTTTGGTCATTCCTCCTGATCCTTTGCTCTTCCCTCAATTTCCTGTTACATCAAATTGGAATTATTAGATATTCTGGGGATTGTAGTATGCATGGAAGAGTTCATTTTGTAAAATGTAATTTGAAAGTAGACTTTTACCGTAGTAATGGAAAAATAAAACAAAGTGAAAAACTGACGATAGCCTTTTAAATCCCACAGTTGGCAGAGCTGAGACAGAGACTGGACCACGCTGAAGCCGATAGGCAAGAACTCCAGGATGAACTCAGACAGGAGCGGGAGGCAAGACAAAAATTAGAGATGATGATAAAAGAGCTAAAGCTACAAATTCTCAAGTCATCAAAGACTGCTAAAGAATAGAGAGATTCATCTGCTTATTACACAGGGCTTTTTTTTTTGTTGCTTGCTTTGGTGATTGAATTATTAATATCTTATATGCATGAAGATAACTAGGCATTCTGTCTTTTTTGTAGATGAGAGAAAGTGAAGAGATTATATATTAGTACGTAAATTTTTACATTTTCTGAATGAATGAAAATGTTTGTGTCCTTTTTTTGTTCTTGGTAACAATAGTATATGGCTTCAACTAGTAGATAATCTGCATATATTTCTAATGCAAATTACCAATTGTATACTTTTAAGAGCTGCATTCGTGCTGGAAAATAGCTATAGTCAATTTTGTTATCTATATTTCAAACTCAATTTTTAGACACAATGTTGGTATCAAAATTCAAATATGTAATATATAGCTATTCAAAGAGCTGAATCTCCATTTTTCTCAACATACCCATCTTTCTGTGTTGCTATCACAAAATTTGCTTTTATTTTGTTCAGATTGTGGAATGAGTTTCCACAAGTTTTCTTCTTTTTAACATCTCCTAAGAAGAATTTTATTGAAGTTACAGCACAACCATGCACATAATGGGGGAAAGATAGGATGCTTTCTTTTTTGGGGATTGCTGCTAAACACAAGAAACAATTGTAATTTGTCTTTTAGTTTAAATGTTAAATTTAGAATTATTTGTAGTGACTTGAGAAAAATAAAAATAATTTCTGAACTTTTGTTACTGATGTTAATAGTGATGTGAAAATATTACTGTTGAGAAAAACTGACTCCATTGATGTATGTTGGTTCTGTACAATCCATAGTCATTCTGTACAGTTTTTATATGTAGTTATGGGTCTTACTGCAATTTATATAATGGATTTGTTTCCCTTTAAATTATAAAATATTAAACACCTTGGAAGTTATTTTGGACTTTTGTATGCTTAAATGTTATCTTACCAAAATTTGCACAGTTGGACCATTTTTAATTACTCTTTAATGTGAAAATCAGGAAGTTATAGTCAGTTGGTTGTGTCTGGTAGGTTAACATAGGACAGTTTAATGATCTGAAAGGTTTTCAGATTTAGTTTGCAAAGGAATTCCATAGGGAAGGGCAACTTCTGCACTTTTTATTGCACAGAAAAGTCGGGTTTTATTTATTTATTTTTAGTTACACCTTCAGTCCTTTTTAAATTTTTATTTGAAGTACGGTCTTGCTAAATGCTGAGTCTTGCCACGTCGCTGAGGCTAACCTTAAAACCGCAGCCTTCCCGTCTCAGTCTCCCAAGTACTGAGATGACAGGAGTGTGGCAACATGCCGAGCTAAGTTTATCATCTTTTTTTGGGGGTGGGGGGTGGTACTGGGGTGGAACCCAGGGGCTTTCTACCTCTGGGTTATACTCCCAGACCTATTTTATATTTTATTTGGAAACAGGGTCTCACTGAGTTGCTCACTAAGTAGCTGAGGCTGGCTTGGAATCTGCATGATCCTCCTGTCCAGCCTCTAAGCACGGGGATTACAGCGTGCGCCATCACACCTGGCATGTTTGTCATCCTTTTTTTTTTTTTTTTTTTTTGGTGGTACTGGGGGTGGAACCCAGAGGCTTTCTACCTCTGGATTATACTCCCAGACCCATTTTATATTTTATTTGGAAACAGTGTCTCACTAAGTTGCTGAGAGCCTCATTAAGCAGCGGAGGCTGGCTTGGAACCTGCGCCATCCTCCTGTCTCAGCCTCCCAAGTGCAGGGATTACAAGCGTGCGCCACCACGCCCAGCAGTTTGTCATCTTTAATAGCAAATTTCACATTAGCTAATTCTTGGACTAAAAGTTAATAGATAAATTTCTCAGTGTACAGTTTTTTAAAGAAATTTTCCTGAAACACTATGGATATTACTATCCCATAAGTTTTCTGTTTTTCATGTTTTCTCATGAGGTACTATATGAAATTACTTAAAGAGAGCTAAAATAAAAAAAAAATAAATTAGCTAGAGTTAAAGTTATATACTGTTTCCAGGATAGACGGTAGATACTCTAAGGCAGAGAATTTCAAAAATCACTCGGTTAAACTGAGCAATGTGGCACACCCCTATAATCCCAGTAGTTGGGAGGCAGAGATGGGAGGATTGCAGGTTTGAAGGCAGCTTCAGCAGCCTGGTGAAGCTCTCATCAACTTGGCAAGACCCTGTTTCCTGATATAAAATAAGGCAGAGGGTGTAACTCAGTGTTAAAATGCCCCTGATTCAATCCCCAGTACCACAAAAAGTAAAAAATATTAAAAAATCACTAGGTTATCATTTAACTAGTTATTTTCATATTGTTTAATGGTACTCACATATCCAAAAAGAACTTTACTTCCCAAAATGTAGTTTCTTCTTTAAATATAGTTTCTTTTCTAAATGTATATTTTGCATTTAAACTTTAGTATAAACCTTGTAGTCTAATTTATTGAGTTGAAATCTCCTTAAGGAGAAACAATATTAAAAAGACAGAAACAAATGTAAAATATGACATATCCTCCCAGTGCATTAATTTAGATCTGGAGAAATAAATGATATAAGATAGTTCTATTTTAGCTGTGACTTTAGTTGTGTGACAACTCAGCTTTTTAGGAGACAGAGTCAAGCACCTATAATTTCATGTATTTTTAAAAAATTCCCTCCAGTATGTTTCTGCTTGTGTTACTTAATGTGAATGTTAAACTTACCTAAGTTTCAATGCAAAACTTCTAAAATAAATAGCTTATTCTTTGAAATGTTATTTTAGAATTTTAAGTAGTCCTTCCTCTTGACTTAGAATTGAGTAAAAAATATTTTTTATACTCCTACAGATAATGAAAAGTTGCCATGTGACACTGTAGTTGTCATTTTCCAGAAGATACATGGATGTGCCATAGGTTTCTTTTTGATTTCCTCGGAAATAGTTTCTTAGTCAATTGTAAATATTATACTTATTATTGTTAAAAGTAATTTTAAGTTAAATTGCACCATATAGCTTGAAAACAGTGTATAGAGATTTGTAATACTTTAAAAGTGACCTGCTAAAATATCTTATCCATATAAAACTTATTCTATTATTTGCATGCTCATTTGTGTGCTGATTGCTAGCTTTGTTTTGGTATGTTTGTGTGCCAAGCTCACTAGGCAGATTTTGTTTCTTCAAACTTCATAATCTTATTCTTTCTAGGAAAAATAAAAATGTTTACTCTAAAGAGCTGCATTAAGAGAATGGCCTGAAAAGAGTTTTGCTAGAACATCTTCAGAAAGAAGAAGGAATAGTTTCTGTAGTCTAAACTGTATGAGAAAAAGCCATTACATCTACGAAGGTAGCAAATGGAGAACTTCTTGTTCTTGAGGAAGCTCGTAAGCGGCCCTAATTTTACAAACACAGCTTTTTAACACTGAAAAGATTTGACCAACAGCTCTCGTTTGTGCTTCAGTTTTTTGCTTGGATATCTGTGTCCACGAGAATTAAGATGTTTTATGCTTCTCGTACCAGTTTTATAACATATTTAATATATTACCAGTTTAGATATACAATCATTTGTACATACTGGATTATAAGCAGGTATTAAATAAAGTAGATGAAGAAGACCAAGTACTATGACATTTGCAAGCTGTTCGTGTCTTTAGAAGACATGAAGAACAACCAGTTGATTTTCACATCTCTGGTTTCTGTTTAAGGAGAGTTTAAGAACAGAAACTCAAGTTAGACAAAGTATGCTCAAAGCATCTCCCTACAATTGCAAAGATTGTGCTGAAAGTTTTTTGATAAGCTGAAATGTTTTTCTTAATGATAAGACTTAGGCTTTGCTTACTTAGGGAAAAATACTCATTTTTATTTGCCTTTTATGCATTTAATTCACATGATGGGACATTAAAAATTAACAATAAAATTGTGCTCACACTGTACATCTATTCCTATGCTTGGAACTACTTGTTAATAGTTTTTATTGAAGCTGTCAGCAATAAGGGACATCCAACTGCTGTATTATATGTTGGTGGATTAAATAAGTTAAACAGAGCTTACTTTTTTTCTTAGTATAGTATACTTAGGCATTTCCACTATTGGCAGAAAGGCATTTGGGCATTTTATATTGCATATTGTTCAAAAGGACAGTTTTTTGTTTGTAAAATTTTCTCACTTAAATGGCTTCTAAATACATGTTTGCAATTTGGAGCCTGTTTAGAAATAGAATTAAATGTCTTATGTAGTGCTGCTGTTTATGAATTAGAAAGGGATCAAATGTAAAAACAAATTTAAAAATTAAGCCCAGAAAACAAAGTGTTCAAAGTTAGTTTGATATAAAATAAATTTTATAAGATTTTTTCTTCCATATAGATACCTCACTTGAAAATAAAGCACAGCGTACTTAAGGTAGTTTTAGTAAAAAATATCTTAGTAAAATAATTGTTAAATCTAGAAGATCTTTTTAGGGAAATTAGAATTTGTGAGAAATAAAATGTACTTGCTTTTAGCTATTCTACTAGAAGTATTCATTTAAATTATTTCTGAATTTCTAACCTGTGAAAACAGTAAATGAATTATCTGTTCTTCAACTGTTGAAACAAATTGTTGGCTATATAGACCATAAATCAATTTATAATTTTGCCAATGATGTACAGTTTTATGATTAAAATTGCTGTGGTTGGTTGCATTACATGACACAAAACTGTCCTCTACCTCACGTGAAATAAATATTTTATATGATTTTACTAAAAAAAGACTCATCTATCTGGTCACTTAGTTTACAAATTTTGAATTATATTTATTGAAACATGACATACTGTGCTCTTAGCTTATACCTCAATTGTATTTTGTGCTGTTTTTCCATTTTCATGCCTTGTAAATAACTTGTATAGATTGTGGATCAAATTCCAAATAAAAACTTTTAATGCCAATGAAATTTGATTTGTCATTTTCCTTTGTTAGCCTAACTTTCTTATCTCCTGAGAGTGACATTTTCTTCTTCTTTTTTTTTTTTTGTGGTGCTGTGGATTGAACCTAGGAGCATTCTACCTCTGAGCTACACCCCCAGCCCTATTAGTCCTATTTTTTATTCTTTATTTTGAAAAAGGGTCTCACTAAGTTGCGGAAGGCCTCACGAAGTAGCTGAGGCTGGCCATGAACCCATATCCTCCTGGCTTAGTTCCCAAGTACTGGGATAACAAGCATGTACCACCACGCTTAGCTGACGTTTTCTTCTTTTAAAGCCTATTATTCATACATACTGATTAACTCGAATATGTCATATTGAATACTTGGGCTCTTGGTTTTAACATCTTGCCCCTCTATTCCTGATGTAAGTTACCTATTAGTACATAGCAAATCTCCAGATTTAGCAGCTTGGTGCAGTGTCTTAAAGTACCTAAGAGTCAAAAATCTTGGGTTAGCTGAGTGTTCTGGCTCAGAACTTTTATTAAAATGCATTTAGGATGTTATCTGGGACTGAAGTCATGTGAGCTGGAGAGTTTGCTTCTGAGTTCACTCACATGCTGGTTGACAGGACTCTTCTGTGTGGCTATGGATGTGGAACTATTTGTGTCATGGTGATGGAGTGGCCAAATCTACCCACCCAAATGAGTGATCCAAAAGAAAGCAATGCCACATTTCTTTATAACCTAACCTACAATCACACACTTTTTTTTTTTTTTGTCTTATCCAGGTGTTAAAGCGGCTTACTAACTCCAGCACACACACTCCATGGGATGAGATTACACAAGAGTATGAATACCTAAAGGCAGGAATCATTGGCATCATCTTAGAGTTGTAGCTATGACACCCTCCACATTTCTACATTTTAATTGAAATATATTTTGTGTGATAAGAGACACATGCATATGTCATATAAGTAAATTATAAACCATTTTAGTCAATTATTTTTTGTGTGTGGTACTGGGGTTCCTGGAAACCCTTCTACCTCCAGGCTACACTCCCAGACCTATTTTATAATTTTATTTGGAAACAGGGTCTCTTAAGCCAGCGCGGCTGGCTTTGAACTTGCGAGATCCTCCTGTCTCTGCCTCCCATGCACGGGGATTACAAGCATGCACCACCACGCCTGGCCAGTTGTTTTTTTAAATATACTTTTATTGGTGCATTGTAGTCTCTTATGTAGTTCAGAGTTGTAGGGACATATATGCACTTGGTGAGCTTACCCCTCTCTCTCCCTCCTTCACCTTCCCCATACATGATACTGAGATTGGTATTGATAATTTCACATATATACATAACGTCAGTGGAAGTTTTCCCCCATCTCCCACCACTACCCTCCCCCGGACTCCCTCCATCACCCATGGGGGGTTCTCCTCTATTATCTAAAGTCCTTGTGTTCCGATTACTCCCCAGCTCCCACATAGGAGAGAAAACACATGACCCTTCACTTCCTGTGATTGATTAGTCTCACAACAGAATGTTCTCCAGGTCCATCCATTTTTCTGCAAATGACATGATTTTATTCTTAATTGCTGAGTAGAATTCCATTGTGTGTATATCCCATAGTTCTGCAATCCATTCATCTGTTGATGGACACCAAAGTTGGTTCCATGATTTGGCTATTGTGAATTCTGTTGCTATAAACATGGACACTTTTTAAAATATGTACATATTGCAGTACTGGGGATGGAACTCAGTGGCATTCTACCTCTGAGCTACACCCCCAGTCCTATTTTTTATTCTTTATTTTGAAACAGGATCTCACTGAGTTGCAAAGGGCCTCACTAAGAAGCTGAGGCTGTCCTCGAACCCCAGTCCTCCTTTCTCAGCCTCCTAAATGCTGGGATTACAAGCGTTCGCCACCATGCCTGACCACTTTGGAATTTCAGTCCCTTTGGAAAGCTACTCAGCAGTGGTACAGCCGAATTGTATGGTGGATCTATTTCCAGTTTTCTGAGGAATCTCCACACTGATCTTTATAGTGGCTTCACTAATTTCAATCCCACCCACAGTTCCTATTTTCCCATATCCTCACCAGCATTTATTGTTTAATGTGTTCTTCATGACTGTCATTCTGATTGACTTGTATATCTCTGATTACTAATGATGTTGACCATTTTTTCATTTTATAGTCATTTTAGCCATTGTTAACTGTATAATTTAGTGGCATCAAATATATTCACAATGTGCATCTATCACCATTATTTCCAAACTTATATTATCTCAAAAAGATTCTGTACCTGTTTAGCTCCTCTTCCCATCTCTGATAAATCTCTACTTTCTGTCTATATGGATTTGCCTACTGTAAGTAGGTACTTTAGTAGAATAAAAGCATTTGTCCTTTATATATGGCTTATTTCATTTATCATGATGTTTTCAAGCTATATCCCTGTTGGATCTATCAGAATTTCATTACTTTTTGTGGCTGAATAACACTCCATTTTATGTTTATGTCACATTCTGTGTATCCATCTGTTGATAGGCACTGGGTTGTTTTTTTCATCTTTTATCTGTTGTGAATAATGCTGCTATGAACATGGTGTACAAATATGTATAGTATTTAGGTTACTATAATTTTGGATATATACCTACAAGTGGAATTACTGGGTCAAATGGAAATTCTATAAGTTTTTGAAGAACCACTAAACTTAACCATAGAGCTGTATTATTTTACATTCCCAGAGGAATGCAGTGGTGTACCAGTCTCCACATCTTTGTGAACATATTTTAGTTTCCATTCTCTCAATCGTGGTCTCCTACTGGGTGTGAAGTATTATTTCATTGTGGTTTGATGTGCATTTCCATAGTAACTAATGGCGTTGAGCAGCTTTTCATGAGCTTATTGGCCACTTGTTAACCCAGTTTGGAGAAATAATCTATTTAAGGATGAATTGACAACGACAATGTGGTATATACACACAATGGAATTTTACTCATGCAAAAAAAAAATTATGTCATTTGTAGAAAACTGGATGAAACTAGAGAATATTGTGAAATAAGTCAGTCTCAGAAAGTCAAAGGTCACGTTTTTCTGGTATATGTGGAAACTAGAACAAAAATAGGCAATAAAAGAGATTTTAAATAAGAGTAGATAGATAGCAATAAAATACTGGAAGGGGTTCAGGGAGGGAGGTGGGGAAAGGAGGAAAAATAAAGACTGAGAAAGGGAACAGCTAAATAAGGCTATATCCATACATGAAGGTATCATTACCAATCTCACTAACATGGTTTGGAGGGGGAACGGGAGGGGAGTGGATGGGCTTGGAGGGAAATTCATTAAGTGATGTGTTTTTGTATGTTTGTATCACTTTTAATGTTACTATGATGTATAATTACAATGCACAAAAAAGTATATAAGAAGAAAGAGGAATATCTATTCAAGTCTTTGCCCACTTCATAATTTGATTTTATTTTGTTGTATGAGTTCTTTATTCTGGATTTTTAAAAAATTTAGTTCTTGGGATTGAACCCAGGATGTCATGCACGTTAAGCACATATTATACCATTGACTTGTACCCCAGCCCTAACAGTGGATAGTAATCCCGTATCAGAATATGGCTTGCAAATATTTTCTTCCATTCTGTGGTCTTTCCCCTTCCCTTCCTCCCTCCTTGGAACTCTGGACTAAACCCAGGTGCCATAGTCTCCCACTGAATTACATCCTTTTTATATCTGAGTCCTTTGTATTTGAGATAGAGTCTTGCTAAATTTTATAAATATTTTAAAAAGTGTCCAGACTGGCCTGGAGCTTGGAATGCTCCTGCTCAGTCTTCTGAATCACGGATTATGGGCACACACCATCACTATCTTTTCACTCTTTAGAGTCTCTTTTGATGCATTAAAGTTTTATCCATTTTTCCTTTGTTACCTGTGCTTTTCATATCATACCCAAGAAATTATTACCAAGTAATCATGAAGATTTTCTCCTATGTTTTCTTCTAAGAGTTTTATAGTTTTTATTCTGTGTGTGTGTGTGTGTGTGTGTGTGTGTGTGTGTGTGTGTGTTACTGGGGATGGAACCCAGGGGCATTGTACCTCCGAGCTACAACCCCAGCCCTATTATTTAGTCTTTTAATTTTTTTTTTTTTTTGTGGTACTGGGGTTCCTGGAAGCCCTTCTACCTCTGGGCTACACTCCCAGACCTATTTCATTTTTGGAAACAGGGTCTCTTAAGCCAGTGCGGCTGGCTTCGAACCTGCTCGATCCTCCTGTCTCTGCTTGCCAAGTGCGGGGATTACAAGCGTGCACCACCACGCCCAGCAGTCTTTTAATTTTTTCCAACAGGGTCTTACTGAGTTGCGAAGAGCCTCTCTAAATAGCTGAGTCTGTCTGCAAACTGCGATCCTCCAGTCTCCACCTCGCAAATGCTGAGATTACAAGTGTCCACCATGCCTGGCCCATAATCTCATTTTTTTTTTGACATGTGAATACCCAGTTTCCCCAGCACCATTTGTTGAAAAGACTATTATCATTGAATGAATGGTCTTGGCACTAATACTGAAAGTCATTTTCCCTATATGTATGAAAGTGTTTATTTCTGGGCTATTTTTTTTTTTTGGTATATATGTCTATCTTTATGCTAGTATAACCCTGTTTTGATTATTGTAGCAAGTTTTAAAATAAGGAAGTATAAGTTTTCCAAATTTGTTCATTCTATTCAAGATTATTTTGACTTTCTTGAGATTCCATATATGAATTCTACAATGATTTTTCTAGTTCTGCAAAAGTTCTTTGATAGAAATTACACTAAACCTGTGGATTGTTTTGTAATCTTAATATTAAATCTTCTAGTCTGTACATAAAAGGTTTCTGCCAGTTACTTATGTCTTCTTTAATTTCCTTCAGCAATATTTTTAGTTTTCAGTGTACAAGTCTTTCTTGATCAAATTTATTACCAAGTAATTTGTTCTTTTTGATACATTGTAAATAGAATTTTTTCTTAATTTTCATCTTGGATTGTCTTATTTTTAGTGTTTAGAAATATAATTTTTGGGTATTTATTTTTGCGGAATTCACTAATTAGCTATTACCCTTAATTTTGCTGAATTCACTTATTAGTTCTACTAGATTGTGTGTGTGTGTGTGTGTGTGTGTGTGTGTGTGTGTGTGTAATCTTTAAGGTTTTCTACATAAATGATTATGTCATCTGTGAATGATTTTACTTCCTTTGATTTCTTTTCCTTGCCCAAGCCCTCTGGCTAGAAGTCCCAATAACATGTTGCATAGAAATGTTGAAAGAGAGCATCCTTGTTCAGAAGAAAAAACTTTCAGTCTTTCACCTTTTAATCTTTTTTTTTTTTTTTTTTTTCGGGTCTGGGGATGGAACCCAGGGGCATACGACCTCCGAGCTACACTCCCTGCCCTATTTTTTATTCTTTATTTTGAAAGAGGGTCTCACTAATTAGCTGAGTTTGTCCGTGAACCACGGATCCTCTGGTCTCAGTCTCCTGAATGCTGGGATTACAAGGGTGCGCCACCATCCCCGGCTGAATTTTTTATTTTAAGTCAAGGTTTCACTAAGTTTCTCAGCCTGACCTCTGCCTCAGCCTCCCTAGTAGCTGTGATTACAGGTATCTAAGCTTCCTGTTGGTATTGCATTGAGTGAGTTTGTGTGTGGTACTGGGGATTGAACCCAGGAATGTTCTACCTCTAAGCCATATTCCTAGCCCTTTTAATTTTTTATTTTGAAACAGGGTTTTGCTAGGCTGCTAAGAGTTTCACTACATTGCTGAGGCTCGTCTTGAACCTGCTATCCTCTTGTCTCAGCCTCCCAGGTACTTGGATTACAAGGCCTGTACCACCATGCTCAGCTTCATTGAGTGTTTTTATGATGAATTTTGTTGACTGCTTTTTCTGCATCAGTTGAAATAATAGTGGTTTTTTCCATTGTTAAGCCTACTTTATTTTTTTTTTTACTACTTGTATTGTGTAATGCAGTTTACAGTGATAGTAATATACATGCACACAGCACTTGGTAGAATTGTGTTTTTTCTCTTAATATGGTATATCACATTGCTTGCTTTTCATACATTGTTCTTGAATTTTGGGAGTAAATCTTACTGGTCACGGTGTATTATCCCTTTAACATGTTCTGGAATTTGCGTTGATAGAATTTTGTTGAAGACTTTTACATTGATATTTATAAAGACTGTTGGTCTGGAGGTTTTTTCTCTTTGTCTTTGGTCTTGGTATCAGGGCAATGCTGGCTTCATGAGTTAAAAATATTTTCTCCTTTTTTTGTGTGTGTGGTGCTGGAGATTGAACCCAGGGGGCATTCTACCTCCAAGCTACACCCTAGCCCTATTTTTATCCTTTTTTATTTTGTAAAAGGGTCTCACTAAGTTGTGGAGGGCCTCACTAAGTAGCTGAGGCTGTCCATGAACCTGGATCTTCCTGCCTCAGCCTCCTAAATACTGGAATTACAAGTTTTTGGCACCAAACACAGCTGTTTCCTCCTTTTCTTTCTTTTTTCTTTTCTTTTCCTTTCCTTTCTTTCTTCTCTTTCTTTTCTTTCTTTATTTCTTTTTTTTCTTTCCTTCTTTTTGTGGTACTGGGGGTGGAACCCAGGGGCTTTTCTACCTCCGGGCTATACTCCCAGACCTATTTTATATTTTATTTGGAAACAGGGTCTCACTAAGTTGCTGAGAGCCTCACTAAGTAGTTGAGGCTGGCTTCGAACCTGTGTGATCCTTCTGTCTCAGCCTCCCAAGCACTGGGATTACAAGTATGCACCACCACACCTGGCCTTGATATTAGTTCTTTAAATGTTTGGTAGAATTCATGAGAGCAGCTATATGGTTGGGCTTTTTTTTTTCCTTAAAAATAAAACATGACGGCCGGGCGTGGTGGCGCACGCTTGTAATCCCCACGCTTGGGAGGCGGAGACAGAAGGATCACGCAGGTTCCAAGCCAGCCGCGCGCTCTGGTTTAGGAGACCCCGTTTCCAAATAAAAATGTAAAAATAGGTCTGGGAGTGTAGCCCGGAGGTAGAAGGGCTTCCAGGAACCCCAGTACCACCAAAAAACAAAAACAAAAACAAAAAACAAAAAACAAGACTTAATTTCCTTACTAGCTTTATTGTTTATTCAAATGTTCTAGTTCTAATGAGTTAGTTTTGGTAGATGGTGTGTTTCTAGTTATTTGTCCATTTCATCTAGGTTATCTGTGACACTAATGCTATAGTATTCTCTTAAAATCTTACTTATTTTTGTAAAATTGACAGTTATATACCCATTTTTCATGTTTGATTTTAATAATTAAGTCTTTTCATTTTTAGTTGATCTAGCTAAAGGTTTGTTAATTTTCTTGTTCTTTCCAAAACCCAACTCTTTTTGTGTGTGTGGTACTGGGGTTCCTGGAAGCCCTTCTACCTCCGGGCTACACTCCCAGACCTATTTTTACATTTTTATTTGGAAACAGGGTTTCCAAAGCCAGTGCATGCGGCTGGCTTCGAACCTGCGCGATCCTCCTGTCTCCGCCTCCCAAGCGCGGGGATTACAAGCGTGCGCCACCATGCCCGGCTCAAAACCCAACTTTTTACACACTTGTCATCCCAGCCCTTGGGAGGTGGAGACAGGAGGATCGCACAGGTTTGAAGCTAGCCTCAGCTACTTAGTGAGGCTCTCAGCAACTTAGGGAGACCCTGTTTCAAATAAAATATAAAATAGGCCTGAGAGTATAGCCCAGAGGTAGAAAGCCCCTGGGTTCCACCTCCAGTACCACACACACAAATAAAACCCCACCAACTTTTAGTTTTATTTTTTATTATTTGAGTTTGGTTTATTCTTCTTTTTATAGTTCCTCGAGATTTATAATTTGTAATTGGGTCAAGGTCTTTTTTTAATAACATGATAATTTTTAATATTAAGAGTAAATTGTATCTTTATAAACAATATGCATAAAATAGATCATATTCTAAAGTATTTTCTTTTTAAAATACTTTTTTTTTTCCACAGTAAATTTCTTAGGTGTCAGATTTTTCCCTCAAAACAATAGTGCAATTGAAAGAAGGAGCAGGCTGTTGGGGTAGCTGGACTTCTCTGCTTATACAAGTCCTTGTAGATCGCTTGGAGGGGAGAAGGCTCATGTCTGTCTCCGTCTTCCTTGTCACTTACAATAGCTGCATGTGTTCAGTCTGTCTGAGGCCTGCCATTTTCTGGAGCAGCTTGGCAAACAGCTCAGGATGGTTCAGCTTGAGCTGCAGATTGAGAGCTTGCCTGTCGTCGTGGATGTCTTCAATGGGCTTCACATTCAGCAAGCCGGGGCGGTCTCCATGGAGAATAATGACAGCTGTGAATAAGGCCAAGTCCCTGTCGTCTGATTCCAGTGCATTGGACTTCACAGCAAACTCGAATTTGGGCTCCATAAAGTCACCAGAGGGCTTCCTCGGGCTTTGAGGAACTCCCTTGCCATGAATCCTTGGCTGTCCAACATGAGAACCCTTTTTTTTTTTGTCAGGGAGGCCAACATTGTGTAGATGATGTCATGGATGCCATATCTGAGGAGAGTTACCTGATCATTCGAGTCAAAGTTTACAGAACCAGGAATACTTCTGGCATACTCTGATCTCTTGCACGGTTTCCACTGAGCAAAACTGGCATCCCTGGAAGACGTGGATGGCCACCTCTTTGCTCTGCTCCTGCTGGGGGTGATGTGTTTGAACTTGATTTTATCCTCTCTCATCATTAAGGAATTCATGTCATAGATGACAAATGGTGATTTGTCTGTTGTCTTTCCTGTCAAGAATGCTCTCGCCTTGGTTTGGTTAGCGGGAAGGACTCTGTGTATGAGTTCTACAAATGCTTGGCCAGGGCCCAGAGACCAGCAGATTATGGTTTCTGCTGGTTGCTATCACTGGAGATCTCTGCCAACAGCTTCTCCTTCTTGGCCAGTGGCGTCTGCCTAAACCTGATGGCATTATGAGACATCCCCACAGGAAGGCATTTCTGAAACCAACAGTACTGACATTTATTTCTACTTTTTTTGGTGACTCCTAGAGTTAGGATCACACCTATCAGAAATAAGCTTCAATGGGGTGGTCCTCTGGAAGAAACCCCTGCATCCTTCATAGGCACGGACTCCGTAGTGGAACCCGGATGACGTGGCATTCCATGGCTATGAAGGAGTTAGAAGACTCTTCATGAGGCCTGTTATAGAGCTGAGTCTTTTCAGAATAAAAAGGTTCCACTTTGATCACAAGTTAGTACACTTGGAGCTTCAGGTCATACTTGTAGTCAGCAACCATGGGGTCAGCTCTTGGGAATGGGATGTCTTCATAGTCAGGAGCAGAGGTGCTGGAGAAGTCAACGGTGGCGAAGGGCTTGATATCAAAAGAGCGAAGCCAGGCGTGGTGGCGCACGCTTGTAATTCCAGCATTTGGGAGGCTGAGACAGGAGGATCGCGGTTCGTGGCCAGCCTCAGCTATTAGTGAGACCCTTTGCAGCTCAGTGAGACCTGTTTCAAAATAAAGAATCAGCTGGGCGTGGTGTCGCACGCTTGTAATCCCCGCGCTTGGGAGGCTGAGACAGGAGGATCGCACAGGTTCGAAGCCAGCTTCAGCTACTTAGTGAGGCTCTCAGCAACTTAGTGAACCCCTGTTTTCAAATAAAATATAAAATAGGTCTGGGAGTATAGCCCAGAGGTAGAAAGCCTCCTCTGGGTTCCACCCCCAGTACCACCAAAAAAAAAAAAAATAGGGCTGGGGGTGTAGCTTGGAGGCAGAATGCCCCTAGATTCCATCCCCAGCATTGCAAAATAATAATAATAAAATAATAATATAATAATAATAATAATAATAATTAATAATACATAAGAGCGAGAATGCTCATCCATCACGGCGAGGTCCATGGAGCTGATCCCAAAGTTGGTGGGCCCAAAGGGCATCTCTGTGTGAATCGTGGTGATTTCCTATGTAGCTCTTGCTTTCAGTCCTATTCTTGGTTGTTGTTCACTGAATGCTTGCAAACATGAGTGATCATATTTTATTTTATTTATTTAAATTTGTGATACTGAGGGTGGAACCAGAGGCTTTCTACCCCCGGGCTATTCTCCCAGACCTATTTTATATTTTTTTGTAAACAGGGTCTCACTAGTTGCTGAGAGTAAGACCTTGTTTCAAAATAAAGAATAAAAATAGGGTTGGGGGTGTAGCTCGGAGGTAGAATGCCCCTGGGTTCAATCCCCAGTATATTCCAGCTGGGGGTGGTGGCATACACATGTATTTGCAGCCACTCCAGAGGCTGAGGCAGGGTGATCTCAAGTTTGAAGCCAGCTTGAGCAATTTAGCCAGACCCTGTCTCAAAATGAACTTTAAAAACAGGACTGAGTTTGTAGTTCAGTGGTAGAGTGCATGTGGAGTATGTCTGAGGAACTAGGTTCAATCAGGAGTACTTCAAGGAAGAGGAAGGCAAGGCCTATTGTAGGAGATTCTGAGGCTGGCTAAAGCTTTTGAACGTATGGAAAGTAAATGGGTGGAGAAGACCATTCACAGCAGAGTACGACCAATCTGGAAACTTAGTGAGACCCTGTCTCAAAATAAATTTTATTATTATAATTCTTATTATTGTTATTGTCATTTTTTTTTTTGTGGAATTGGGGTTGAACCAGGGGCATTCCATCTCTGAGCTATATCCCCAGCCCTATTTTTATTCCTAATTTTGAAACAGGGTCTCACTAAGTTTGCAGAGGGCTTCACTAAGTAGCTGAGGCTGGGTGCAAACCTATGATCCTCCTGTCTCAGCCTCCCAAGTACTAGGATGACAAGTGTGTGCCACCATGCTTGGCTTCAAAATAAATTTTAAAAAGGACTGGGATATAGCTTAGAGGTAGAGTGTTTATGTAGTGTGCCTGAAGCCCTGGATTTGATCTCTAGTAACACACACACACACACACACACACACACACACACACACACACACAGTCTTATTTATTAACATTTCAGTTATATTTTTCAAACATATTTATATGTATTTAGAAAACCAGTCCCAAATGCATATTTTGAAATGAAATTTAGCAATTTGTAATTTGAAATTTATATTTCAGATCACTGATTTCTTAATTGAATACAACTGAAATATAAATGAAAACTTAATTAAATTTTTCATAATTTTCTTAGATACATTTTTAGAACCTTGGTCAAATACATATATGTTAATCAATATATATGTATTTCAAGACATATATTTATTAATTCAATACATATATTTTAATCCTTTTTGCTATATATTGCCAAATTATTTTAGAAAAGGGACATGTCAGTGGCGCTGTTGGTATTTTTGTAATATTTATTCTTTATTTTAGTTATTTTTTTTATCAAATAATTATTGTGTAGGATTAATGAGAGACTGTGAGAGCCCTCCAGTGGCCAACCTAATTTTTGCAAAAATATCATCTTTTGTGGAATTCGAAAGGAATCCTATCTAGTTGTTAAATCTTCACTGAAAAGAGAGAAGGGTGCTAGAATTACCTTAGCTATTAAAAGGCCTTATCTTGTAGTTAGAAAAGAAATATCATTTACTTTTCTTCCTTTCCTTCCTTTCTTCTTTCTTTTTTTCTTTTCTTGTACTTGGGTTTGACTCTAGGGACATTCTACTTTTCACCCACGCCCCTACGTGTGTGCGTGCGTGCGTGCGTGTGTGTGCGTGCGTGTGTATACTTTTTTGAAACAGGGTCTCGCGAAGCATCTGAAGGTCTCACTGAGTTGCTGAGGTTGTCCATGGACCTGTGAGCTTCCTGCCTCAGCCTCCCTAATACTGGGATTACAGGTGAGTACCCATGTCCAGACTTTTATTTCAAATTCTTGTTCACCTGCTATCACATAATAAAACATTTTAAATTTCATTTCTGTGTTATATGAAGGTTAAGATTGTGTTTACAAAAACTCTTATAACCAACTGATTACTTTGGGTATAGGAACAAAAATTTGTTGAGTACTTACTGCTCTAGACATTTCCCATATAGCAACATCTTTATTTCTTACAGCTACTATACAATAGTTCCTATTTTAATACTTTTTACTGGTTAGAAATAGAATATTAGTTACTTAACGAAGAGTAACTTGCATGAGAACACACAAATAGTAAGTGACTGTGCCAGGGATCTATCTGAGCTCTGGGACACCTGCTCTGAGGTCTGCCTTGGGTCTCAGTTCCCAAGACTGTACCCATCCGGGACAACTTAGTACAGTAGAACAGGGTGGATATGGAAACAGCTGGCATGGTTCATCAGAAAGTCTCTACAGGTGTGTGTGTGTGTGTGTGTGTGTGTGTGTGTGTGTGTGTGTGTGTTACTAGGGATTGAACTCAGACAGGCTCTACCACTGAGCTACACTCTCAGTTCTATTTAAATTAGACAATTAATTTTATGGTACTGGGGCTTGAATTCAGGTGGGCTCTACCACTGAGCTACATTACAAGCCCTATTTTATTTTATTTTACTTTATTTTATGGTACTGATGATTGAACCCTGAGATATTCTACCTCTGAGCTATACCTCTAACACCTTCTATTATTTTTACTTTTTCTTTCTCTCTCTTTCTCCTTCCTTCTTTCTTTTTCTTTTCTTTTTTTGCGGTTCCAGAGATGGAACTCAGGGGCATTTTACCTCCGAGCTATATCCCCAACCCTATTTTTAAAGTCTTTTTAATTTTTTTTTGAAACAGGCTCTCATTGAGTTGCAAAGAGTCTCACTAAGTAGCTGAGGCTGTCCATGAACTGCGATCATCCTGTCTCAGCCTCCCAAATGCTGGGATTACAAGCATGTACCACCACACTCGGCCGATACTTTTTATTTCAAAACAGGGTTTTGCTAAGTTGTTGAGGCTGGCCTCAAACCTGCAATCCTCCTGTCTTAACCTCCCAGATACTGGGATTATAGACATGTGCTACCACATCTAGATTTTTATATATAATTTTGAAAAAGTCTTATTGAGTTGCCAAGGTTGGCCTTGAACTTGTGATTTTCCTGTCTCATCCTCCCCAGGTACTGAGATCACAGGAATGTCCCAGTGCACCTGACTTCTCAATATTTTTATTTTTATTTTTAATTTTTTATTGAAAATAAATGATATACATTTAAACTATACTTGGTGCCCTCCCCCCCATTTCAATATTTTTAAATGTATAGTTTGAAAAACATAATTTGTGGCTTTTATTCTGTATTAAGTGAATAAAAAGAAGATACCTGATTGTTTTGAGCATTCCATAATTCACATGTTTTTAGTAAAAGGCTTAAAATTAGACAAATTTCTTTTTATTTCAATGAACTTGGTAGCTAAATGGAAATACCTGCTTTTAATTTCTAAGCTAGAGAATTTAATGATATGGCATTTTAGTTGGAATATTTTCTTATTTTTATTGGTTCTCACATTCTTTATTAACATTTTTTGAAAGTGTGATCTCCACTTCAGGCTTACAGTGAGGACTTTTACTGTCCCTTAGGAAATATGATCTCATTGGTTGAATCAGATGTGCTATCATCAGTGTATTCTGAGATTCCTTCTCCAGTAGTGTATAAATAAAATTGGCTGTTTGAAGACAGATGAGAGAACACAAACACACAACACCACATGTTTCATTATTTTGGCTTCTCTACAAGGTGCAGGGCAAAGCTGGAATAAAACGTTTCTGAAAGAATGGCATTATGACTGCATGGCGATGGCCAAGAAATGACTCTGAAGTGGCAACTGCTTCCCTGGTTGCTGATTTTTTTTTCTTTTAAGATGGGATCTTCATTTGTTGCCTAGGCTGGTCTCAAACTCTTGAGTTTAAGCGATCTTCCTGCTCTGGCCTTCAAATAGCCAGGATTACAGGCACATACACCACACCCAGCTAAGTGAGAGGATTTGAAGTTCTAGCTGGAAGTAACGTGGGAAGGTGCACTTCTTTTCTGATAGAGGTAATATAGGTGCAGGATGGCATCCTAGGCAACTGGAGACTCTGTTGACTGCGATCTGAGCAGTACACACCCCTTCTGTTGGAGAGGCTCCATTTTCTCTAGTGAGATCAGGTGGGTAACTGGGACCACAAAGGGCTGTACCCTACTTCTTGTTCATGCTCTAAATCAGTTCACACCTCTTGATTTCTTCTGACCTGTGTTTTTAGGACAAAGTTCTCCAAAGCTTGGAGAACTACAAACTGTATTTCTCTGTCCCTCTTTCCGTCTCTGTCTCTCTCCCTTTGTTCAGCTCCATCCAGCCAGCATGCGTGGTTTCAGTGAACAAAATAGACATAACAGATGAAACCTCAAAGTTCACAGAACATTTCAGTTTGAACTCCATTTTTTTTTTGTGGTACTAGGGATTAAACCAGGAACACTCTACCTCTGAGCTAAACCTCCAGCCTTATTTTTTTATTCTTTATTTTGAAACAGGGCCTTGCTAAGTTGTTGAGAGCCTCACCAAGTCGCTGAGGCTGGCCGAGAACCTGCGATCCTCCTGTCTCAGCCTGCCAAGTACTGGAATTACAAGTGTGCACCAGCATGCCAGGCTTATCCCCATTTTGAATTTGTACTACACTATTTCTACAGTTAAGTGTATGTGGTGTTTTTGCATTATCAACAATTTAAAATCTACCAGATATATTTATTTTTAAAAAGCAAGATATTAGAATTGGGAGTATTGCTCAGTGGTAGAGCACTTGCCTGGCATGCAGGAGGCCCTGGGTTGTATCCTCAGCAACATACACATGTCCTATTAAAAGTACCAAATCTTAAAATGAATAATCACATATAAGTAATTTTATACACATTCTGTTTTCATGTTTGGTTGCTTAAAGTTATGCATTTTTTTTGTACTGGGGATGGAACTCAGGGGCATGGAACTCAGGGGCATTATACACTTTTTATTTTCTTTTATGAAACTGGGTCTTGCCAAATTACTGAGAATCTTGCTAAGTTACTGAGGCTGGCTTCAAACCTGCAATCCTCCTGTCTCAGTCTCCCAAGTATTGGGATCATAGGCGTGTGCCACTGTGCCTGGCTGAGATGCATATTTTTTTTTACTACGTGAAGAAGGCCGTCACAGAGAAATGAACATTCTAGTTAAGTCTAATTATCACTCATTTGGTATGTGTGAAGATGAGGTTAATCGTGTTTCTCTACAAATCACAGCTCCCTTTGCACTGAAAACATTTTTACCAGCCATGCAATGATAAAATACAACCACTAGTAGTCGCTAGAGCCCACTTCTTCAGTTTAGGCTTTGCTCTCTCCATGTGGTTTTTGATATTTTCCAGGGAACACATTAGCCTTTCGACAGAAGTTAGTGCTCTAACCGAATTGCATAGTTTGGTTGACTTTTAGGTGTGGGGGAACAGTTAACCTGGCCCTTTCCTTGGTTCGATACACATCTGAGTTTGAGGGCACTGACTTGCCCTTTAATCTTTCCCTTTAGATACCTGTAAGTAAGAATAAAATTAAGGATCTTTTGCCCAAATGATAGAAAAAAACCTCTGCTTCCATGTTTCATAGAGGAAAGAATATAGGACTCAGGGCTAGAGGATCTGAAATCCAGTCTCATCTATTTTTTTCTAGTTCTGTATTATAGTGGAAAAGATGAAGAGGTGGCATGACCGAGTGACTGGACCAGGAGAAACCCACTCTCTAACTTAGAGGGTACCCGGATCTGCCCTTGGCCAGGAACATCACTTTGAATTGTGCTCTGTGGGAAGTCAGATGTGAATCTCAAGGAAGTCTCTAGGAATAGACTCACAGCCAAGGATTGTGGGTGGCTTCATTGCAAAGCCTTCAGCTAAGATAACTGGAGAGCTTCCCCACCATACAGGAAGCCTTGCTGAGGGACAGCATCCTCAAGGCCCTGCACCACAAGAGTTCACTGAATAGTTAAACCTCCGCGGAGTCTCACTGCCTCTTGACTCCCAGTTCTCTGTGCTTCAGTAGCTATCCAATTTCCTTCCAACTGGACTTGCCCTCTCCTTACTTAAGGCTGATTTATTCAAACAGGTTATAAACTGGACTCCTGTGAGTGGCTTTCTATACCTATGATGGGCATGTTTACACATTAATCTTATGATTTCTTTTATATTAGATAATGAGAATTATAACCTAATTATTTAACTCTATCAAAGGTAATTTACACTTCCAGTTGATATATGTTGCTTATATATATAACACAAACAGCTTGGGTGTGGTGGCGCACACCTGTAGTCCCAGTGAGAAGCTGAAAGGAGGATTGCAGGTTTGAGGCCAGCCTCAGCAACTTAGTGAGACTCTGTTTCAAAATAGAAAAGAAAAAAAAAAAGGCTGGGGTTACAGCTCAGAGATAGACTGCCTCTGTGTTGAATTCCCAGGATCAAAAACCAAACCAAAACAAAACAAAGAAAAACACAAACAGTAGTTAACATGACAGTGTTGGGCAGTGTTCTGAGCACTTTGGACGAGAGCTCATCTAATCATTGCTGTTCTCACTATAGACTAAAGAATCACATAAGTTAAGGAACAACCCAAGTGGTGAAGATGGAGTGGGAACCCAGAAGGTTCCACCCCAGGACAGCAATCTCAGCGACTCAGCAGTTCTTTTTATCACTTGGTGTCTGAGTTTGGAGTCTGACTTTACCAACATCTGTTGTGTGTGGCCTGTCAGTGTCTGGACATTGCTGGGTTCTGATCAGGTGAACACTAACAAATAGAATGGTAAATGTTAGTGGAATCACAAAAGTGTGGATTTCATAACTGCTTTTGCAATGAATTGATGTTGTTTGGGCTTTATATTTTATCTTATATTTAGTAGAAAAGCTATTTTGAAATATTATTAAGCAAATATCTAGAAATATGGAGATTAATAGACTCTGGTGATGAAATTCTCCCTAAACACAATGGCTTACTCTAAAAGGAGACATAGAGCTACAAAACAGTTTTCATAAATCAAACTTAAATGGTTCCAGGGAGACACATAACAGTGCAAAACCAAGAGTCCTGAAGCACCATATTATGTAACAATAATTATAATAGGTTTATTGAGCATTTACTTTGTACCAGACATTACTTTAAACTTTGTCTGAATATTAACTTCCATAGTTAATAAGAAACCTGTGATGTAGATACCATTTTCATTCACATTTTACAAATGAGGAAAGGAAGTCCTTTTCCCCAGCTCTAAAAGAGTGAAATAATTTGGTCCTGCAGCTAGTAAGTAACTTGGCAGCCTGGCCTATGCCCGGAATCTGTATGTTTCTTGGTTGGGCCTTGGGCTAGGCATCTCTTACAGATCCATTTCTGCTTGTGCACTTGGTTTCTTGGCAGTCTGCACAGGAATGCAATTGTCACCTCAAGCTCAAAATGCCCTAGAAGATATGGCGACTTGCAGTGATTAGGAACGGTTAGCTCAGTACCTAGGATTCATGATCCAATCTGAGATTTTATTTTTAATTTTTTCATTATTTAGAGAATGCTTTGTTAGTTTCTGTAATCAAACCCAATTATCTGAGATTTGGAATTTTGAGCAGGAATTTTTTGTTGAAATCCTTTTTACCTTTAAATCGCACAGTTGGTGAGGATGCTGTGGTCCAAAGCTGGGCGTGGTGATACACCTTGTAATCCCAGTACTTGGGAAGCTAAGATAGGAAGATTGCAGGTTCTTGACCAGCCTCAGCTACTTAGTGAGGCTCTTAGAAACTTAGTGAGGCCCTGTTTCAAAATAAAGAATAGCCAGGCGTGGTGGCGCATGCTTGTAATCCCAGCATTCGGGAGGCTGAGATAGGAGGATTGCGTTTTGCAGACCGCTTTAATTATTTAGTGAGGCCCTTTGCAACTCACCGAGGCCCTGTTTCAAAATAAAGAATACAAAATAGGGGTGGGAGTGTAGTTTGGAGGTAGAATTCCCCTGGGTTCCACCCCCAGTACCACCCCCCCACACACACAAAAAAAATAAAGAATTAAAAATAGGGCTGGGGGTGTGGTTTGGAGATAGAATGCCCCTGGGTTCCATCCCCAATACTGCAAAAATAAATAAATAAATAAATAAATAAATAAATAAAATAAAAAGAATAAAAAATTGGACTGAGGGTGGGGTTAATCTTGAGTTCTAAAGATAAAAAAAGATAAAACAGGACAAGCCAATCCTTTTGAAGAGCATTAAAACTGTTTAATGTAAAAAGGAGGAATTCTTTACATGATAAAAAGGTGTGGTTAGGGGCTTATCTGAAAGCATGGACGAAGTGGCTGGATGGTGTTGGGGAAGATGAGGATGACAGTTCATACTTTGTACACTCATTGTGGGCTAGCCAGTTTTTCTGGTGGGATACAGATATTAACATTTTACAGTGAGTTGGAATGTCAGTGTAACTTTTTTATTTTTTTGTGACACCAGGGATTGAGCCCAGGGGAGCTCTGCCACTGAGTGGCGCCCCTAGAATTTTTTTTTTTTTTGGAACGGGGTCTTGCTAAATTGTCGAGGCTGGCCTCTGCGTTCTAGTGTACTTTCTCAACCTTCCGAGTACTCCTACTACTGGAGTGTGCCACCGAGCCCGGCTTCAGCCTAGCTGTTGATGTATCAGAAATGGGACATGTGAGCTAGTCCCCCCCCCCCCCAGAAACTGATAATTAGGACAGTTTCCCAGGAATGGTTGGCCTTGGCCAAGAGGTGACCTTGGGCAACTTAGCCTTTCTCATGCTGTTTCTTCTAAGTGTGGTTGACATTTGTTCCTACCATAAAGGTTGTGGTGGGACTTACATGGACTGATATACTTAAAGCACATATGTAAGGGGACACAGCTGTGGGAATTGTTATTGTGCCTATGGCTGTTCTAATGGTTTTCTTTTTCTTTGTGAGGTCCTGGGGATGGAACCCAGGGGCTTTCTACCTCCAGGCTCCATTTGTCCACATCTCCGTTCTGTCTAGGATCCAAATGTTTTTGGCAAAAATCTCAGTTTATTAAGAAAGATTTTTTCCCTCAGTATTACTAATATAATAAGTAATTTTTTTTTTTTTTTTGCCATACTGGGGATTGAACCCAGGGGCATTCTACCTCTGGGCTATCCCCCAGCCCTAATTTTTTCTTTCTTTCTTTTTTTGGTGGTACTGGGGGAACCCAGGGGCTTTCTACTTCCAGGCTACACTCCCAGACCTATTTTATACTTTATTTGGAAACAGGGTCTCACTAAGTTGCCGAGAGCCTCACTAAGTAGCTGAAGCTGGCTTCGAACCTGTGCAATCCTCCTGTCTCAGCCTCCCAAGCGTGGGGATTACAAGCGTGCATCATCACGCCTGGCCCTCTAATGGTTTTCGACCACGAAAAAGAATACTCCCCCCCCCCCCCCAGTACTAATCACGGTGCGCTGAACGCTTCGCCTCTGTCCCTGGGGCGGTCATCAGAGAGTCACAGTCGGGCGGGGGCAGTGGGAGAATGTACAGGGTGCCCGCGGGGGCTCGCAGCTGCGAAGGAGCGGGAGCGAGTGGCTAGAAGTTGGGGAGAAGAGGGGCGAGGGCGGCAGGAAGAGAAACGACTCCCAGCAAAGCAGCTCGCTCGGGACGCGCTCCCTGCGCTCCCACCTCTGGGCCTGGATGGAATGATTCGCTCCCAGCGCGGCTCGCAGGAGGGGCGGGGCGGGGCGGGGCTTGCGGGCGGCCCCGCCCTCCCAGGCCGCCCTGTGATTGGCCGGCTGCACCCCGGGCGGCCGCCGATTGGCGCTCGCGGGCGGCGCCCCGGGCTTAAGCAGGGGGCGGGCCGGCCGGCGCCGCGCTCGTCCCCAGCCCGCGCCCCGAGTGCCCGCCGCCGAGCAGCGCCCGGTACCCTGTCCTGCCCGGGCGCCGCAGCGCAGTGAGGGTCGAGGCGCCTGGACGTCGGGGCGGCCGCCATGGTGGCCACGTGCCTGCAGGTGGTGGGCTTCGTCACGAGCTTCGTGGGCTGGATCGGCATCATCGTCACCACGTCCACCAATGACTGGGTGGTGACCTGCGGCTACACCATCCCCACCTGCCGCAAGCTGGACGAACTGGGCTCCAAGGGACTGTGGGCCGACTGCGTGATGGCCACCGGGCTGTACCACTGCAAGCCCCTCGTGGACATCCTCATCCTGCCGGGTAAGGACCCTCACTCACCAGCGGCTGCCTCTCGACCTTGTTCGGGCAGACCCGAGAGACGGCTCTAGTATCCACCACGACATCGTGGGCTCAAAGACCTTTTGGCACGTTTTTGACATCCTCAGCCGCATCTGGTAGTGTCAGACAGTCCTAAACTTAACTCCTCTCGGCCTCCGTTTTCTTATCTGGAATTTGGGGTAATAGTGGTAATTTAGTCCAGCCGCTTTAAGAATTGAATGAGTGGAGACACAGGCACATAGTAGGACCTCAGCCCCTGCTAATTTCCCGCCTCACACGCGATGCTCCCACGGTCAATGAACCAGAAGTACTTCTCTGCCGCTGCTGCCAAATCCCCAAAGTGAGGAGCAGAGAGCGCACCCGGAGCGCTGGAGGGGTCCGTGGCGTTCCCAGGCCACTTCCCAGTCCTGGTGGGACCCGCGGGAGTCCTGGAGAGGCCGGGTGCTCCTAGCTTCGCCCCACCCCGCCAGTGGCCGAGTTCTCGTCCAAGGATGTCTTTGGGCTCCCCCTTTAGCAAATCCCAGGTTACTTTTCGAGGTCCCTAGAATCTGCCTTCTCCTTGCTACCTTCACCCTACCTCTGCTGGGGGGCACGAGGAAACTGCAGCGACCCCTTCCCGGGCTCAGTGCCCAGACAGCTGGGCTGGGAAAAGCGCAGACTCCTCGGAGTACAGGCTCAGAGCGCTGCCAGGAGTTACTTCCCTTGCCCCTAGCGTGTCTGGACTGGGGTGGGGGTAGTGACCAGTGCCCACCTACAAGAGGCTGGCTGGGGCCCCATCTTCCTTTGCTATCCAGTGCAAAAATTCTAGGTGACGGTTTCAATTCCGATTTAAGCCAAGAGCCAGTTTTCTAAATGAATAGCGAGGTTGAGGCCCCCAGCCCCACAATCACGTTTTCTGCTGGGAATCTGTGTTGTCCTGGGAGCTTGTCCTCACCCTGAAACCTACATGACCTTCTGTGCCCACTAGCTTTTGTATATTGTGAACATTGTGTGTGTGTGTGTGTGTGTGTGTGTGTGTGTGTGTGTGTGTCTGGGGATTGAACCCAAAGACATTTTACCCTTGAGCTACACCCCCAGTCCTTTTTATTTTTCGTTTTGAAACAGGATCTCCCTCAGTTGCTGAGTGTCTGTCTAAATTGCTGAGGCTAGTCTCCAACCTGCAATCCTTCTGTCTCAGCCACCCACCCAAGTGCAGGGATTACAGGTGTACGCCACCGTCATTGACTTCTTTATGGTTCTTGAGTTAAATTCTCCCATTACATTAAACATCCTTGGAATGCCGGGTGTGGTGGCGCGCTCTTGTAATCTCCGCGTTTGGGAGGCTGAGACAGGAGGATCGCGCAGGTTCAAAGCCAGCCGCGCTGGCATAAGAGACCCTATTTCCAAATAAAAATATAAAAAAAATAGGCCTGGGAGTGTAGCCCGGAGGTAGAAGGGCTTCCAGAAACCCCAGTACCAAAAAAAAAAAAAAAAAAAAAAATCCTTGCCTCTGGTGCATAGTAGGTGTGAACAGTGCATGTCATGCCTGCCTTTCACGGTCCTTTTCTCCATTTTGGATTTTCAGAAGGATGGAGGTCGGGAATCCCAGGTATGGATCCTGCTTCAGTGAATGCTGGCTTTATAGACATGGGTCAGATCTTTGTCCCCAGGGATCACAATCTGAGTGATCTGGACAAGTTGGTAATCTCAATGAACCTCACTTGCCCTCCTTTAAAAGTTAAAACTGGACCAAGCACCATATTTGCAGATAGTTTGGAGATTAGATGAGACAAGAAATGTAAACCTCCTTTGGTGTGATAGATACTCCATAAATGGCAGCTACCTTTTTTATTTTTTTATTTTTTTTGGTGGTTACTGGGGTTCTTGCAAACCCTTCTACCTCCGGGCTACACTCCCAGACCTATTTTATATTTTTATTTGGAAACGGTCTCTTAAGCCAACGAAGCTGGCTTCGAACCAGCGCGATCCTCCTGTCTCTGCCTCCCAAGCGTGGGGATTACAAGCTTGCGCCACCACATCCGGCGTTGGCAGCTGCCATTTTTATTAAAAGCTGGGCATGCAATTGTGAGAATATTTGATTAAGGCATACATTTATTCTCTGCTTCCCCTGGAGTTAATTTACTGAGTATTCAGTGCCAAGTGGTTTGTTTTCAGAGAATGTAGGCCAACCTGGTGGAGGGGGGTGCATTTTGGGCCAATCTGGGTGGGGAGGGTGCATGAATCCCTCTGGATCTCCCCTCTCTTACCCTTGGGTGGGGGCAGGGACTGTCTCTAGTCTCTTATCATTTGACTTCCAGACATGGCCTTGGCACTGGAGCATGTGGACAGCTGGAACCATGAATTTCAGAACCTTGGCTGCTAGTTGACTGCCTGCTTTGTGCTGCTGCTGGTTCTCCTACAAGCTGCAAGGGCAGAGAGGGGTGGGGCCTCAGTTTCTGGGCTTCTCTATGGGGGGGTGGTCTTCAAGTCAGTAGATATTTAATTGATTCACATTAATTCTGAAGAAGCTGAGATGGGCAGTGGTTGGAAGAGAGCCCTTGTGGAGTGCGAATTCTACCAAAATATACCTTGCTGGGCGTGGTGGCGCACGCTTGTAATCCCAGCATTTGGGAGGCTGAGACTAGGGGATCGCGGTTCACGGACAGCCTCAGCTACTTAGTGAGGCCCTCTGCAACTTAGTCACCCTATTTCAAAATGAAGAATAAAAAACAGGGCAGGGGGTGTAGCTCAGAGGTCAAATGCCCCTGGACATTTGATATATATATATCTTGACGTTGAGTCTTGGTGCACAAGGCAGGTTGGCTGGATTTGGAATGAGAGGCAGAATTAGTAACTCTGATCACAAAAGGAAGGATAATAACTTTTATTTGGTGGGAGAGAGTGTTTTGATGAGAAACAAGTTAGAAAGTGAAACAGTAAACTTAAGTTTATGAAATTCTCCTAATACCTTGTCAGACTTATACATAAATATTGTACATATTATAGTCTTTTCTTAATTAAATTATTTAGCTGAATGTGGTGATGCACAGCTGTAACGCCAGTACTTGGAAGGCGGAGACAGGAGGATTGCTGTTTTCAAGCCAGTAAATGGCTTGAAAACATTTAGTGTCCTTGAGTTCAATATCCAGTGAACACACACACACACACACACACACACACACACACACACACTGCTTGGCATTTTGTATAGTTCAGATAGCTTTGCTCTACTCTCATTATTCAGTTCACGTATTCCTTCATTTATAATTGTTTGTTTACACCATCTTTTGTGGACACATGAAAACCACAGCGGTATCTGTCCTCTAGGAATCCCCAGGGCATGATGGCCAGTTGGAGAAGCATGCCCGGGTCACTGTGGGTGAGGCAGGGGATAGAGCCTGTCCATCTGTAGGGAGCAGAATGCATGAGTTTCTGAATTCTGAGCAAAGAGAGGAGGTCTGAGTTTTAGCTTTCTCTCCTTTAGGGCCATGAACAATAATCGCTAATCTTTTTAGAGTACTCAGCATAATAATTGTTCTAAGCACTTGTAAGAATTGATTTACCCTTCCGTAGAATTCTCTTAGAGAGATGTAGGCACTATCACTGTTACCTTGCCCAGGTCACACAGGCAGAGCACATCGACAAACAGCGGACTGGAACCAGTGCACAGCATCACAGAAGATTTCCTTGAAGATTTGAGTTTCTTATCGGAACCGTTTACAAGTTGATCTAATAATGTAAATAGACTTTTGGACCCTCTGTCCTGGAAGCTTGGCCAATTAGTCAAAATAAGAGATCCCCATTCCATTTCTCTGGCCGCCCTCCCCTATTTTTTGTTGTTGAGTTGCTTTAAAAGTTGAAGGCTGCCAAGTGGCACATACCTCTAATCCCAGTACTTGGGAAACTGAGACAGGAGGATCACAGATTTGAAGCCAACAGCAGCCATTTAGCAAGACCTTCAGAACTTTAGTGAGACCTTGTTCATACTATCTTATTGGTACACTGTAATCTCACATCAGAATGTTGTTCAGAGTGCTGGGGACATGCAGGTGCTTGGTGAGGCTCCCCTCCCCGGCTCCGGCCCCACCCTTCCCTTTCCCTTACAGGATATTGGGTTGGCCTTGGCATGCTCACATGTACATATGGCAGTGGGAGTGCTTTCTTCATTAATTCTCCCTCTCCACTGCCCTCCCCACACCCTCTCATTCACTCCACTGGGGTTTCTCCTCCCTTGTCCGAAGTCCCTCTCGTATCCCGATTACTCCCTGGCTTCTGTATAGGAGAGAAAATACATGGCCCTTCATTCTCTATGACCGGCTAATCTCACTTAACATAATGTTCTTTGGTCTATCTACTTTTCTGCAAATGACATAATTTTGCTCTTTACTGCTAAGTGGAATTTCATTGTGTATATATCCCATAATTTTGTAATTCATTTATCTGTCGATAGACACCTAGGTTGGCTTCATAATTTAGCTATTGTGAAGTGTGCTGCTATAAACATGGATATGCATATATTACTATAATATTCTGATTTCAGTCCCTTTGGAAAAATACCCAGGAGTGGTATAGCTGGCTCTTATGGTAGATTCATTCCCAATTTTCTGAGGAATCTCCACATTGATCTCTATAGCAGCTGTACTAATTTGCAGTCCCGCTAACAGTGTAGAAGAGATCCGATTTCCCCAGAGACCCTGTTTTTTTTTTTTTTTTTTTTTTTGTGGTGGTACTGGGGGTGGAACCCAGAGGCTTTCTACCTCCGGGCTATACTCTCAGACCTTTTTTATATTTTATTTGGAAACAGTGTCTCACTAGTTGCTGAAAGCCTCACTAAGTGGCTGAGGCTGGCTTCGAACCCGTGCGATCCTCCTGTCTTAGCCTCCCAAGTGAGGGGATTACAAGCATGCGCCACCATGCCTGGCGAGACCCTGTTTTAAAGCAATAAATAAATAAAATAGGGCTGGTAGGCCGAGCTCAGAAGTAGAATGCCCTTGGCTTCAATCCTCAGTACCACCAAGACAACACCAGAAAAATGTTGAAGGCTGGTAGTTAGTGATCTTGGACGACATTTAGCATATCCCTGGTGTTAGAATGGGCAAGAAGCAAGGTCGGTGGGGCCAGCTCCTGGGAGGCAGGACTCAGGAGCTGAGGACCCTGGCCTGATCCACCCTGTCTGCTCTCTCTTCCCAGGCTATGTGCAGGCTTGCAGAGCCCTCATGATTGCTGCCTCGGTCCTGGGGCTGCCGGCCATCCTGCTGCTGCTGACGGTTCTTCCCTGCATCCGCATGGGCCATGAGCCTGGCGTGGCCAAGTACAGGAGGGCCCAGCTGGCTGGTGTTCTGCTCATTCTGCTGGGTAAGCTTTCCACGGGGCACCACGACTTTGAGTGAACCCGATGAATCTCAGTCTTGCAGTTGCTGCTTCATGGGGTTCAAGAGATGTAAAATGAAGTCAAGAGAACCACTGGACATGACCCCTATAATTATGACCTTTATAATTAGTATCACCTTACATTTCATGGGAAGCTAAACAGAGATAAGTTATGCCCGTGAGCGACACTGAACATGGAAAATGAAAGTCAGTTAAAAATAGAAAATGAAGCTGGGCATGGTAGCCCATGCTCGTAATCCCACTACTTGGGAGGCTGACACAGGAGGGTCACAGGTTCACCACCAGCTTCAGCAACGTGGTGATGCCCTTTGCAACTTAGTGAGAGCCTGTTTCAAAAATTATTAAATAAATAAATAAACCGGGGTGTAGGCCAGACATAGGGTATCCCTGGGTTCAACTTTTAATAACACACACACAACGAAAAAGAAGAGTTGATAGTAAGAAATACCTAAGGGAGAAGTCAGAAAAGGAGAGCTGGTGGCTCTCAGGCCACACAGTGGGACCCCTATTTGCACACCTACATGCAAGCAAGGCACATGGACGATGTGCACATATGTGAATACACCATCAATCTCAGTACCCTGTACTGGGAAGGGGCAATGGGCGGGGCGGGGGTACCAAGCGCTGTGTACATGTGTGTCACTGTTGACATGATTTACATTATGATGGGATACTATGATGAGCCAATAAAAGCATATCAGAAAAGAAAGTTAAAGTATTACTGTCCAATGTTAATAAAAAGACATCTGGCCTTTCATAGGAGAATCATAGAATATCTACTAGTGAGGGAACAAAATAAAACAAACACAAACAAACCCTGTGGAAAATAGAGGGATAAAAAGCAAAGTACATATTGGTCTAAAACTAACTGAGTTGTTCAGTTCAATAACCAGGGTTATTTGTAGTGTGTGTGGGGAATCAACCAGTAGTTTTAGATGAGTTAGTCTCCTCTCCTCTCCTTTCCCCTCCCTCCTCAGGGGATTAAACCTAAGTTATACCTCCCAGCCCTTTTAATTTTTATTTTGAAACAGGGCTTCACTAAATTTCTGCATGGTGGCCTCAAACCTCGGATCTTCCTGCCTCAGCCTCACAAGTACTGGAATTCTAAGTGTGCACCACCTCACCTGGCATTTATTTATTTATTTATCTGTGATACTGGGGATTGAACCCAGGGGCATTCTACCTCTAAATTATACTCCAGCCCTATTTCAATTTTTATTTTGAAACACGGTCACACGGTCTCACTAGGTTGCTGAGGCTAGCTGTGAACCTGTAATACTCCTGGTCGTCTTTTTTTTTTTTTGGTACTGAGTGTGGAACCCAGGGGCTTTTCTACCTCTGGGCTATACTCCCAGACCTATCTCCCAAACCTATTTTATACTTTATTTGCTGAGAGCCTCACTAAGTAGCTGAGGCTGGCTTCAAACCTGTGCGATCCTCCTGCCTCGGGCCTCCCAAGCACTGGGATTACAAGCGTGCGCCACCATGCCCGGCTCTGGCCGTCTTTTTAAAAAGGCGGGTTGGTGTGAGTAGACAGCCTCCTAGACAGTGAAAGCGAAGTAGGGCTGGGAGCCAGTGCATGTCCCTGAGCCTCCCAAGTACCGGGAGGGTCTGTCTTTCTGGAGTGAAGATCTAGAGATGAGTGATTGGCCCCAGAGAGGCTGCACCTTCCGAGCCTCTCCACGGGTGGGACACAGGGCCAGGAGCTGTCTGCTTTTGGTGTTGCTGCCTCTTTGACTGCTCAGTCTGGGCCTCTTTCTTGGTGGGTGAGTGCTTGCCTCTTGCCTCTGGCTGGCTGTTGTTTCTCTGGGGTGAGCCGACTCTGGGCTCTGGAGAGGCGATGCTCATGCTTGTAGACTCCTTCAGCTTCTCACCTGCCAGAGGGCCTTGCTTCCCACCTGTGGCAGGGAGTGAGAGGACCAGGGCCAGGGAAAGCTCTCTGTATAGCGTGTTGGTTTCTGTCTCTGCCCCGGGAGAAGCCAGTGCTGGGTTGGTGCTGGGTTCTGGGGCCACCAGATGGAGCAGCAGTGGAGATGGGGTTGCTGACCACAGGGGATGGGGTGACACCGGAGTTGGAGGCCTGGGAAATGGACACCGAGTCACAGCGAGCGGAAACGGTAAACACAGCATCAGTTCTTCCTGACCCTGAGAATCTGTAACTATTTTTCTGAAAGCTTAAAAAAATTGATAATCCTAGTACTTAAGAGGCTGAGATGGGAGGATCACAGGTTCGAGGCCAGCCTCAGCAAGTTAGTGAGGCCCTGTTTCAAAAATTTAAGAAGGGCTGGGGTGTAGTTCAGAGTACACATCCCTAGTTTAACCCCAGTCTGGGGCGGGGGTGGGGTGGGCACTGTACCATTTCACTGCCTCTGCAGTCCCAGTGTCATGCTGTGAGCCTTTGCTTCCTGCTGTGGGGAAGCAAGAGGAGCCCTGCTGCCGGCTTCTCAAGCCAGACCATGAGCTCAAGGGGTAGCAGGCTCTGGAGTCCCTGCCTAGGAGCTGCCTAGTCCCACCGTGTTTTATCTTGTTAGTTGGAGTCAGACCCAACTGCACCGAATCTGGAATCCACGGTTTCTTACCTGTGTGAACGGGGCAGTTACTCACTGTCTCTGAGCCTTTTTATAAAACAGGAACGTAATGCCTACTTCTCAGGGAGATGGAGAATGGAAATTGTTTGGTCTGGTGGCTGGCACAGTGAGTCCTCGGTGCGGGTGCTGATGCTAATGTTGCTGTTGGTTAGAGGAAGTGAGGACCAGCCCGGAGAGAGGGCGCCGGGTGGTCCCAGTGGTGTCTGTCTGGGGCGGCTTCCTGCATGGAGCTGGCGAGGCGAGGCCATGCTCTGGAAGCACCGTGCTGCATCCTGGCCGACAGGGAACTTTCCTTGGTTTACTCTGTAAACACCAAATGTGTGGATCAATAGGTGGCCATTTTTTCTTAACTGTTATGAAAAGCCACAGTAAGCTGCTCTCCTAAAAACCCCGAATCTTAGTCCTGATTCAGCCTAATTCTTACCTTGTTACAAGTTACAAGGTAGTTTACTTGGGTGTGTGTCAGGGAATGGGGTAGGGAATGGAAGGAAAAGAAGTGTACTTTGCTTCCTAAGTGGAGCCCATTCTGTGATCTTCTCTTCTTCCTTGGTGCAGCCCTCACTTCCACACCGAGGTTGAATCCCAGAGTGCACACATTCTAGGCAAGGGCTCTACCACTCATCTATCCTGCCAGTTCCCTTTAGATTTTGTTTTGTGATAGGATCTTGCTAAGTTTCCCAGGCTGGCCTCAAACTTGTGATCCTTCCATCTTAGCCTCCTGAGTAGCTGGAATTACAGGCGTGGACCACCATGTCCTGCTCTTCTTCCTTTTAAAAACCTGGCCTTGGTAACCTTATTCTTAGTGGAAAAATTGTTGTAATTTGGAAAGTCAGGTTCACAGTGAAATCACAGTAAAATAAAGGGTGTGGGCAAATGTGAGACAGATGGAGCTTGTCATACACACAGAATCAGATGTAGGGAAAATGAATCGGGAAGCCCTTAGTCCTGGCATTCAGAGAATAGTTAGAACACTCTTCCCCAAAACACATTTGTACACATTATACATTATACACACAAGTCTCTAATCTAAATCCAATTTCATGTGGATAGTTGGAAGGATGTGGTATCTGAGTATGGTTGTGGCTTATGTGGAGGCACTGTCTCTAAATTCTATGATAAAAATTAACAAGGGGCTGGGGATTGGCTCAGGGTAGAGCACT
>NC_137790.1:105291964-105334464 GCF_963383645.1 Muscardinus avellanarius | reverse complement strand
TTCTTTGATTTCTCTTACTTTATAGATAACTGCAATTTCTTAGAAAAGCACTTTATTTTCCTCAAATAACAGAACCTTTCCAAATTTTTTTTGTATTCAAATAGAAATAAATTTAGTAAGCTTCATCTGTCTTTAAGCAAGACAATTATTAGCAATAGTTTGACTAATATTTCACAATTTTTAGTCAAGCAGTGATTTGACTTGTCTTTTTAATCTTCTCTGATCAAAACATATCCTTTTCTCCTTTCAGACCACTGCTGGAATTCAGTAAATTCTCCTTTTTTTAGTTCCAGAATGTTTTTCATTTTGAGTTCAGTGGAAGGTCACTGTTCCTCACGAGCCTCCCGCTTCTTTTTATTTTGTATGGTGGTCTGTCATTTCTTGGTGATTTTGATGTGGTTCATCCTTGAGAACCACAGGAATTCTACCCAGAGCTCATTTATCTACTAGGAAATAAAGAGCCTGCTGGTGTTCATCTGCCTTCTCCTTCTGAGTCACAATCCCAGCCCTATTTTATTTTATTTTATTTTATTTTATTTTATTTTATTTTATTTTTGAAACAGGGTTTCCCTCAGTTACTTGAGGGCCTCACTATGTTGCTGAGGCTGACCTCAAACCTGTGATCCTCCTGTCTCAACCTCCCAAGGACTGGGATTATAGGCATGTACCACCAAGCCTGGCTGGAAGGAAATCTTTAATGAAGTAAATCCTCAGCTTGTGACTCTGTGTTAAAGTCACAGTAAAGTTTTATGATTTTGGGAGTCCATTTTGGTGTGTATGATGGGGAAAGTGGAACCCAGTCTGCCTTCCATCTCTCCATTCATTTACTCATTCAGTCTTAGAAGGTTCATTACTTAAATGTTCAGACATTTCTCTTTTATTTCTTGTTTTAGGGTGCGGGTGGGTTTGGGAGATTGAACCCAAGAGTATGCTACATCAGAGTTATACACTCAGCTTTTTAAGAAAATTTAATTAAAAATAATTTTGAGCTGGGCGTGGTGGCACATGCTTGTAATCCCAGCATTCTGGAGGCTGAGGCCGGAGGATTACGTTTCGCGGATAGCCTCAGCTACTACTTAGTGAGGCCCTCTGCAACTTAGTGAGACTCTGTTTCAAAATAAAGAATAAAAAATAGGATAGGGGGTGTAGCTCAGAGGTCGAATGCCCCTGGGTTCTATCCCTAGACTTGAAAAAAAAAATATATATATATATATATATGTATGTAGTACTTGGGATTGAATCCAGGGTGCTTCTACCTCTGAGGTACATTCCTAGCCCTTTTCATTTTTTGTTTTGAAATAGGGTTGTTGAGAATCTCATTAAGTTGCTGAGAATGTCCTGTGACCCTTCTTTCTCAGCCTCCCACATACTGGGATTACAGGTATTGTAATCCAGCGCAGTGCCACCACGCTTATTTTTCATTTTGAATTAGGGTTTTGCTAACTTGCTGTGGGTCTCATTAACTGAGGCTAGCCTCCAACCTGTGATCCTATCTCAGTCTCCCAAATACTGGGATTCTAGGCCTGCACCACCATGCCCAGCTGTTTTCCCTTTTGCCCATGAATTATAAAACAAACAAACAAACAAACAAACAAAAACTCACAGAATCTCTAAGGCACTCAAAACCCACTGATAACTGCTTTTGGAATATGGAGACTGATTATTTTCCTATTTGAAGATAACTCTGTTTTATTATTTTGTTAAGAAATTGAGGAAGAATTAAATGAACTTTGAGTCAATTTCCTGTCTTGTTCTATAAAATCTAAACCAAATCCAGAAGTCATTTGGTTTCATGAGATGTGCGCAATGCTTTGTGTGTGTGTGTGTGTGTGTGTGTGTGTGTGTGTGTGTGTGTGTGTATACAAATACAGATCAACAGAAGAACATGAACCTTAATTTGAACTGTAAACTGTTTGGAAACTAGTTGTTTATGGGAAAGATTGGTTGTGTGGAATCAAATCTGTTGTTTGGGAATTAAATCATTTTTTTCCTTCCACAATTCAACTTTGCACTCTCTGTCTTTGTCGTGTCAATAAGCGTGGGTGCTCAGAAGCCCTCGCTAGGGTCCTGTTTGCATACTCTGGCGGGTCCAGGGATTTGTACTTGGATTGCGTGTTGCCACAGAGAATGAATCTACAGCATCTCTCTGTGCCTGAAGTAGTCTAGAAGAGGGTTTCCGTCATCTGTCCACATAAAGATAGAGGCTTTTCTCCGTGCTTCACTGAAAGCAATTCTCCTGGGATGCCAGATTTGGAATCTAGGATTGGAGGAAGAGAAGGAAAAAGACTTTTTACGTCTGAGGTTTTCAAAGCCTTGAGCTGGAGAGGGAAGATTCAAACATGTGATCATTCATGGCAGAAGGAAAGCACATCTCTTGAATCTTCTATAGAAGTGTTGCAGAGGGGGTGTGATGGTGCTCTTTAAGAAAAAGGAAGCCTTGCTGGGTATGGTGGTGCAACTTGTAATCTTAGCACTCGGGAGGCTGAGAAAGGAGGCTCGCAGGTTAGAGGGTAGCTTCAGCAAGAGTCTCGGCAACCTAGTGAAATCCTGTTTTAAAATAAGAAATAAGAAGCTCTGGGGGGTGTAGCTTATAGGTAGAATGAATACCCTGGGGCTCAGTCCCGAGTATCACAAGGAAAAAAAATAAGAGAAAGAATTAAAGAAACAGAGAGAAGTATTAATATCTAAGACATTAGCCTCTTAGATAATCTATATAAATTTAACTGGCTGAACACAGTGGCACATGACACTCAGTTGCTCAGGAGGCTGAGACAGGATAACAAGTTTGAAGGCAAACTCAGCAATTTAGCGAGGCCCTGTCTCTAAATAAATAAATAAAATAAAGAAAGAAAGAAAGAAAGAAAGAAAGAAAGAAGGCTGAGTATTTAGCTCAGTGGTAAAGCACCCCTGAGTTCAGTTCTCAGTAACACAAAACAAAACAAAAATATTCCTTAATTGTGTAGAGAGTTCACTATTACTGGAGTGAATTTGGGCTATTAGAAAACCAATCTGGGCAGTTCAAGCCCCCAAACCCTGATTCTTCTGTTACTTGGGATCTGTACTTGTTTGTGTTAGGAATCACATCTATTTATGTATATCTATACACTGCGTGTGTGTGTGTGTGTGTGTGTGTGTGTGTGTGTGTGTGTGTGTGGTGGGGGAAGGGCAGGCTTTTTCTGTTGTCAACAAAAACCTATATTAGAAACTGCACCAATGCAATGAGATACTTTCAGGTCTTTCAAAATGGGTAAGACTTGAATATTTTATTCAGTTTAGAGCTAATGTACTAATGCTGTTATATTTGAGTGCTACGTTACAGAAAATAACACTTTTTTCTGTGGGCAGAAAAATCGGTAAGTTCTGTCATTTTCTGTAAGTTCAAAAATCACTTGATTTGAATAGAAATTAGAATGAATTTGCTGATGGCATTTTGGCTGTCATTTGAGTGTTCCATCATGATGACTAGTTTTACATCAATCAACCTTATTTTTTATACTTTTCTTGGTGCATTATAATCTCACATCATAACGCAGCTCATGGTGATGGTAACATGCATGCACGCAGCACTTGGCGGGCTTTCTCCCTGCTCCCTCCCCTCTTCCCACCAGAACCATAAGAGATACTGAGGTTGGCACAGGTGTTCTCACATATGTTCATAATGTCAGAGGAAGTGATTCCTTTACTGATTCTCCCCCTCTCTCCCCCATTCCTCTAGACCACTCCCTGGTTCCACTGGGGTTTTTCTTCCATTCTCTGAAGCCCTTCTGCTATTACTCTCCACTTCTGCATATGAGAAAACATATCACCCTTCCATTTCTGTGACTGGCTAATCTCACTTAGCATAATATTCTCTGGGTCCATCCATTTTCCTGCAAATTACACTTTATTCTTCTTGATTGCCGAGTAGAATTCTATTGTGTTTCTCTCCCATAATTTTGTAATCTATTCATCTGTCGTGTGTGCATCTGTCAACCTTAATGTGCCATCCCAACTTAAATTTTAATTAAAATTTCTGTACTGTTTATAGTTGTGAGAAATCAGATACTTTCTCCAAAAGAAGTGATGGAGTTACTTTAAATCTATATATGCTCTTCCCTGCTTTTGTTTTATTACTTTGCTGAGGAAGAAGTCAAGAACTAAATGAGATAGCAGCTGTTTCTTACTTTAATTTATCAAATCTAAACCTAATTTGAAACCTAAAATTGATTAGTGCAAGACCATGAAGTACTATCACTGTGAGTGACCACAACCAGCATCATCAGCATCAAATCCTTGAACAGCAAGCTAGGCGTGGTGACCACACTTGCAACCCCAGTACTTGGGGGGCTGAGACAAGAGGATTGCAGGTTTGAGGTCAACCTCAGCAACTTAGCAAGGCCTTCAGCAACTTTGTGAGACCCTGCTTCAAAATTAAAAAATAAATTTGGGCTGGGTTTTTAGCTCAGAGGTAGAATGTCCCGGCGTTCAGCCCCTAGTACCACATTAAAAAAGGCCCTTGAATAGGTGAGTTATTTTACTCCAAGGGCCCTTCATTGGCTTGCTGGGATATTATGGAACCACTGGAAACTGCATAGCTCCTCCAGGTCTTGATAATGTCAGTGGACGAGCTGAAGGGAGAGAGTGGAACACTGTGGGTACCATCTTGCTTCCCATTCTTAAGTAGCTCAGGTCAGTCTTTAGTGAGCATGCAGAGAGCACATGCTGTAGGCCTTCTACTGAGCTAAACACTGAGTTTACAGACATAAGACCTGACCTCAGCCTTCAAGGAACGCAGAAGCTGGAGTGGGAAATAGTAAAGAGATAATTATAATATGATTAGGTAAGTATAATAAGAGTCTTAAAACTTACAGATACAAAACTATGATATACGAGTGAATTCTCTGGGGTCTTAGATGATTTACGGTGGTTTTGACATGGGACTGCTTCCGTCGGCACTCTGGAGGGGTGGAGGTGCGTGTGGAGGTCCTGCTCATGTCTCTGCCTGTCTTCCAGCTCTCTGTGCCATCGTGGCCACCATCTGGTTCCCGGTGTGCGCCCACCGTGAGACCACCATCGTGAGCTTCGGCTACTCACTGTACGCGGGCTGGATCGGCGCGGTGCTGTGCCTCGTGGGTGGCTGTGTCATCGTCTGCTGCTCTGGAGACGCCCAGGCGTTCGGTGAAAACCGCTTCTACTACTCCTCGGGCTCCAGCTCCCCGACTCATGCCAAGAGTGCCCATGTGTAAGGGCTGCCGGGCTGCCGAGGCCACTGTGCCAGACACGAAGCCGGAGGTCTAGAGAACACCCTGCCTGGCCTCCGCCGGCTTAACACCATGTCTGCCCACACCTCTGGTTGCCTTACGAGGTCTCTAGCTCACATAAGGCCCACATCTTTCTCCTGGCCTCGCCCACTGTTAGCTTTTTCTTGGGCATCCCTTTCTTGTTTATTAAAAAAAAAAAAAGTTGTGGTTTTTTTTTTTTTTTTTTTTTTTTTTTTTGCTTCTCTCTAAATTTTAAATGTCTTCCAAACATGGCCATTGGGTGTGGGTGGGGAGAGAAATAAAAGACACTTTTCAAACTGTTACAAAAGACAATGGAGCCTCATAAAGATGCCTCTGTTTCCTGCTCCTCTTCAGTTACAAGGTCATTTACTTATAAGAGATAGAAAAAGATAGAATCGGGGACATGGGTGGGGAGGGAGGGAAATTGTGGAGCTTTCTCTCCATGGGAAAGTTTTCCTTTTATAAGTTGAGGGCAAGGGGTGGGGATATTTTTTAGTTTGTGATTTTACATTTATCTGTACATACTTTTTCAAGATTGATTGTTTTTATAACCATGGTTTTCCTGAAATTCTTGAGTCATCAACATGAAGGAAATTAACCTAATAGATTTTAATCAAGCAATAAATAACAGTACACGTGAGTATAACTCTAACTGGCAGGCCACGAAACAGTTCTGATTTCCAGGTTTGTATGAGGTAGTTTTCAATCTGACACTTGTGTATGCTTCAAATTAACACATTTAAAAGCTTCCTCCCCTCCCTCTTTTCATTCTGTTGGCTATCTTGATGTGATGTCATTTAACATACACTGTACTGTTGAGTTTGGCTTTATGGGTGTACATGCTGATGTTTTATCAGTAGTTGAGATGCCAGTCTCCAAATGTGGATGGTGCATTTTGTTCTTGAAGTGAAATCTGTGCAATAAAATAACAAGCTCTCTGCAAAACTGGCCTTTAATCTTCTGTTATATCCAGAGGTATCATCTACTACTTAAAAAAAAGAAACTCGTTAATCTCTACCGGTAACTTATAGGGAACCTGGTCAAACCAAGAAAAAGTCATTGCACTTCCCTGAGTTAGGATAATAATAGTCTATATTTTTATCTGAAAAATATATTTTATTTACTGTATTGTGATGGCAGTGTATGGTCATAAAATGTATTCTAGATGTTCTTTAGGTTTTCTCTTTCTCCCTTTATTCATTCCTTCCTTCCTTCCTCTCTCTCTCTCTCTCTCTCTCTCTCTCTCTCTCTCTCTCTCTCTCTTTTTCTTTCGCAGTACTGGGGATGGAACCCAGGGGCATTCTACCTCCGAGCTATACCCCCAGCCCTATTTTTTATTCTTTATTTTGAAACAGAGTCTCACTGAGTAGCTGAGGCTGTCTGTGAACCACAATCCTCCTGTCTCAGCCTCCCAAATTCTGAGATTACAAGCTTGCACCACCATGCCTGGCTTTTTCGGTTTCTTCAGTAGAGTAACTTTATGGCCTCCTTACATCATAGGTAAATGAGCAAAAATCAGAAATCAAGTTATAAGCATTATATAGTTAAATTTCTCTATTTACTTTGAACACTTAATAAAGGAATTAGCTAAGAATAAGGGAGAACTAAACAAATCTATTGTATTTCATCTTTAGTTAAAACACGTAATATATTTTGTTGAGACATATACATGTAGATATTTGGAAATTTTAGGCAGAGACACCTTGAGTTGATTTTTATTTGTTTTCTCTTCCAGAAACTATCAAGTTATGGGGCCACTCTAAGAAAACAGATTACAATCTGTTTTAGTAGACTTTTTCCAAATAAAATACTAATTCCATTAGCCAGTAGTTGGCAAATATTTCCTCTTTGGAAACATCTATTTGGACTAGAACCCTGCAGAAATTTAAGGACATTAGGTTTTTTTGTTTTGTTTGTTTGTTTGTTTGGTGGTACTGGGGATGGAACCCAGGGGCCTTCTACCTCTGGGCTACACTCCCAGACCTATTTTATACATTTTTTTATTTGGAAACAGGGTCTCTTAAGCCAGCAGAGGCTGGCTTTGAACCTGTGCGATCCTCCTGTCTCAGTCTCCCAAGCGCGGGGATTACAAGCATGCGCTACCACGCCCAGCTAAGTACATTTTGATATTTAACGTGGTAGAAACTATCTCTAAATTACTTATACAGAAAACATTCATGTTAAAATGTTTGTTTTGCCGGGCGTGGTGGCGCATGCTTGTAATCCCCGCGCTTGGGAGGCTGAGACAGGAGGATCGCGCAGGTTTGAAGCCAGCCGCGTTCACTGGCTTAGGAGACCCTGTTTCCAAATAAAAATGTAAAAATAGGTCTGGGAGGGTAGCCCGGAGGTAGAAGGGCTTCCAGGCCACCAAAAAAAAAAAAAAAAAAAAAAAAAAAAAGAAAAAAAAATGTTTGTTTTACTATGATGCAGTTTTTGGAAGGATGAGTCATCTGACTGTATTGGAGACTGCCCCCTTCATTACAGCTTGTCCTGGTAGGAGTACGGTAAGCATGAAGGAACTCAAGGCGTGTGAAGGGAGTGGCTGAGGAAGGCCTTTGCTCCTCTGTTCCCTTTCTGCTACCAGTCAGAGAGAGGCGTCATCAAATACAGCCTCCTCCTCCTTCTTCCTCTCCCTCTCTGTACTGTGGATTGAACCCAGGGGCAATTTTGTCTTCGAGCTATACCCCCAACCCTTTTTATTTTGAAACAGAGTCTCCCTAAGCTGCCGGGGCTAGCCTTGAAGCTGAAGTCCTCCCGTCTCAGCCTCCTGTGTACTGGGATTGCATGAGTATCGTCCCACATGCTGGCAGTACTTCTCTTGGGTAGGAACTTGCTGTTTTTACTGTGCTGTCTCCTTCCCTGAGGTTGCTGCTTGCTTTCTTGCTGGGGTGAGGTGGGGTGGACAACTTACCTTAGCCCCACTTTTCCCTGAGAGAGGAAACTTCAAATCTCTCCTAACTGACGTTGCCTGAATTAATTAGGGAATCCTCTTTTGTTTGAGAGAGGAGGGTAGATGTTCCTCTAGAACACCACTGTCTTGTGGGAATATATGAACCACATATGTAATTTAAAAATTTGTAGGGTTTGTGAGATAGCTCGGTGGCAAAGAACTTGCCTTGCAAGTGTACCACTCTGGGTTCGATCCCCACTTCCAAAAAGACAAAAAGAAAAAGAGACCCCAAAATTCCTAGTAGCCGCATTAAAAAGCTAAAAATAAGCTGGGTTTGATGCATACCTGTAATCACAGTACTTGGGAGGCTGCGATAGGGAAGATTGTAGGTTCTTGACCAGACTCAGCAACATAGCGAGGCTCTCATTTTAAAAATAAAAATAGGGCTGGGGATGTAGTTCAAAAGTAGAATGCCTCTGGGGGCCCAATCTCCAGTACTCTCCCCCCCAAATTTAAAAATGAGGGAAGTTAGTTTTACTATGTTTTATTTGATGAGGTACACCCACAGTATCATTTCAATATGTCATCATTTTGTGGGACATTCACACCATTCTCTTTGTATTAACGTTTTGGACTCCAGTGTGTGTTCCACACTGACAGACCATTTCAGTTTGTACCAGCCACATTTCAAGTGCTCAAAAGCCACATGCGGCAGGAGGCTGTGGCTCTGGGCAGTGTTTTCATAACCAAAAGCTATCCAGTCTCATTTTATCTGCCCTCGTTAGAATCCCACTAAGACTTGGCAATTGCAGTTTATTGAACAGGTGAAGACAGTGACTTTCAATCCTATGAGAAGGGCAGGCCTGAGGTGTTCTCTCTGCAGAGCCGAGGCAAGGGGTTCATGCTGTGGAGCCCTTCTCTGTGTCAGGAGCTCCGTGCCTGTCACCGTCCCTCCCCAAAATCCCCAGTGTGAGCTTGCAGAAAGTGAGAGGGAGAGAGCGTGGGTTGTTTGTCAAGGCCAGAGAGCCACCATCAAGAACTAAAGGCCTGTAAACCCATGCAACTCTAAAGCCCCCATTCTCCAACAGAAGCATTCTCTGGGAGTCAGGTACAATGCAGACCCTCAGAGACTGCTTCAGTAGACCTGGGCCCAGACCCAACTCTCTTGGTTTTGTTGTTGTTTTGTTATTTTGCAGTGCTGGAGATTAAGCCCAGGACCAAATGTGTGCTAGGCAAATATTCTACCACTGAGCTACATACCCAGCAGCTGTGGTGGCACACACCTGTAGTCTCAGTACTTGGGAGACTGAGGCGGGAGGATTACATGTTTGAAGTCAGCCTCAGCAATTTGGCAAGACACTGTTTCTACATAAAAAATAAAATATTGTTGGGAGTGTAGTTGAGAGGTGGAATGGCCTTGGTTCAATCCCCAGCGACACACACACACGCGCACACACACACACACACACACACACACACACACTTTTTTTTCTTGTATACTATCAGTAATTCTGATGGAATGATCTCCACAGCACTTTAAAACACACTGACTGGAGCCAGAGTGTGGTGGCACACACCTGTAATCCCAGCACTTGGGAGGCCGAAGTAGGAGGATTGCAGGTTTGAGGCCATCCTCTGCATCTTACCAAGATCCTCACCAACATAGGAGACCCTGTTTTAAAATTAAAAGTAAAATAGGGCTGGGTGTGGCTCAGAGGTAGAATGCCCCTGGGTTCAATCTTCAGTATTAAAAAAGAAAACAGCAAATGGAAAAAAAAATATTTTGTATGCTTTTCTGTAGCGCAGCTAATATCCGCCCTTGTCCCCTCCTCGAAGGCCATCTGAAGCTGAATGATTCTGAGAGTTAGACCAGCCTTTCTCCCCTTTCTCTTTTGATTGTTCTGAAGAGTCAGCATTCAGGGGGTAGGGGTCTTTAGATTAAAAACGAACATGTCCTGTTCAAGTTTTCAAAGAATTTGATTTAAACCCAATTAGAGAAGAGAATGTCTCAGAGATAGGACCGTGGGATAGCAACAAAAAGAGAAGTTTGTATACTTCAAGAATACAAGTTACATATTTGTGCTGAATTGGTGGTTCGGTGTCACAAAAGAACAAGGTTTGGTTGTATTTTGCCTTTTTTTTTTTCTTTGTAAATTAAAAAGTATCTGCCTGCCAGTGTTTCTCTATACAATGTACACAATGTGAGCTGCAACATCTTAAATGTTTGGCAGGACACTCCTGCTCATGACATCACATGCTGGGCGGACAGGGAGTCCTCTGTGGCCTGGCCCTCGGGAGGCGGCATCAGTGCTGCCATTGAGATGGGCCCACAAAAGAGTGTGTGACGGCCAGATGTGCGGCCTAAAGGAGACTGAGCCAGGATTGTGGGTGGAATGCTGGCACATGCTGCTCATGGCTTGAATAGCAGCTCTTGAGGAATCGATATATCTCTACCTCACGCAGAATCTCAGAGCCGGGGCTTTGTGGCCCGCCGGTGGGGGAGGGAGTGGCGATGGGGGGACTTGTCACTGCTCCATGCCCCATTGTTGAAAAGGAAAATGTGGAAATGTCGAGCCATTCCTAGAGGATTGTGGAGGGTGAGATTTGCTTAGTCCTTACAGCCAAACTGCCTTCCAAACAGCAAAGAGCGCCCCATTGTCACTTTTTTTTTTTTTTTTTGCGGGTCTGGGGATGGAACCCGGGGCATTTGACCTCCGAGCTATACCCCCTGCCCTATTTTTTATTCTTTATTTTGAAACCGGGTCTCACTGAGTTGCACAGGACCTCACTAGTAGCTGAGGCTGTCGGCAAACCGCGATCCTCCGGTCTCAGCCTCCCGAATGCTGGGATGACAAGCGTGCGCCACCGCGCCCGGCCCATTGTCACATTTGGAAGCTTCCTTTAATGGAGAAGGCTGTGTCTCCATTCTGCTTATGTTGATTCATATACAGCTGGGATTCAGACTGGACTATGCGTAAGATCATTTGGGGATTTTGTTAAAATTCGGGCTCTGAAGCCCATCGCTGTGGCCACACCTGTAATTCCAGTACTCGGGAGGCAGAGACAGGAAGGTCCCAGGTTCAAGGCCAGCTTCAGCAACTTAGGCTCTTTCAAAATAAAAATAAAAAGGGCTAGGGGTGTAACTAATGTCTGTCTGTCTGTCTGTCTGTCTGTCTGCCTTTCTTTCTCTCTCTCTCTCTTACACACACGCACGCACGCACACACTGGTTGGGCTGAGGATTTTTAACAGGCTCTCAGAGGATGCTGGTGCTGTTGGTCCTAAACTCCTGCCTTGAGTGACCAGCCTCTGAAGCTGTGTCCTGCTGAGACACAGGTGTCCTTATGCACATACGTAACGAGGGCTGCCTCCTTAGTGAAACATACTGGGAATGGTTCTTTGACTTTCAGAAGAATTCTGGAGCTTCGCTAGTCAGTAATTTTGGTGCCGAATCATTCGTTTGTTTCAAGGTTTTGTTCCTCATTGAAACATAAGCATCCAGTGGAATGGTGGAGCTGACTACTGGTTCATGAGAGCTGGTTATTAAGTTCTGGGTCCTTCGTGAACCAGTTGATGTCACATAGGCTGCTTGATAGCAGCCATGGTGGGATATTTATACTGTGGAAATCACCAAACACTACAAATCAGTTATTTCTTTTCTGCTGGCTCCACTTTTATATTTATTTATTTATTTATTTATTTGTTTGTTTGGTGGAACCCAGAGGCTTTCTACCTCCGGGCTATACTCCCAGACCTATTTTATAGTTTATTTGGAAACAGGGTCTCACTAAGTTGCTGAGAGCCTCACTAAGTAGCTGAGGCTGGCTTTGAACCTGTGCGATCCTCCTGTCTCAGCCTCCCAAGCGCAGGGATTACAAGCGTGCGCCACCACACCTGGCTCTGGCTCCATTTTTAGATAGCTGTTAAACATTTATCAGCCTACCACTGCCCAGTTCTTGGGGAGCTGCACAAGGAGGCATACCAGCCTTGGACAACTTGATTGTAAAGACTGTATTCCTCCTTTTCCAGACCTGAGAGTCCTAGGGAATCTTAGGCAACGTGGGTGTATATGGGTACTTGAGGGAAAGGAGGTGTGTGTGCCCTGGTTCTGTGCTGGAGTCAGAGGGCCTGGGTCCTACAGGCTAGGACAGCAGCAACAAAATTCACATATCAAATACCATGGTACTTGACTGGTGCCTGAGGCCTTTCCTGTCCTCTTTTGAACTCATGTACCGTCTTACTTCTGGAAGATTCCTAACAGATTTAGCATCTCAAAATCACATTTCCCCCCATAATAATAAAAATAATACAGCCAGGCATGGTGGCACACACCTGTGATCCCAGTACTTGGGAGGCTAAGACAGGAGGAATGAAGGACAGGTCTGCTTCCCCAATTCATCAAGAACCCAAGGGTGTTCTACCTCCCAGTGACTCACTCGGCCTTTCACAAAAGCAAAGAAGAGCTCAGGTTCCTCAGTCATGGAGTGTCTAAGTTCCATCCTGTATTTCTAGAACACAGTATGGGAATCAGCATGTGAAGTAGAGATTCTCAGGTCTTACCTTACAGAGGCCATGTCTAGGGGGCGGGGGAACTTTGAACTCATGGCCCGAGATGGCAGCATCTACACTGCAGGTAGGAAGAGTCCAAGTCAAGGGGCAAAGGCCCATGTCTGTATCTCTGGGAAGGTTCCTCATACTGGAATCTGCATTCTAATCTAATGACTTGTCAGGCAATTCCCCACACCCTACAAATTGAGAACCATGGGAAAAGGTTTGATAAATGTAGGTAAAGGTGATTTGTCCAAGACCATGTTACTGGGAGTCATTTCTTTCCCAGGGCCTAGAACATTTTAAAATGACTAGCTGTGATCTGGAGGAGCTGCTCCATTTTTGAGCCATTCCACTAGTTGGAGAATGGACTGGTCCTATTTGACTTTTCCTCCTGGTCTTCGGGTGAGCATCTAGCCCAGGCTGAGCCAGCCATGCTATCTCCCTTTCCAGAGGTGATGGGATTGGTGCATGGGCCAGTGTTTCATCAAAATAGGATCAGCCAGAACCCATCCTTTATTGCAGCTGTGAGTCAGAGCACATTTCTCCCTGATAGCAGAGCTGAAAGATGTTATCCTGAAAGCTCTCAGCTTCCATCCTCTGGAAAAATAAGGCCAAAATGCAGAGGGAAGTAGAGACCGAAGAGCAGAATTTTATGGTTACAAAGACCAGATCCCATCATTTATGGGGCCAGCGCCACTGATACCCATGGTCACATGCACATATATCCCCAGAACCCCTTTTACTTTCTCTACTTAGGCTCTGTGAGTTGCCTCCTAAAGCACTGTGGCTCTGCACATGCTAGTTATAGACATGGTCCTGAAAGCTCAGGGTGCTTTCCGCTCATAATTCATTTCCTCTCTGAATGGATCCTGACCCTCCTCTATTGCCACGCAAGGTCCAGAGCGGATGTGTGACCCGAGTCAGCCAAGCCCCGGGACTTCTCACATTGCGTTTAAGAGGAGGCCTGTTCCAGCTAGAAGAGCCCCCACTGTCCACCATCCTTCAACCTGGCACAGGAGCCTGTGTGCTGGGAGGGGCAGGCAGCAGGATGAGGCCGGGAACCAGCACCATCGTTGTGGGTCGCAGCTAGTCTGAGGGGGTCTGGGTCACGTTCAGTCCTCGGATGGTGGGCTTCTTCAGCTGCACGTCTTCTCCTCAAGCCTCATGTTTGGCTGTTGCTGGTGAATCTCCCAGGGCAGAGGGGGCAGCCCTGCCACTCACACTAGTCCACACTCACTCCCCAGCTGGGTCACATGCTCCATATAACAGATAGATTGTGAAGAGGAAGCTTCCCCCAGGGAATTAAAGGGATTCCATCAAGAAAAAGGGACATAGATGCTGAGAGGATCCAAAATAACACCTGACCATTGCACTTCGACGTCCAACCATCTAGTTCAAGCACTACACTTCTTTTCCATTGGCCCCCACTGCTCTGTCACCCCACGATCTCATCAAGGAGATCAGTCATCACCAAGCAAGGGACAGCCGGTAGGACCAATGTCCTGGATAACTAATTATTGTACGCTTTAAACTCTTTCCCCAAAGCTATTTATATTTTCAAGAAAGCTAAAAAGCTTTTAATAATTAAATTATCATCTTCATTCTGCCTTCTGCTCAGAGCAGAATTCTGAATAGTAGGCCTTCAGGATGTGATGCCAGCTACATAATTCATGGCTGCGTTTAGTTTTTAGATATAGGCCTCCTTAGAGCTTACAGATGCTTTTTTAAGATTTGAAATCTTATTTAAAAATTCACAAACTCCTGTGTGTGTGTGTGTGTGTGTGTGTGTGTGTGTGTGTATGTGTGTGTGTATTTGTGGATATTGAACACAGGAATGTTCTACTGCTAAGCTACATCCCTAGGCCTTTTTATTTTATTTTATTTTATTTTTTTTGAAATAGGATTTTCCTAAATCACTGAGGCTGGCCTTGAATTTGTGAGCTTCCTGTCTCAGCCTTCCTAATACTGGGATTATAGGCGTGTGTCACCGCTCTTGACTTCAAACTCTTAAAATTTGGACATCTTAAAATAGGTTTTATGAGCATCTTTTAAGATTATATTATTAATACTTATCCATTATTCATTTTTCAATTAATTAAGCAAACATTTTGGCCGGGTGTGGTGGTGGCACACACTTGTAATCCCAATATTAGGGAGGCTGAGACAGGAGGATCGTGGTTCGCAGATAGCCTCAGCTACTTAGTGAGGCCCTTTGCAACTCAGTGAGACCTTGTCGTAAAATAAAGAATAAAAAATAGGGCTGGGGGTGTAGCTCGGAGGTAGAATGCCCCTGGGTTCCATCCCCAGTACCGCCAAAAAAAAAAAAAAAAATTAAGAAAGCATTTAATGAGCACACATTTCTGTGCCAGCCATGCCTAGGCACCAGACACAAAAGGAAGCCCAAAGACGCTCCCACCCCTCGTACCTCACGCCTTAGTGGTGTAGTTGGGTATGTCATGAATAATGGTATCATTAGTTTCTTATCGTTGCCATCTTTAACCAACATTGGAAAGTTACACCCTGACTGAAAGGAGAAAATAAAGTACCCACAGAAGCCCATTGTTGCACAGATTAAAGATAAGAGTTTAGTGAATATTTGATGTGTGACGGCATATTGCCTTCCAGCCTCCCCCAGCCTTGAGTTTTCCGTGGCTGTGGAAAGCAGCCAGCCCCTAATCTTTGTAACAGCTAGTGATGGCATTGTGAGCAAAGCAGCAAAGCACTGGCTGGGAAGCGCAGCCCCAGGCTCCGTGCAGCGCCCTGTGGAGGCCTGCAGAGGAGACTGCTGTTTCTTCTCCAGGTGGTAACTGAGTTGGGGGTGTATGACTTTTGCTTTTCTAAATGACTGAGGAACTCACTTTTCCAGCTGTCAGGGATCAGTTCCTTCCTTCCTTCCTTCCTTCCTTCCTTCCTTTCTTTCTTTCTTTCTTTCTTTCTTTCTTTCTTTCTTTCTTTCTTTCTTTTTTCTTTGGTGGTACTGGGGGTGGAACCCAGAGGCTTTCTACCTCCGAGCTACACTCCCAGACCCATTTTTATATTTTATTTGGAAACAGGGTCTCACTGAGTTGCTGAGAGCCTCACTAAGTAGCTGAGGCTGGCTTCGAACCTGTGCGATCCTCCTGTCTCAGCCTCCCAAGCAGGGGGATTACAAGCACACGCCACCACGCCCGGCGGGGATCCGTTTCTAAAGTGACAGGTGTCATGGAAACAGCTGGCTCAGCAGCACGGCATGGCCAGGTGCAGTTATTAGAGGAGAGAGAAGGGAAGCAGGGATCCCCACGCTGAGGACTGAAGATGGATGCTCCAAAGGAAAATGCAAAGAATAATCCACTTTTCATAGTAGTTTAGAAACCAACCACAGAGTAACAACATACGTCTAGGTGTTTACTGACTGACTAAAAAAGGTGACACACCATCGTGTGAATCATTTTACAAAATGTAAAAGTCTGGTGATCCACAGTCTAGGCTCAGCCCAGTGGTGTCCCTCAGGGTCCCAGCTCCCTCCACCTACTCTTTACCAACCCTATAAGGTGACTTTGAACTCATGGCCCGAGATGGCAGCATCTACACTGAAGGTAGACAGAGTCCAAGTCAAGGGGCAAAGGTCCATGTCTGTATCTCTGGGAAGGTTCCTCATACTGACTCTACTTGGGCCAAATCATATGGCCGCCTACCTGCAAGAGAGGCTCAGAATTACAGTCCTTGTCACGACTGGCTGCATAATTTTTATTTTTTTGTGGCACTGGGGTCGAACCCAGGGGTATTCTCCCTCTGAGCTACACCCCTAGCCCTTTTTAGTTGTTCTGAAACAGGATTTCACTATATTGCAGAGTTTTGCTAAGATGCTGAGATCGGCCATCACAGTGGTGGGATCTTCTTGCAGTCTCCAAGTACTTGGATTATAGATACCCACCATCATCCTAAGTTCTGGCTGCATAATTTGAGCTTCTTAGGGCAAAATAAAAAATGTGGAGCTTCCTTTATAGAAAAATAGGACAGGACAAAAACAAAAAAATGTTAAAGACATGTTGGGCGTGGTGGCGCATGCTTGTAATCCCCGGGTTTGGGAGTGGGAGGCGGAGACAGGAGGATTGCGCTGGTTCGGAGCTAGTTGCGCTGGTTTAAGAGACCCTGTTTCAAAAAAAAAAAAAAAAAAGTATAAAATAGGTCTTGGAGTGTAGCCCGGAGGTAGAAGGGCTTCCAGGAACCCCAGTACCAAAAAAAAAAAAAAAAAAAAAAAAAATTAAAGACAATACAACATAAAGCTTTTTAATTTTCTGTGTTCTCTATTCTGATGTATTATTGCATTTTGCTATTTAATGTTCTTAGAAAAAAATAGAAATTTAAATTACTAATTTTGCTATCCAATTTTTATACTGTAGTGTTTTTTTGTTTTTTTTTCGTGGCACTGGGGCATACTACCCCTGAATTATACCCTCAGCCCTTTTTTATTTTGAAACAGGCTCTTGCTAAATTTCTATATGTTAGCCTTTAATCTATGATCCTCCTGTCTCAACCTCCCACATACTGAGATTAGAGACATGCACTGCCATGCCTGGCTCCCAATTTCTATATTGTGTGTCTGAGTCAGCATTTCCACTGTTAAGAACTTAGAAGAAGGGTTCTTGGGGATTGTGGGGTCAGTCCCTGTGAGGTGAGGGTCTGCGCATCTCAGGGGATGGTGGCAGGAAGTGGAGAAAGAGTGCAAAGCTCTGCTCTCACGTTGCAGAGGCCTACGCAAGAGAGTGAGCAAACGGGAAGGATTCAAAGATAGGGCACAGTCCCTAAGGCCTCACCCCAGGAGCCCACCTTCTCCAACCACACCCCATGGAGTGGATTTATCTACTGAGGAGATTATAACCTTCATGACCTAACTACATCAACTCTACTTAACTACAGCAACCCTGAGCTCTTCAGGGGACATTCTATATCTGACTATAACATTGTGCAAAATCATTTTTTTTTTTTTTTTGGTGGTACTGGGGTTCCTGGAAACCCTTTTCCGGGCTACATTCCCAAACCTATTTTATATTTTTTATTTGGAAACAGGGGCTCTTAAGCCAGCGTGGCTGGCTTCGAACCTGCGTGATCCTGTCTCCGCCTCCCAAGTGTGGGGATTACAAGCGTGCGCCACCACGTCCGCGAGTGCAAAATCAATTTTAAATACAAACATGGGAGCATTTACATTTTATGCAAACACACTGAAATTCCACGAGTGCATCTGGTAACGTAAATGGCCTCTTGTTAGAACAGTGGCAACACAGAGCAAAGCGGATTCAGTTGTTTTTTAATTTTACTCTTGACGTGCGCATGTTCTGCCAACACTACCTTTAGCTTCCTCATAGGCAAGGAAGGACTGGCGTGGACAGGAACTCCAGGCTGCACTATCTTTTGCTTTCCTTCTATGTCATCCTTTTCCATGAAAAATGGTTAATTTATACAGCGAGTTAACAGAAGAGAGGGTATGATAGACTTCCTGGTTGTGCTTGTTTCTCAGAATTCCATCGCCTTCTTTCTTTCTGGTTTCAGTGGTAGTGTGGCCCTGGGGACCACTGGTGCATCTACTTAGAGACATAGACACTCCTGGCTTTGAATGTGCCTTGAATCTTGTTGACCTCCCATACATCCGGGGTGCCCTGGACTCTGTTCAGGGGGCACTCTGATGCTGAGTGCACAGAGGGTGGCAAGAAAGTGCGGACGTGTGTGTTGGGAAGGTTTTCTCTGCTCCCATGCACATGACATTGTCTCGGCATACTTCACTTACAAAACACAAGCCCCATAACCAAATGATTAGCAGTTTCGTGATGTTGACAGCAGAGCATTAAACCAATTTAATTTGAAGAGCAGGGTCCTTTTGCTCTTGGGGCCTGTGAGATTGTACAGGTTGCGGGGCTGGGAAGCTGGTCCTGGCCTCTTTTTCTAGGTGCCTGGCTGCCCAGCTAAAATTTGATTACGTCTGTACAAAGAAGAGAACTGATTTTATGGGAAATGGGTAGCCTAAGTCACACGTTCTAAGAACTCTCTGAGGAAGGCATGGTTTACTTCACCACATGAAGAGACAGGGGCTCAGGAACACACTGTGGTGAGGCAGACTGGAGAAGCAGGTCAGTGTCAAGGGCAAGATTTGAACCCATGTCATCCAGTGTGCAGGTCAGTTCTCATGCTCTGCAGCATACTTGGAATCCATGAAATAATTATGTGTAGTAAAATGCAGTTTGTGCTAGTCAGCTATGCATTGCTGTGACAAAACACCTTGCTTGGCTCACAGTTTCAGAGGTTCTAGTCCATGGTCACCTGGCTCCACTGCTGTGGTCCTAGGGTGGGGTGGCAGAGAAGAGCTGCTCAGCTCATGGCAGCTGGGAAGCAGAGAGAGGGTTTGTGGGGCAGGGACAAGATGGAGCCTCCAAGGGCATGCTCTCAAAGACCCTCTGCTTCAATTAGGTCCCACCTCCTAAAATTTCCACCAGGTCACAATGTTACCCACTGATGAGGCTGGAGCCTCATGATCCAATCACATCCTAAAGTCCCATCTCTAAACATTGTTGCCATGGGGACCAAGTCCTGAATTTGTGAGTCCTTAAGGGGCATTTCATATCCAAACCACGGTGCAGTGGAATGAGAGTCTAAAAAGTATGGGTCTCTCTCATAGGACATCACATTAAAGAGGAATAAGTTTATGCACCATGCTTGCATTTATTATTTATTTATTAAAATTTTTTTGTTTTTGCTACTGGGAATTGAATCTGGGGCATTCTACCCCCAAGGTATTGCCTCTGTCCCTCTTTTCTTATTTCTTTCATTTTTCTTCTTTTTTTTTTGCACTAGAGGTTGAACCCAGAGGCATTCTACTTTTAAACGACAACCCCCAGCCCTACTTTATTTTTTTTAATTTTGAAACAGGATCTCGATAAATTGCTAAAGACCTCACTAAGTTGCTGAGGCTGGCCTGGAAACTGTGATCCTTTGTGTCAGCCTCCCAAGTACTGGGAGTAGAGTTGTTTGTCACCATACCTGGCTACTCCCATCCAAGAGACAAGGTCTTGCTAAATTGTTTAGGATAGCCTTGAACCTTCAACCTTCCTGTCTCATCCTCCCAAGTACTGGGATTACGGGCACAAACCACTGTGCCTGGCTTATTTATTGAATTCTTAAAACAGTGCCAGGAGTTAAGGTTTATTTGTATACCCATTTTACACATGAGACAGTAGAGACACAAAGTGGTTATGGTTCCATAGTGAGGAAGATAACCCTTGCTGTCCAGCTGTAAAGCCTGAGGTGCTAACCACTGCCTCAGCCTTTAAGAGGAATTTATTCTCTGGCAAGGGCAGGTGAGTTGCCGTGGAAAGCCCCACAATGAAAGGACAGATTCAAATTTAGGGTTAGATTCTTTAATATAAATTTTGTATCAATTAACACGATTAGTTTTAGGGTTAGGGTTAAATTCTGAACCTGTTCAACATCAGAACAGATATTCTTTATCTGTAGTCAATTGTCAATAAGAAAAACCAAACTTCTCTCCAGCACACATGCGATGGATGCTGCCTCTCTGGAAAGACGGAATGAATACTCGTGTCCTCCCCCCTCCACGAACAGGTTCTCAGGAAAGAGAGGAATTAGCTACTGAAAGGGTCAACTTTGTTGTAGCCTTTGGGGTGCTAATCAACCAGTGAGCTCATAATCTGTATGTAAAAAGTAGTATTTGGATGACTGAAATAAGAGGATGGCGGGTTTGAAACCAGCCTTAACAACACAGTAAGATCTTGTTTCAAAATAAAAAGGCTGAGGGCATAGCTCAGAGGTAGAACACCCATGGATTCAATCCCCAGTACAAAAAAGAAAGAAAGAAAGAAAGAAAGAAAGAAAGGAAGAAAGAAAGAAAGAAAGAAGTAGTCACAGAGGAGCATCTTTTGATAGACATGGTCTATTATAGCTCACTTGTTAGCAGTTACTAGCATTGTTAGGTTAAGGGATGGCCGGAGTTTAAACTTTGGATTTGATTTGCAAACAAAATGCCCAAATGGATGAGTACACTTTGTTTTTTAGCAAAAAAATCACTGGTCTGGAAAATCATGAACACATCAATCAATCAATAAGGCCTACTTAGGAAAACAATGTTAGGATTTTTGCACAGAGCCCTTTTGGTAGTTAACCAATTTGGACTTAAAATTTAAAAGTGAGCCAGGCAGCCGGGCATGGTGGCGCACGCTTGTAATCCCCGCGCTTGGGAGGCAGAGACAGGAGGGTCGCGCAGGTTCGAAGCCAGCCACGCGTGCTGGCTTAGGAGACCCTGTTTCCAAATAAAAATGTAAAAATAGGTCTGGGAGTGTAGCCCGGAGGTAGAAGGGCTTCCAGGAACCCCAGTACCACAAAAAAAAAAAAAAAAAAAAAAAAAAAAACCTGAGCCAGGCATGGCGGTGCACGCTTGTAATCCCAGCATTTGGGAGGCTGGGACAGGAGAATCTGGGTTCGTAGACAGCCTCAGCTAATTAGTGAGGCCCTTTGCAGCTCAGTGAGAACCTGTTTTAAAATAAAGAAAAAAAATAGGGCTGGGGGTGTCACTTGGAGGTAGAATGCCCCCGGGTTCCATCCCCAGTATGGCAATAAAATGAAAAAAAGTGAGAGAATGCACTAGGTCAGGAGGTCTTTTTGAGCTACTTTCATCCTTAGAAGACCTCTAGGAGGGATATAGGGCCTTGATTTTGTTTCAACAACAACAACAACAGCAACAACAACACACACACACAAACTGGCTTTGAGATGAGAAAGAGAGACAGGATTCGGATTTTTTGGCCACATACCCTTCCTCCTAGCCCTAGTGTGGGCTGTGAAAAGACCTGGGAGTGAGCAAAGATACCTTCTGTATATTAACAGGATTGGGGATTTTTGCCTGCCATCACTCTAAGAAGAAAAGACTCTCCCGCTGTGTCAGGCCAGGGTGGCTGCCTTGCTCCTGGTGGGGGAGGGTCTTCCTCAAGGGCCCTCTCCGAAGACTGGAGTTTTCCCTGGCCCAATCTGACTTTCATTTCATAGCCTGCTGGTAATTCTCCATGAGCGCAAGTGAACCCTCCTTGAACCCTGGAATGCTCCAGGGTAACGAGCTGTCACTGGGAGTTAACAGCTCCCATATGTGCACCACCCATGGTGAAAGGGGGCCTTCCTTTGTCCTCGAAGTGTCTCCTGTAGGCTGGATGCTCTGAACCATCAACTGGCCATCGGGTGGCCATTGAGTTTGCTGACCTCAGCTCACAAGGTCATGATGTTGACCTCAGCACCCGAAGAGAGCAGCGTTTGAGATACAAGTTTCAGCTGGGTGTGGTGGTGCACACCTGTAGTCCCAGGACCTGGGAGGCTGAGACAGGACAATCACAGGTTTGAGGCTAGCCTTAGTAACATAGCAAGACCCTGTTTCAAAATAAATCATAAAAAAGGGCTGGGGGCATAGCTCAGAGGGAGAATGCTTTAAGTGCAATCTCCCCCTCCCCAAAGGAAGAGAAACACCGTTTTGCCGAAGAAGATTGGTAAAATATTGTGCAGGCAATCCAAGATCTGGGCATAATAACAAGTGAATTAGCGTCAAATGCACCATATTCTGATCTGTTAAGTGAAACAAAAGCACCGCAGAATTTGTGAGAAGAAAACAAAACATGTTTTCATCTTATTTTCCAAGCACCAAATTGCTCTATAATGATAAGTGATAAAAAATATCTCTAATTTCCCTCTATGTTCTTTTCTATAATTGGCCAGACATTTTCTGGAAACAGAATTTCATCGTATTCATGAATTCAAATTAGTGTGTTCTTAGGAAAGATACTAGAAAGTGCCTTTGTTGGTCAAGTGAATTTATTTTATGAATCAGATCTTCAGAGTTGGCCCAAAACTGCCACTGCACTTTAAAATAGGAGTCTTTCCTAGTATGTATGTATAACTTCACATGACTATCTTATTCAGTGCTGCAGTTTAAGTTCCAGGCCAATGTCTTTAGAGAGGATTTGTTTTCCTTTCATTGTTATAAAATGCACAGACCGAGGTATACCTATGGTGTTTATGCACCCTACCTTTTTGTGTTTTCTCTTACTCTATTCATAGAACTCCTGGTACTTTTTTGTTTGTTTAGTATTAGTTCTGGAGATTGCGCCCAGGGACATTCTACCTCTGAACAATTCTTTTTATTTTGAATAGCCTGCTAAGTTGTTGAAGCCTTGAACCTGTGATCCTCTGTCTTAGCCCCCTGAATATTTAAATTACAAGCATGTGCCACTACGCCTAACTTCAAAGCATTTTTTTTTTTTTTTTTTGCGGGTCTGGGGATGGAACCCAGGGGCCTTTGACCTCCGAGCTACACCCCCTGCCCTATTTTTTATTCTTTATTTTGAAACGGGGTCTCAATGAGTTGCAGAGGTCTCACTAAGTAGCTGAGGCTGTCCGGGAACCGCGATCCTCTGGTCTCAGCCTCCCAAATGCTGGGATTACAAGCGTGCGCCACCACGCCCGGCTCAAAGCATTTTTTATATGTGTGCTAGTAAAGCCTATGAAAAGATTTTCTGTTTTTAAACTTTCATTAACTATCTCCTCTGGCTAAAGATGTGCATTTGTGTATTTAATTATTTATAGATAAGTAACAACTGTACTAATGTATTATGTATGGTATAAAATGTATACAAAATATTAAAATAATGGGAAAAGACAAAATAATATTTAACTTTTATTTTATATTGTTTATTAATGATACAAAAATATATATTTTTTAATTGGTGTACTGTATTCATACATCATAGTGGGATACAAACTTTTGTAGACATACATGCACACATCGCCCAGTCAGCCCCCACCCGATCCCCACCCCATTCTCTCCCCATCCCTCCCTCCCATGCTTGGCTTAGTGGTTGACATCTAGTATTTTAGCAATTTATCCAAAATTAAAAATGATAATCTCACATAACAGTCTCATTTGTCTAATACCAAGCTTTTGATGACTATTTTATATTTTATTTGGAAACAGAGTCTCTTAAACCAGCCAAGGCTGGCTTCGAACCTGTGTGATCCTCCTGTCTCAGCCTCCCAAGCACTGGGATTACAAGTGTGCGCCACCACGCCCGGCAATCCTCCTCTTCTTTCTTTATGTATTACTAGGGATTAAACCCAGGGCCCAGGGACATTCTATCTCTGAGGAATACCCCAGGCGTATTTTATTTTTTTATTTTGAAACAGGCTCTCACTAAATTGCTGAGGGCCTCACTAAGTTGTTGAGGCTGGCAGTGAACCTGTAATCCTCCTTCCTCACCTTCCCAAGTACTGGAATTAGAAGCATGTGTCATCCTTTCCAGCTTTTAATGGCTGCTTCTTCTTTTTGGTGTAGAGATTGAATCTAGGACCCTGTGCATGCTAATCATGTGCTCTACCACTGAGCCCCCTGTCCCCCAACCGCTCCCAACCTGAATGTCTTCTTTGACTGAAAAAAGATGTGTCATGTGAATACATAGAACTACAGTAACATATGCCTACCTATGTTCATAGCAGCGCAATTCGTAATAACCAAAGTATGGAACCAATCTAGGCCCCCACCAACAGATGAGTGGATTGCAAAATGATGGGAAATACGCACAATGGAATTCTATTCAGCTATAAAGAAGAACAAAATCATGCCATTCACAAGAAGATGGAAAGATCTGGAGATCATTATGTTAAATGAGATCAGCCAGGCACAGAAAGAGAAGGGATATATGTTTTCTCTAATATGCCCAACCTAGGGAGCATTGGAGATACCAGAGGGACTCCAGATAATGGAGGGGAAGTCTCAGCAAAGCTAGAATGGAAGGATAGGAGAGGAAGAAGGCTGAGGCTGATTAATGGAGGAGCTATATCCAAATATGTGTAAAAGTATGAATATAGCATGTTAACCTGGACACTCATTGTTGGGAGGGGGGGTAAAGGGAAAATGGGGGAAGGGAAGGGCACCAAGCACAGTTTAAATGTATACCATTTTCAATTAAAAAAATAAATATAACTGAATCCTATAAAAAGAATATTACAGAATACATCATTAAATCATTATACTTTTGTATCAGCTTTCTCTGCAAACTTTGCAAAGATTTGTATTTAAACTTGTCAGTAGTTCCCCATTTTTCTTGATTCTTTTCAGTGCTTGCAAACTAATAAGAATATGTTGCGCACACACACACACACACACACACTCAATTTATATATTTTTCGGTACTGGGGATGGAACCCAAGGGCATTTCCCTTCTAAGCTACATCCCCAGATCTACTTCTTTAGTCTTTATTTTGAAATAGGGTCTCACTGAGTTGCAAAGAGCCTTACTAGGTAGCTGAGGCTGTCTGTGAACCGTGATCCTCCTGTCTTAGCCTCCCAAATGCTGGGATTACAAGCATGCACTACCACACCCAGCTGTGTTTTCATATTTTAAACAAATGGTTTGAAAACCCATGGAAATTCTCGATTTGTAGGATTACTTAACCAGCCTTAAAAAAGTTGAAGTTTTAGCCGGGTGTGGTGGCGCACGCTTGTAATCCCCGCTCTTGGGAGGCAGAGACAGGAGGATCGCGCAGGTTCGAAGCCAGCCATGCGTGCTGGCTTAGGAGACCCTGTTTCCAAACAAAAATGTAAAAGTAGGTCTGGGAGTGTAGCCCGGAGGTAGAAGGGCTTCCAGGAACCCCAGTACCACCAAAAAAAAAAAAAAAAGTTGAAGTTTTCTATATACAATAACAGTGGTAAGATTGTTTTTATAGTTGACATGTGTTATTTTCAGTAATAAGATCATGGACATGTCCAAATATCTCTTTTCAACCTGGCCTTTAAATAGCATTAATTTCCTTTGAAAAGCAATAATTTTCTCATGAGTTGTTATATGATTACAGATAACAGTGTTTATTTTATTGTTAAGGAGGCAAACTTTTGTATTTTTGACTTAACTGTTTTTGTTGCAATGACTTTTTTTTTTTTTTTTTTTGCAGTACTGAGAATGGAACCTAGGGACATTCTACTTCTGAGATACACCCCCAGCCCTATTTTTTATCTTTATTTCTGAAACAGAGTCTCACTGAGCTGCAAAGGGCCTAAGTAGCTGAGGCTGTCCACAAACCTGGATTCTCCTGTTTCAGCCTCCCAAATGCTAGGATTACGAGTGTGCGCCACCACACCGGGCTTGTTGCAGTGACTTAAAAAAAAAATAATTCTAGCCGGGCATGGTGGCGCACGCTTGTAATCCCCGCGCTTGGGAGGCGGAGACAGGAGGATCGCGCAGGTTCGAAGCCAGCCGCGCTGGCTTAAGAAACCCTGTTTCCAAATAAAAATATAAAAAATAGGTCTGGGAGTGTAGCCCGGAGGTAGAAGGGCTTCCAGGAACCCCAGTACCACCCCCTTCATGCATTGTCATTATACAACATAGTGAGATTCAAAGTGATACATTAATATGTACACAGGTGTCTCTCTCTGGATTTTCCCCACAACTGGAGCGATGCTTTGGTATATGAGCACTTCAGTATTTGATCTGTCCCTTCCTAGAGCCTGTGTCCCCTGCTTCCCCTCCCCCCTTCCACTATTGTACGGGTCTCTCTCCTCATTTATCTGAAGTCCCTTTTGTTTCTTATTTTCTCTGCAGTTTCCACATATGAGAGGAAACATATAGCCCTTGACTTTCTGTGGCTGGCTGATCTCACTTAGCACAATGTTCTCAAGTTCCATCCACTTTCTTGCAAGTCACATGATTTGGTTCTTCTTTATGGCTGAGTAACACTCCATTCTGTGTATAAGCCATGTTTTCTTTATCCATTATTTATTGACAAACACCCAGGTTGGTTCCATAATTTGGCTATTGTGACTTACGGTGTCATTGCAAAAATCTTTTTTTCCCTCTTTTTTAATAGTACTGGGAATTACACTCAGAGGCCTTCTAATATTGAGCTACACCCCACTCCCAGCCCTATTTTATTTTTTATTTATTTTGAAGCAGGGACTCAAAATAAATAAGCCGAAGGACTCATGAAATTGTTAAGGGACCTGAAATCCTCCTGTCTCAGCCTCCCAAGTACTGGGATTATAGACAAGCACCGCTACACTTGGCTGCAAGAATCTTTTAAAATGACTTTCTATGGATTTAGTTTAGTAAAAACTGATAATACAATGTATAAGTCCCCTTGTATGGATAGCTATAATCTATAAAATATATCTTATTTATTGAGATATCACACTGTGTTCCATAACTTACATAATTATTGTGCCAACCAAAAATAATTTTAAAATCACATTTTGAATCAGAGCCCAAGAATGGTGTGCCTACCCTCCTCTTTGATTATGGCTTTCTGCTGCAAGGAGCCCTTGACCATGAGACCCATGGAAGGATGCCTGATGAATATGTGATTTCATGTAGAATTCATAATAATCTCCATAATGAGATACAATGCAATACAATATAAATTCAACTTTACACGTTGAACACAAAACATAACTGCTTAAACTTTTAGATGAAAAGCGTTTAGAAAAATAGAAGTCCTAATATATATCTTTCATTTTTTTGAGGCTTCTAATCTACAGAGGGAGACATAAATAACTGTATTGAATGTGTAAAATGCTATATACACAGGACAAAAAGAATGCTCCGTGGTTGGGGGAGGAGGGAGCAAAGGGTAAATTCCAGAAATTCAAAGAAAGGAGATACATTCAAGAGGAACTCGAAGGGTAAGAGGGAACTTGGTGAATGGATGAGGGAGTGAAGGACGTTCAAGAAGATGGAGAAGAGAGTAGACTTGTCCATGGAGGAGGCTGTGGGGGAGGGATATAGTCTGTGAAGGGCAGTAGGGAGCCCTGGAGGATTTTAAATGAAAGAAGACCTTAGTGAAGGATGTATTTTGTTTGTAAATGAATGATATGTATGTTTTGGAAATGATAACATTTTTTTGGAGGTCTGGATGAAATTCTGGTCAATTTAATTTAACAAATAATTATCAAACATACTCTATGTGGCAGGCAGTCTTTCTAGGCAACTCAAAGGTATATTGGTGCATATTTTGTTTGGTGGAGGGGTTCAGCTGAATATTTACAACAAAATAAACAAATACATGCATTGTCCTTTAAAATTGTGATTTTTTAAAAATATCCTTGACATCTGGAACAAATTAACAGTAACAATGAGTACTCAACAATCTAGGTGTTGCATAATGATGTTTCAGCCAATACTGACTATGTGACAGTGGTCCCATAGTATATTTGCCTTTGTGACATCATAGCCATCTCAATTTGTGCAAATATACTCTATGATGTTCTCACAAGGATGGAATCACCTGAGGACCTCTCTCAAAACGCACCCTGTCATTAGTGATGCATGACTGTGTATATTTGGGGCTCGTGCTGTGGCACTATGTTAAGAATGAGACAGTGCTTCCAAGATGTTCCTCAGAGACCAGTGCCCTAAAAATATAAGGCTGACCTATGACTATGGAATTCTGTGCTATCACAATGGTGACCGTATTTTCAGAAACTCTAAATATGTTTTTTTCCTAATTGAGAGTGTGTATGAAATCATGGTTACATTCGGAACCACTTTCTTCCCCTCAGTATAAGCCAAACATTCAGGCTAGTGAGGACTGGAAGTTCCCTACACTGATATGTGCCAGTGTAGACAGAGTGGCCCAGAAATAATAGTTTCTGTTCCTTGTGTCATCACTGGGTTAGAGATGCCAGAATGCCCTCTCGGTTTCCCATCTAAGGCACGTTGAGTATTTGAAAAGGCCCTTATGTCATAAGAAATAAAGATTAACTAAGCTGGGCAATGTGGCACATGCCTGTAGTTCTAATACTTGGGAGGCTGAGACAGGAGAATCACAGTTTCAAGGCCAGCCTCAGCAACTTCATGAGGTCCTGCAACAATTTAGTGAGACCCTATTTCAAAATAAAAAATGAAATAGGGCTAGGAGTGTAGCTTGGAGGTTAAATGTTTCTGGGTTCAACTTCTACTACCAAAAAAAAAAAGAGATTAATTAAATTTTATTTCTATCATAAAAGTAAAATATGCTTTGAAAAAATGTGAAAAAAGAAAAGCTTTTTACTTTTCTTTTTTCACATTTTTTCAAGAAAATATGAAACTATCCCAAATAAAACTTTTTAGGTTACAAGGTTGACATTTTACCTAATTTCCTTCTAAGTATTTTTCTATGCTATATAAAATACATATATTTTCAAAATTAAAGACTTGCTACATATAATCTTTACATCCTACATTTATTTATTTATTTATTTATTTATTTATTTATTTATTTATTTTGTTGGTATTTTGGATTGAACCCAGGAATAGTTTACTTCTAAGCTATACCACCAACCTTTTTTTTTTTTTTTTTTTTAGGTACTGGTGATGGAACCCAGGGATTTTCTACCTCCATGCTACACTCCCAGACCTATTTTATATTTTATTTGGAAAGAGGGTTTCACTAAGCTGCTAAGAGCCTCAGTAAGTAGCTGAGGCTGGCTTCGAATCTGTGCAATCCTCCTGTCTTAGCTTCCTAGGTACTGAGATTACAAGTGTGCGTCACCATGCCTGGCACCACCAACACTTTTTATTTATTTATTTTTATTTTTATTTATTTATTTTTATTTTTTGTGGTGCTGGGTATTGAACCCAGGGGATTTCTACCTCCGAGCTACATCCCAGCCCAATTTTTATTCTTTATTTGGAAACAGGGTCTCACTAAGTTGCAGAGGGCCTCACTAAGTAGCTGAGGCTGTCCATGAACCTGGATCCTCCTGACTCAGCCTCCCAAATACTGGGATTACAAGTGTTCATCACCATGCCCCCTTATTTCTTTTTATTTTGCAACAGGAGCTCACTAAGTTTCTGAGGCTGGCCTGGAACCTGCACTCCTCCTGTCTCAGCCTCCCAGTTACTGGGATTATAGGCAAGAACTACCGGGCAGGGCTACATCCTCCTTTTAGAATGTAACATAATTAATGAATACTCCTCACGTTGTTAGCCATTCTTCAAACACATGTTTTTAGATGGCCCTCTGACTCCACAGGGTTCTGCATCCTTGTATTCAACTAACAACAGATTGAATTTTTTGGGGGGGAAATACATCAGTATTGAACATGTAAAGACTTATCTTCTTGACATTATTCCCCCAAACCTTTCAGTAGAACAACTGTAGAGCATTTTCATTGCATTAGGTATTATAAGTAATCTAGAGATGATTTGAAGCATACCGGGGGATGTGTACATAGGCTATATGCAAATGCGATATCACTTTAAATAAGGGATTGAACATCTGTGGATTTTGGTATCCTTGGGAGAAATCCTGAAACCAATCCCCTGTGGATACTGAGAGATGACTGTATCATCATAGATTCTTATGTTGCACTGTAATTAATTTAAGCAACTTCTATTTGGAAGTAGTATTTTGGTGTTTTTCTTGTAACTATAAATATGTCCTTTGGCATAAACTTTTGACCATATCTCTGATTTTTTACCCTTAAGATCAGTTTCTAGACGTGACTTCAAAGATCTGAAATCTAGCAGAGAGGCGGACTGCTGAATGTTTAATAGTGATTGAAATTGCTCTCCACTCTGGCAGAAGCGCAGTGAGGGCCCCTGGATGAAGAGGAAAGCTCTAACTTCTATTCATTCATTCCTTCAGCCAGTATTTATTAGATACGTCTCACACCCAGGCTATGTACTAGACGCTGGGGTGCAGCAGGAAGCCAGAGGGCCATGCTCACTCTGCTCCTGGCAGCGACCTGGGAAGTTAGAATCCTGGATCAACTTGTTTACAGATGAGGAAGCAGGAAGTGGCTTGCCGTGTTTACACAGCACAAGATGGAGAGCTGGGTGCGGGCAGCTCACGGCCCAAGAATCTTTGCGCTCCCATCCATCTCTCCCTCAGAGCGGACCCTGACTGGACCTCAGGGCAGGTGTATGGCATCCTTGGTGTAGATGATGACTTCATCCTGTTTAGATCTAGCTCTGGGTTAGGTTGTAAAGTGACTAGGGACAACTGTGTCTTTGGTAGCCTGTGCCCCTTTCCCCTCTTGGGTTCCTCTCTGGTCCCTCTGGACTCCCAGGGACCTCAATCTTTTTTTTCACAGCTTATGAAAACCTGCTTTCTGAGAAAGGGGATGGTATCAGTCGTCCGTATCTCACTGTGGTGGAGTTAAGATACTGTGTTCCTTCTTCCAAGGGAATGGGCGGTGAAGGCGTTTACAAATCTCCTTCCTATCGAGGAAAACCAGACTTTGTTTCCAGTGGAGGAATTCTAGGCATTAGGCAGTAGATAAGGCAGAGGAACTTTTCTCTGTTGGCCCTCAGCTCACAGCTTGCTATAGAAGAGTCCTTGACAAATATCTCTTTCCACTGCCTAAGGATGGTTAACCCAATCTCCATCTTTTGGTACAGGATGGGCAAGGCTGGGTGAGGAAGTCAAGAATGTTGTATCACCTTGAGCAAGCTTTAAAAACATTTTTTGAAACAGGGTCTCACTAAGTTGCTGAGGCTGTCCTCGAACTTGTGGTACTCCTCTCTCAGCCTTTTAGATACTGGGATCACAGGCATCCAGCTCGGCTTGAACAACTTAATTCTAGTCCATTCGAGGGGTTTATTTGGAAATAGAGTTTCATAGAATAGGGAAAACCCATTGCCAGGAAGCCCCTTTCCTGTTCCCCACTCTGCCCTGTGAGGGCTGTCTCTGTTAGGAAGGAAATTCAATCCCAGTCTTCAGCCACCAGAAATGAATTGAGATGGACTGTTTCCTCTTTGGATTCTATTCCAAATTGAATTTCTGTTTCTGTGTTTGAAGTTAATTAGAATCACAAACCATTATATTTCCCTTCTCAGAGGGAGGCCTGCCACAGTACTTATCTCATGGAGTTAATTGAGTAACAGAAGGCTGTTCCTTCCTAAAATCACTCTGAATGTCTTTGATGGGTAAGCATCAGACTTGGGCACCTATGTGATAAGAGCTTGGAAAATTTGAATTTCCAGGTTGTAGAAAGGGGTGTGTGTGGTTTTCTGAGCATTCTGCTGCCTTGGATTTGATTGAGGCCAATTTGAGAATGGGAGACCCTTTCCACCGCTGGGGGAAGGGATGGGTGTGGGCAAAGGAGAGGAGGGAAATTTGACACAAGAAAGACTGTTTGCCAGCCAGTGAAAGGTCTATCAGTTTAATGTTTGAAATGTGAGGACCCCTTACATTTCTAATGGAATATTTAATTTTAAGAATAGTTTTGTATTATGGCCTATAGAGAAGATGCCTTTAAGGCAGCTTTGATACTCTGGATAACTGTTTAGTATTTTTTTTTTTTACAAATTTTAATAAAAATTGTGCTAAAATATACCTCACTTAAAATGTGCTCTCCTAACCATTCTAGGTATACAGCTGAGTGGCATCAAGTACATTCACACTGCTGTGTTGCCACCACCCTCTCCTGAACTCTTCATCTATGGAAGAGAAACTATGTGTCCTAGACAATACCCCCGCCCCAGGCCTTGGCCACTGCATCCGACTCTCTGTGTCTCTAGATACTGGGAACTCTTAAGCTGCTTCTCTAGGCACTCTTAAGTACCCTGTATAAGTGGAATCATCCAGCATTTTTCTTTTTGAGTGGCCAGCTAATTTCACTTAGCACAACAGTCTCAGAGTCCATCTCAGTGTAGCACGTGTTGTAATTCCCTTCGTTTCGCATGTTGAATATTCCATTGTATATGTTCTGTCACCGTTTGCTCACCCATTCATCCATGAATGGGCACCTGGGTTGCATTCATGTTCTAGCTATCGTGAACAATGCTGCTATAAACACGGAAAGACGGGGTTACAGGTATCTCTCTGAGACTCTGTTTTCAATTCTTTTGGGTAAATATAAAAAGAAAATCTGGATCATTTGGCAATTCTGTTTTGAGGTGTTTTTTTTTTTTTGGTGCTGAAGATCGAACCCAGAGGCATTCTATCTTTAAGCTACACCCCCACACCCCCAGTCCATTTTTAAAATTTCTTTTTTTGTGTGTGTGGTACTGGGGTTCCTGGAAGCCCTTCTACCTCCGGGCTACCCTCCCAGACCTATTTTTACATTTTTATTTGGAAACAGGGTCTCCTAAGCCAGCGCGCATGGCTGGCTTCGAACCTGCGCGATTCACCTGTCTCCGCCTCCCAAGCTCGGGGATTACCAGCATGCGCCACCACGCCCGGCTTTAAAATTTCTTATTTGGAAACAGGGTCTCACTAGGTTGCTGAGAACCTCACTAAGTTGTTGGGGGCTGGCTTTGAACCTACGATCCTTCTGTCTCAGCTCCCAAGCACTGGGATTACAAGCAGGTGCCACCATGCCTGGCTATTTTGAGTTTTTTGAGCAACAGTATTATACTCTTTTCAATAGTGGTTGGTACCGTTTTACTTTGCCATCAAACAGTGTACAAGGTTTCAGTTTCTCTATATTATCTCTAACACTTGTTCTTGGATAACCCTTTTTTTCTCTGGTATTAGGGATTGAACCTAAGGGCAATCTACCTCCAAGCTGTACTCTCATCCCTCTTTATTTTTTATTTTGAAACAGGGTCTTGCTAAGTTGCTACCGATAGCCTCAAACTTGTGAATGCCCTGGCTTCAGTCCCTAGTACAAATAAACAAATAAACCACAAACAGCAAACAACCAGCAACAACATCAAAACAACTAAGCTACCATTAAAGCGATGGTAATTGGATTTGGGACTGAAGGCAGGTAATGTTTTTGTTTTTTTAAAAGTCACTAAAATGAATGGGAATGACCAATTTGATGTTCCCTATGAAATGTAAGATGGTACTGGGCTTGGGGAGAGATGTGGCCTGTGTGGGAACTGGTACTGGGGGTGGGTAATTAAGGAGAAAGGGTAATAAGCAGGGTCCCAGATGTAGCCCTCTGTCTTCCTTAGAAGAAAATGGCAGAGGAAGATCAAACGACTTCGGGATTTCCCAAGAGTCCACTGAAGTGGAACTTTCGTGTTTGTTTCTTAGAAGTGAAGTCAACTTGAAAAGGGTGGATGGCACTGCCTTTCTTCAAATTTGAATTTTATTAGTCGATTGGCTGTGATTTTTCAAATATTTTTATTCTGAAAACGAATTTTCCACAATAATGCAATTAGTTTCAAAATGAGCAAAAGGAAAACCGAAACACTTAAGGCAAGATTCACTTATTCATCTCCATGTAAGAATGGAAAAGAAAGTAACAGACTCAGGTACTGGTTAAGGTCAGCATAACACGGGAAGCTTGTTTTTTTTTTCCTTTTCTTTTTTCTCTATCTCTCCTTTTTGGTAGTCTCCTCTGTCAAAGCTTTACATTACTATGGATATTTTATAGTAAGACACTTTTATTTCTGACTTTCTTTATAAACCTATTTTAAAATTTAAAGGCACACAATAAAGCTTTATGCATTTATTAAAATATACACATTTTGGTAGGTTTAGAATTTTCCCTTAGTATCAATATATTGTCAACACCACAGTCATTTGAAAATAAAACACACTGCATAATACATCTGTATATTATTTCTTTCTTCATAGTACATCACAACATCCCATTGTACAGTGCACCAATGGGAATTAAAAACCACAAGACAAACGCACTACAACAAACACAACAATTTCATATGGAAAAAAATAGCAGAGAACGACACCGAAATTACCATCTGCAAAATGCAAGTTGTACTTCTCAAGGACCAAACAGGAAAGTGAAACAAGTTGGTAAAATTTACAAGCTGTATTTATAACTTTGGATATGAATTAAACAGTAACATTTCTTTTCCACAGTGAGAAAAAGGAGAACGGTGGAGTCCTGTCCTCGGATGATGTGACTTCGTGGAGTGAGAACCATCGCTGCTCATGGACCCGCAGCCCTTTCCCGCCCAGACAGTTGAGGTATTTATGCGCCATCGTAACATTAACAGAGTCTCTGCCTTGAAAGTGGGGTTCATGTTTCCGGTGTAAATTCTTGCCTTTGGGACTGAGTAAAGGAAATGTGCCAGCAACTGCAAGACCAGACGTGCGTGGGACAGTGTCCTCTGCCCCGCGTTGGAATGAACACAGCCCTTCCGAGTCTGCACTTCGGGAGAAATTCACATGACCCACAGCTTCCTTATCCACTGTCACCAATGTCAATGTCAGGAAAGCTTAAAAGAAAATAAGTAAATAAAAGCACACAGGAAGGCCCTAATATAAAAGCACAAGCTGCCCTTGTTTCCTAGTTCTAATATAAAGCCATTTTCTTTCCATACGTGTACTCACATGCACTAAATGGTCTCAGAAAGGAAGAGATTGGAGCTGTCTGCTGTCAGGAGACTTTAGGCCCAAGCCGACTTTGTGACAGTACTGTGTGGGTGGTGTAATTCCATGCATGTGGTGTACTGTTTAATGATTTCTAACACTATTTTAGTTCATACTGCAGAATACATGTTCACTTTGATGGACTTCAAAATGTCTACTAACCTCCTTTGGGCTTCAAGTCCTAAAAAAAAAGAGAAGTTCTTACCTTTCTTAGAAAAATGATTTTGATAAAAGGCAACTGCCTAGGTGTTTCTGAATAATGCGAGTGTCAACCCTGCAGAATGAGGTGGGTAGGATGAGAAAAGCATTTTAGAATGGAAGCTGCTGCTGAGGAGGAAAATGAAACTTGAAACAGCCTGTCCTCTGAAGTCTTAGAATTGAAGGCGGACGTGGGACTAACAATTGTGCACATGGAAGGGGACCGTTTGCTCCTGATCGCTGTTTCAGTTGAGGAATGCCACGTCAACTACTGGGAGAGACAACATCCTGGGCTGCTCAGGGCGGGCAGAGCCGGGGGTGTGGGATGTTGCTTCTGCACTAGCAGATCGTTTGATTACAGATATTGGATTGTTCATGACCAAAGCACCACGGGCTTCCTTCTGGGGCCTCGCTATTAGGGTCTCTAAAGGGCTTCTGTAGATAGATAGGTCCATAGCATCAGAGAGGTACATGTGAACAGGGGACGCTGAGGCTCCGTGGCTACTGTGATAGAGACACTTGCCTCAACAAAGCGTTTTGCTGAGGCCATGGGAGTACAGAGCCGCCACACGCCCCTGGTGGCCAGCTTTGGGGCACGTTTGCTCTCCGTTATCCCTGCTCCTCCTAGGAAATTAAGGACATCTCTGGAGTGCTCCCAAACATGAGGCTTAAAGCCAAGAATGACCATTCGCTGTTACCAGGATTATGCAAGCAGGCCCCAGCTCTAGCTTCAGGTACAGTCCCTGATTTCTGACTCCACACCACAGAACATTCTAAGCTAATACAATCTAATACAAAGTTAGGCAAACCTGTGGCAATCTCAGGGAACAACAATCTTCTCTGTCCTCAGCATATTCTCAAACTGATGTAGCATCTATTTATGATGCAGAGTCCGTTTTAAAGTAGGCTTCCAACAAGCATGATTTGAAGAAGTTTGTCGATCTTTCCCATCAGAAAGGAGGAAAACATTTCTTTGAATTTTGTTCTCTAATTACTGAGTTGTATCCTGACCAATGCATAGGATCTGGAAAAGGATGGGTTGTTAAATGCAACAACTTGCTTTTCTGTTTCTTTAAACGGCTCCTGAGCATGACAAGGGCATTGACCCAGTTATTAGTTTGTTGCTAAGAAGTAGAATTGGATTCTTTATCTTATTTTGTATTCAGCTTTTTTTTTTTTCTTCTAGTTCACTAGTGGCCTAGAACTCAGGATAAATAAGACCAGGAGCTGAAGCTCACTGTTTAGATTAGATAGATATAAAAAACATTGTTAGGTTTGGTTATAGAAACTTATTAAAAGTGTTAAGTTAGCATGGTGGCACACTCTTGTAATCCCAGCATTTGGGAGGCTGAGACAGGAGGATCTAGGTTCATGGCCAGCCTCAGCTACTTAGTGAGGTCCTTTGCAACTCAGTGAGACCCTGTTTCAAAATAAAGAATAAAAAATAGGGCTGGGGGTGTAGCTCAAAGGGCTTCATCCCCAGTACTGCATAAAAAAAAATTAAAGTGGCTATAAATACTTCGGGTTACATGTCCATATGTTAAAAAGCCTTTATTTTTTCTATGCTAATTGTGAAATATGATACAGGACTCAAAGGAAGACTCATACATTGCTTGAGGTATGGATCTTTCCCCCTTTTATAAGATGCAGGTGAACCTGGAGTGTGTATGGGGTTAGCCTCTTGGGTAGAATGAAGCCACCGCCCAGCCTTCTCCAGGTCCAGCCTTCTTGATTTGCACTTTGATGCTCCCTTCTCACTTCCACCCCAGGGAAACCTGCCCGCTGGAGGCTCAGGTCTACCTGTGAGTGAGCCCTGACCTGTCTTCCCAGCGCTGCTTCATATGTTCCCATGCGTAAGTCATGCATTAATGGAGCTCCAGTTAAACTCACTCCTCGCTTTCCCTCAAAGGCGGCGCAGTGTAGATTTGCAGTCAGAGGACAGCTGCCAGCCGGTCTGCACCTACTACTCATCCTTGGCTCAGTGCGCCGCTCTCCCTTGTCTACGTGGTCCAACCCTGAGCATCCCTCAGGCTCAAGGCAAACAGCTGCATTCTTTTTTGGAGGGGGGGGCACTGGGGATTGGACCCAGGGATATCTACCTCTGAGCTACATCCTCAGCCCTTTCTAATTTTTATTTTGAGACAGGGTGTTGCTAAGTTGCTGAGGCCGTGCTAGAGCTGGTGACTCTCCTGTGTCAGCTTCCTAAGGGCTGGGATAGCGGGCTGTGCCGCCCAGGTGAGCACTGCATCCTTCATGCTCATCGCAACAAGAGGGGGGGTCCTTTCTATATTTGAATCCTCAAGCATATTATTATCTTCATCTCACCTGTCATCTTCACTATTGCTCTTTCTTTATTCCCTCTTCCCTACTTCTTAAATCTGGACCTCTATCTTATTACTTTATCAGTATATGCTGTAGCGCGTCATACATACTCTCTGAATAATTGCTGAATATTTCATTTCATCCAGTTTATTCATCCACTCATCAGATATTTGTTAAATACCTTTTATATACCAGACACACAGAGCTAGTAAAACCTAGGTTTGAAGCTTATCTGTGGACCTCATTGGTCTGTGCTATTTCAATTCTCGGCCATTGTGTGGAAACACTTGTTATCATGCGTCAATACTTGTTATTACTGCCAGTTCTATTATTTTTTTAGGTACCCTCTTACTGATAATTTTAGTATAGCATATCAGTGTTTTGCATTTATGCATAAATATACTTCAAAACTTTGATTATCTATTTTCTTTTGCAGTACCGAGTATTGAACCCAGGACATTTTATCTCCAAACTATACCTCCAGCCTTTTTTTTTTTTTAAATTATTTTTTTCAAACAGGGTTTGCTAAGTTGCTGAGGTTGGTCTTGAACCTGTGACTCTCCTGTTGCAGCCTTCCCTTTCCTTTCTTTGTCTATTTTTATTGAGTTCTCCACTTTCATTTTGGATCATGCATATTTTTGAAATCATGTGTATTTTTGAAATCTTTTTGAAATGATGCAGAAAATCAGTAAGCAAATAGAGTTAATTTAAAAAAACAACAACTGGGTAAATGACTCCCAAGTTCAAATCCACACCCTCAGATCTGAACTAGAGCTCTTGCTCTAGAGAGGAATTTAGTAAGCTGAGATTGTCCTTGCACCCCATCCAAGGGTCATACATTTCTAAGATATTATTTAATGCAGTCTCACAAGCATGATGTTCAGAGGTTTGTTAGAAAAACCCTAACAATCATTTTAGTGTTTAATGAAACTCTGCATTTTGATATCTGGAACAAGTTCACAGAAGCTGGGGAGCATGAAGAAAAACATGCCTATCTGCCTTAAAAAACTTTCACTACCATATTGATTTTTTGTGTGCGTGTAGTACTGGGGATGGAACCCAGGGGCTTTTCTACCTCCGGGCTATACTTCCAGACCTATTTGGAAAGAGGGTCTCCCTAAATTGCTGAGAGCCTTGCTAAGTAGCTGAGGCTGGCTTCGAACCTGTGCAGTCCTCCTTTCTCAGCCTCCCAAGTGCTGGGATTACAAGTGTGCACCACCACGCTCGGCTACCATATTGATCTTTAATTTTTTTTAAACCAAGTTTGCTAGGAAGACGACTATTGCCTTTAGGAAAATAAGGAGAGCAAAGCTTAAAATATATAAAGATACTATTTGGGAAAAATGGCTTCTGAAATGAGAGTGGTTCATGGGATCCGCATGAGATTAACACCAGTGGTGTCAGCTAACGCCTGTGCTCTCTCTTCTTATGCTACAGAAAGTTCGAGCACCTGCCACCGGCCTGCTACTACTTGAATGCATAAATGTCATTGGTAAAAGGGAATTCTTTTACCTATGTTAAGATTTTGATTTTTTGCATTCGTATTTCTCTTGAACATATTTAATGAATACATTCCCTCCCCGTTGATCTAGTTGTGTACTAAGCTTGACAGATCGTATTTAAACTAAGCAGATTCCTTGAATCCTAAAACCAACTGAAAACTTCGTTTTTGCAGATATTACTGATATTAGTTTACAACGAATCCCCCAAGGATATATGTCATGCATCAGACACTCTTTGTCATTGAGTTTAGGAAAGGGAAAACACAGTGTTGTTAAACACTACAATAAAATTTTAAAATGAACTCAGGAAGCTAGAGTTTCAATCAATTGATAAGGGGATTAAAAAAGATCTAAAAATTATAGTTATTTGAGTTTTAATGGGCTATGTTGGCTATGGGTATGGCATGCAATTTATTTAAAAGCATATTTAAGTCTGCTGTCAGTGGTGTTCCATGTAATGCTGAAGCCCAGTGACTCAGTCATGATGTCCTAAGTTTGGTTGTTTCGTCTGCACTTATCAGGCTCCTGAGCTGCTTTTCTCTGAATCGGGACCCCCGGGGCAGGTACCACACTTCTCAGGCCATCACATAGCACTCAGTGTGTTCTCAGTAACCGCCGCCCCCTCTCCATAACCCTGACACATGCCAAACAGGTATGAGCCGCAAACGTTAAGAACAGACTTAAATGTTAGTCCACATGTTCTGAAAAACCTTTGGCAGGATGATAAACTGAGGTGAGAGAGGTCAAGGAATTTCCTATTTTGTCCCACTTTTAAAAACTCTCACAAAGACCTTAACTTGATTAGAATCATTCTCACATACATGCTATCCAAGAGTGGAATTTATAGTCTATGTGGGTTTTTTTCCCCTGTAGCAAAATTTTTCATATCCTGTTTCTGAGAAAATTCTTTTAAGAATCCTTCTTATGCCCCAAATTTCGATCTTACCAGGTAGATATTTCCTGGGTGTCGGTGCTTTGGGAAATAACAGGAAAACTAAAAGTGAGTTACCCCAGAGGTACAAGGTTCAGAGGTGAAATGTGATCTCCTGGAATGCAATTACCTAAGTAGCTGGGATTCCACATTTCTTGTTTTCAGAGTAGCACCCACCAATTTAGTGGTTGCATATCTCAAAAAACGACAGAATTTATAATTTTAGAAACAAGAAACAGAACCTGCAATGTGATCTCAGTGGCTGGATCACTTTTCCCTGCAAAGATTTTTATCTGACTATAAAACAAATGGCTACTTCTTCAAGGCAAATTAGTGCCATGAGATCACGCTCCACCTTTGCCCTCCCCCACCCTCAGCAGAGTGGAGAGTCTGGCAGGAGGGAAGGCCTGACAGGGAGTTCATTTCTGCCAATGCCTTTCTGGCCCTCACTGCGAGAGGATATTTTGTTTTCTCTGGGCATTTAAGTAGGGCTTCAGTGGACTTTTTACTATATTATTGGGTCTGCATGACTGTTTTATGGTGAATCTGAAATCTTTGGGGAACCATTTCAGAGGTTTTGACCTTTGCAGAACCCCAAAATTATAGTTTTGGAATTGTAAGAACCTTGGTAAACATAAGTATGTGTCTTCTCCATAAAGTTTTGGAGTGTGAGATTTCAGGACCAAATATTGCTTACTGAGGAAGGGCTGGCCCCTGCCCTCCTACCCTGACCCCGGGGAGCAGCTCAGCCTCACGCGCTGAGAACTGAGCTTTACCTTTGGAATCTCCAGCGGTCGCAACATCTGCCTGCACCTCCAGAGGACTGTGGCCTCAGAGGGATCCAAGAAGCTTGCCTCTTGCTTCTCAGGGTCTCATGAAGCAAAAGGGTTCACTCAGAGAAGCAGAGGCCTAGGAGACAGTTGCTGCCATCAACTCTGATGGCTGCATTGAGATGGGATTTTGTGTAGCCCCTTGCTTACTGTTGGTTAAAGGGGACCAGCTAGGGGCCCTGAGCTCAACCCTTCGACGGAGCTATCCTGAAGAGCACAAATAGCAAATGACAGGCTGTGATTGGGGAAGGCTGGATTTGTGAAATGAGAGTCAAAAAAGTTTTCACCTTCTAGCCCACAGGTTAATTTACCAAAAATCACTGATCATCACCATCACGTCTACCCTCTTGCCTGTTTGCTCTTACTCCGGAGAGTAATCTAGCTCGTCATTCGCAATCAGGGCCTCTGAGTTCTGTTTGTGTTTGCCTTTGCCCTTCGCTTTGCTACTCGTCCGGCTGTTTGCCTTCGCATCTGACATCTGCTGGTAATAGAAGCCTTTGTCTTCGGCCGGCCCGCCCCAGTTCTCCTGGCTCTCGCCCTCTGTGGCGTAGGAGAAACCGTCCTCCACGGAGAAGGGGTCGTCCACGTCATAGCGCTGGTATGTGCTCTGATGCAGGGCCTCTTCCCGGGCGCTGATTTCCAGGGTGCTGTTCCAGATCCCATACCCGAAGTAAATGAGCATCCCTGCAGGGGGAGACACAGGTGGATAAGCAGTTATTTAGGGGTCCCTGGGACTGGTAGAGGGATTGCCCTTGAAGGTGATACCAGAGCTAGAGGCAACGTGTATTCTTTGATCTATACAGTGTCTTGAAAAGCCTCAAACAGCTGCCCATTAAAAAATTGGGAGAGGTTGCATCATGCAACTGATATGATAGCTCTACCTGGAGTCAAAAGGCCTGAAGACATTGTGCCCATGTTTCCGTGTGACAATTTTTGGCTAGTTACTTCTTTAGACAGGACACAGCCCTCTAGGCCACCTCGGTCCCCACCTCTTCTGCTGACATCCAGTTTATTACTTTCACATAGCTGGCAGTCAGAAATTTGTGTTTTTGCCCTGCCTTAAATATTTATGGATTGACAAAGCATATTGTAAAGTTTTATCATCTGTTGCCTGCACATAAGGGCCCTGGCGCTTGTCTCCCTGCTTAGCAACATGTGGACATCTTGCCATTTTTCACTCACCAGTGGCATAATACATTCCTGTCATCAGAGCGGCCCACTTTCTTCCATGGGCTCCCAGAGTATCTACTGAATGTCACTATAATGGCCCTTAGGACATCTGTTGTGGTATTATCAGATTCTGCAGAAAACTTCGTGCATAGCATTTGTTAAATGAATGAATGAGAGCTCCTGGTGAGTGTAGAAAGCCCCTAAGGAAAGCGAACTGGCCTCCCTAGTTATAGTTGGTATTCCTATGTGGTAATGTTTCATTCCTATTTTTTGGAATAATGGAATCATATAGTTTGAGTGCCCCATCTTTCACTTTGAAAGCTCATAACATTCAAGACTCTAGAATTATAGCTTGGTAGCCACGGGTAATGATAAAGAGTGTAGGCTCTGGGTTCAAATATTCCCTCCATCACTGGTCACTGTGTAACCCTGAACTCAACTGTTGCTTATCCTCTCAGTTCCCTCCCTCCTTCCTCCCTTCTTTTCTCCTTCCCTCCTCCTCCTCCTCCTCCTCCTCCTCCTCCTCCTCCTTCTCCTCCTCCTCATCCTCCTCCTTTTCC